>NC_046332.1:117081403-117391357 GCF_000738735.6 Corvus cornix cornix | reverse complement strand
ATCAGATTTTTCACATTAGAATGCTCAAAGACTGATGGAATTGTGCAGTAGCAGCTGAGTTCTGGTTCTCTGGGCTCAGAGGGTGTTTTTCAAGTGACTCAGGTGTTAAAATCCTTCTCTTTTGTTTCAGCACTTTTCAAATAAATTCCAAAATATTTCCTTTGGTTGGGTACTTGGGGCAATTTCTGCCAAAAACTCTCCCAGGTGGGGCATTTCCCACATGAACCTGTCCCTTGTGCTGGCCCAGGCAAACCATCCATAAACACTTTCAAGATTCTGTGCTGAATCCAGGCGATCCAGAGAAGCCATTTCTTGGACGTACAGAATTCCAGAAGGGTTTGGATGGGGAAGAACCTTAAAGCCCATCCAGTGCCAGCCCTGCCATGGCAGGGACACCTCCCACTGTGCCAGGCTGCTCCCAGCCCCAATGTCCAGCCTGGCCTTGGGCACTGCCAGGGATCCAGGGGCAGCCCCAGCTGCTCTGGGCACCCTGTGCCAGGCCCTCACATTCCTTGGCAGCATTTTCCCTTAACCCATTCCAGGCCAGGCTGGACAGGGCTTGGAACAACTTGGGATAGTGGAAGGTGTCCTTGCCCATGGAGCAAAATGATCTTTAAGGCCCCTCCCACTGCCCAGGGAGGTTTGGAGTGCCCATCCCTGGAGGTGTCCCAGGAAGGGCTGGAGGTGGCACTCAGTGCTCTGGGCTGGGGACAAGGTGGGCATGGGCACAGCTGGGCCTGGCTGGGCTGGGAGGGATTTTCCAGCCTCAGGGATCCTGGAGTTCTGTGAATCTGTCCCTCCTGTAACCACACGGAATTGCAGTCCCTGCTCAGGAGCCGTGGAAGATGTTGCAATGCGGGTGACAAGTCCCAGTTGATTTGTGCTTTTTGACATCTCAGTCTATTTTCTTCTGTGGTTAAAAACCTCTGGATCTGTTTAAATGCAGGACTTTGGTAAAGGAAAGGGACCCAAACTCTTGGTATTTGTCCCTGCAGAGTCTGAGTGTCCCTTCCAATCCTCTCCCTGCAGGAATCTGCCCTGAGTTGGGTTTTTTACTGTGTCTGGGAAAATAAAAAAATGACAGCCTGAGGCCCCTTGGGGATAATTCAGTAACTGAGAATTAGGCCCCTCTTCTGGGAAGGTAAAAGAAATAAGAAAAAAGGAGCCCCCAAAGCCCAACTCTCTCAATTGATTACACTTGGGGAAAAAAATCTGCATGGGCTCCCAGATTGAAGCAAACTAAAGATATCTCCCACATCCTTGGTCTTTTTCCCAAAGAAGTCCCCTGCCTGACATATGTAGGATCAATGCAACAATACGATGGCAATAATTACGAGGGCAGTAATGAAATTGGAAGGAGAGAGACAGCAGGCAGGAGACCTTGAAACAAAATATTCATCCTTACTTAGCCCGGTTTGGGTTTGGGGTTTTTTTTATGTCAGGGGTTTTTTTTCGAGTGGCAAAGTAGCCCCACTTGTCAATCAGCTACCTCGCAGCTCTAATGGATTCTGGTGTTTAGGGGGTCAGCCCCGAATTTAATTTAACATCTTACAATACGCCCACATGGCCAGAAAATGTGGCCAGCTTGATAGGGTTCACTGAGCCAAAGGAGTGGGACCAAAACAGGGCATTAATGTATAGGGGAAGAATGGCTGCAATCAGTTCCCTTGTGAATTGGACAGAGAACTTGGAGCTGAGGCAATTATCAGCCATCGGGGATTAATAGGGAAGTGTGAATGCCAAGCTGTATATGTTAGGGGCAGAATATGTTGCCTATAGAAAACAACAAAGAGCGTTTCTTACTATTAAGTGAGATTAAACGTAATGGCCTGATTTAATCACAAAGGCAGAATTAAATTCAGATGGCAACTTCAAAGTGGACACATGCACAGAGCCCACTGCATACATTTACATATAGCTGGCATAGCTTGGCTCGCAGCACAATGGGAGAAACTTTCTTTGGCCACTTAAACAATTTTCTATTCTTGGCTTTTTGTGAACGCTCACTGTATTTAGCCCGAAATTGCTGTTGCTTAATAAGATGGAGCTAAGAGTTATATTTATTCATGGAAGCTGTACTTTTTAATTCTTTCAAGGAAAAAAAAATTCCACAAAAAAACCAACCAAACAAAAAAAAAACCCCAACACAGCAAGCCCACAGCAAAGGGTCAGGGAGAGCAGCCAGGCTGGGATCCCAGAGAGCTGCTGGGCTGGCCCAGCCTGCCCAGGGAGGTGTCACAGCTCCCACGTCCCTGAGCTTCCCTGCCCTCGCTCCCAGGGCTCCCAGGGTCACTCTGTCCGGCCATGTCCAGGTGGGGCCACCAGTCCTCATTCCCCAATTCCTCCTTCCCCAGGAATGGATCACTGGAAGTGGAGCAGGGCCAGTGCCTGACCTGCTTTGCTCCTTTTTGTCCGGTTTTGCTGGGCCTGCCCCACCTGGGGCTGCCATCACCGTGGGACTGGCCAAGAGCAGCAAGTCCTGCTGGGCCTGGTGTCCCTGGGGTGACAGTCCCAGTTTGGCTGGGCTGGGGATCACCAGGCAGCCCATTCCCGTTCCCACATATTCCACAGTCACTGTGTTGGAGAGAGGCCATGGAGGCACCAGGATGAGCAGAGGGATGGAGCAGCTCTGCTGGGAGGAAAGGCTGCGAGAGCTGGGATTGTTCAGCCTGGAGAGGAGAAGCTTTGGGCTGAGCTCAGTGTGGCCTTGCAGGGCCTGAAGGAGCTGCAGGAAAGCTGGAGAGAGACAATTCCCAAGGCATGGAGGGCCAGGAGCCAGGGAATGGCTTCCCAGTGCCAGAGGGCAGGGCTGGATGGGAGATTGGGCAGGAATTGTTCCCTGGGAGGGTGGGCAGGCCCTGGCACAGGGTGCCCAGAGCAGCTGGGGCTGCCCCTGGATCCCTGGCAGTGCCCAAGGCCAGGCTGGACATTGGGGCTTGGAGCAGCCCGGGACAGTGGGAGGTGTCCCTGCCATGGCAGGGGTGGCACTGGATGGGCTTTGAGGTCCTTTGTAACCCAACCCACTCCATGATTCCATGTGGAAAGCCCACTCAGCCTTGGAACCTGGGTAGGAGCCTTCCTGCACTCACAGAACTCCCCTCAAAGGCTGGCACAGCAGCAGGGTTGGAGCAGAGCCTGGCACGTGGAGAGCAGGGGAATAGGAGACTGGAATGGGAACAGCTCTTCAGAGCTGGGTGGCGTTGGCAGAGCCTCAACAGCACCCTCAGCAGAAAGAATTTGGAGGAAAAGGATCAGGAGCCAATTGAGACCAACCAGACAACTCCCAGTCCTAAAATTCCAATACTCCAAGTCAGCCCAACACAGCTCAGAGGGAGAGGAGCAGCAGCTTGGCCCAGCCCTCCTGCAGGCTCCAACCCACCTCACTGGGGAGGAATCTTTAGGAAGACACTTTGAAATGCCAAAGCTCCCCTCAGGAAGGTTGTTCCTTCAGCTCAAGGAATCCAAGGCAGCCTCACAGCACAGAGCCTGGAGTTCAGCTCCATCCCAAAAATACTGAGGTCGATCCCTGTGCTCTGCTCACTCACTGGCCCTGGCCCTTGGGCTGCCTTCCCTGAGGATGGGAATTGGACAGATTTCTTCTCAGGGAGGATTTCTTCCCAGAAAGGGAGGTCAGGCCTTGGCAAGAGCTGCCCAGGGAGGTTTGGAGTGCCCATCCCTGGAGGTGTCCCAGGAAGGGCTGGAGGTGGCACTCAGTGCTCTGGGCTGGGGACAAGGTGGGCATCGGACACAGCTGGGCCTGGCTGGGCTGGGAGGGATTTTCCAGCCTCAGGGATCCGGGAGTTCTGTGAAAAGAGAAAGATGTGGAGGAACTCTCTTCCATCAGTTCACAGCAGAACCAGGGGCTTTCGTGGCCAAGAACCCAACACCATGGCCATGATCAGCCCCTCAAGGGTGGTTCCTCTGGAGCCCCCTCCTCTCAAGCTCCATGAGGTTCTGTTCCCTTGAGGACCTGTCCGAGCCCTGCTCTGTGTTCTTCACCACCCAGACCCCTTCTCCTGAGTGCTCCCACCCGCAGAGCCTCTGTATAAAATCCACATGAGCTGCTGAGCCCGAGCTGGCCAAACTTCCCCTCGGATTGCTCAAGATGCCACAGTTCAGGAGGTTTTTACAGGATCTGTTTGATATTCCTCCTGGGAACAGCAGGAAAGGCACCAGTGCCTTTAAAATAAACCCTCTAGGAGGGGGGACCTGAAATCCCTGCTCCTGCTCCCACCAACATTCCAGCTAAAATCTGCCGAGGGACGTCAGAGCAAAGGAGGAACAGAGCCTACAGCTCGGGCTGGCAGAGGAAGACCGACCTTTCCCCCTTTTCTCTGTCAGTCACTGATGGACCGAGGTGGTGACGCTCAGCATTGAGGTTTGGAAAATGCCTGTGAAGTTTAGGGAGCAGCCACACCCAGCGGGAGTGGCAAAGTCTCCTCCGTCCCAGCCTTTGGTGCCGCCGGGACGGGAACCTCGCCTTCCAAGGAGATGAAACATTCCAGCCCCGCCGCCGCTCCTGGAGGAGCGGCTTTCCCTCCTCGCTCCCTTAACCTTGGCAGGCTGATGGCTCTGAGGACACGGCCCAAATCCTCTCAGCGCCACAAGAGGAAGGCCAATTTCCCGGGACAAAAGGCTGGAGTGCTGCTGTGACAGGTCACTAAACACGAGCATCTCCCGCTCCGCCTGAGAGCACTGAAGAGGGATCCCGCTAAGAAGGGACAGAATACGGGACAAGGTCTTAACCCCGGCCTGCGTCTCCGGCCGCTGCAGCGGCACATAAAACATCTCGAGTGCCACAGGGGCTGCTGAGAGCGGGACGTGCGGCCCGGCGGCTCCGCGCGTTTCTGCGGCAACTGCGGGGGGAATGTCACCGCCGGGGGGGAATGTCACCGCCGGGGGGGCAGTGTCACCGCCGGGGGGGAATGTCACCGCCGGGGGGGCAGTGTCACTCACCGCTATGGCAACGGGCGCGGCCGGGCCGGAGGGAGCAGCGCCCCGGCAGCGCAGCCTTTGTAGCCCCGAAGGAAAGGTCAGGCCGTTCATTTTTCAGCGGCCGGCCGTAAATTTCCGAGGAGCCCCGGCGGTGATTTACGTGGCGGTGCCACTACCTGCCCTCCGCCCGGCGCTGCACGGCTCGGCCCGGCTGGGCAGAGCCCTCCTGGATCCCACCGCGGCTCCTCCGGCCCCGCATCGCTGCCTGGGGCTGCCCTGGGTACCCACAGCATCTTTCCTGCACAGCATCTTCCCCCAGACGAGGGTGAGGGTTCTGTCCCCATCACTTCTGGAGGTTCTGTGCCCATCACACCCGAGGCTTCTGTGCCCATCACACCCGAGGGCTCTGCCCCCACCACACCTGATTTAACCAGCCCCAAATGAACTGCCTGGGTCAAACCGGCTGTGCTGATCCATTTTGGCACCTACAGGAGGTGCAAATGCAGCCACCCTTCCCTGCACCTGTCCTAGAGTGACCGAGGGGACACGGGAGCCCTGAGGGAGGTGAGATAAATCCTGCGCTGTGTTCCCCTCCTGGCTCAAGGTGTGGCTGCGTCCCAGATCCTGCCACAGAAAGTTTTCCCTTTCCTTCGGCCCATCCGGGCTGGGGTGTGAGGATGGGCAGGGTCCAACAGAAAAGCTTCCCAGCGCCGAGTCACTGACAGGGTTTCAAGCTCCCTTCTGCTGGTGCAGTTGGTTGCTGGGGTGGTTTTGGGAAAACAGGCCCCTAAAACCTTCCCCATCCCAAAGCGGTGCCGACCTCCTCCCCAGACAAACCCTGACTGCAAACTCCCCACTGAGCAGCCAGGCAGGGCTCAGTGCCACACAGCCAGCCTGGGCCGAGGCTGGGATGGAATTCCCTCCTAAACCTCCCCAGTTTCCGATGGACCAACCTGTGCGGGAGAACCGGAGCTGGGACAAGCCACGGTGCCCTTCCTGGCTATCCTGGGGTGCTCCTGGTGCAGGTTCCCTTCTCCTTTGCTTCTCCCCCTGAATTCCAGCTCCAGTGTTGCTTTGCCGCTTCAGAGAGCTCCCAGGAGGAGTGGGACCAGTGTCACACCTGGGACACGGAGGGCTGCTGGAAAATAGGCTGATATTTCCATTTCTGAGGAGCAGCAGCACCTCGGGGATGAGCACAGGGATCTCTGGAGGCTCTTCCAGCCACAGTGTCCCGAGCTGGAATGGCTTCACACCACTGAAAAGGCACTCAAAAAATATTATCTTTATATCCCACCACCAAATAAACTTCCCACCTTTTCCAGGTGAGTCAGAGCACAGCCCTGAGCGTCCATCCCCCCTCTCCAGGAGCAGCACCGAGGGCATACCTGGGACAAATCCCAATGTTTTCCAGCAAGGTGGAGCAAGGTTTGGTCGTGTCCCAGGGTCTGGAACTTCCAGAAAGAACTTGCATGGAGTTTTCTTCCTTTTTAACCAGGAACAAATGTTCTGCCAGCTCCTTAAATAATGCCAGGGGTTCAAGCAGCTCTGGATCAGGTTCATAATTGTGCAGAGAGAACGGTGCTGGAACTGGGGATATTTCATTTTCCCCAGAGATTCTGCTCTATGATGGATGAGTTTTATTTATCACTGTCAAACATGCCTTGAAATTATCCCAGGGACATGAATATGCAGCAGAGAGAAGGGCACGAGAATATGGGATGCATGGAGGTGATCAAAGAGAAACAACATCACTTAGAAGTTTAAAAGGGATATTTTAGCCTTTATTAAGAAATAGCTTTCAAATTATTTGAAAACCACTATGAATACTCATGAGACTCAAAAGATTTAGAACACGGTGTTCAAAGGACCCTGTACAAGCCATTTGTGTAAACGATTCCTTCTAGCAGCTCTCATCTTGTCTGTTTGGAAACTTGTGACTAGGGATTCACTTGTTAGGAGGGGAGGAATCAGTTTAAAAGTAGTAATACTCTAAATAGCAATTCTCTGTTATACTGGACCCCGAGGGACAGGGACAGTCCCAGGAATGCCCAGCTCCCAGCTGCATTTTCAATGTCCTGAGCCTGATGTTTCACTCACAGGGCACTGAGGGAGCAGGAGGGAGAAATCAGTGCCCTCCTTTAGCAGGATGAAGGAGGCAGAGCTGGGGCTCTTCAGGCTGGGTTTCTCAGCAGTGCTTCCTCCTCCTCTCCCATTCCATAGCTGAACCTTGGGCACAAACTTCCCCCCTTCCAGGAGCCACCCGGTTTATTCACCCCGGGCCTCCTGCTCCGAGGTGTGAAATCAAAGACCAGAATCCATAAGGGTGGAAAAGACCTCCAAGGTCGCCGAGTCCAACCTTTGCCCGGCATCTTTCTAGAACCAGATGGTCCAAAGGCTCCTGCCTGTCCCCTCCACCACAGGGTGCCCGGGCTGCTGGCAGCAAACCAAACCCTGGCCCTCAAAAACCTCAGACAACTCAGCTGAACTCCTGCCCTTCCCACCCCGAGCACCCAACACCTCCCAAATGCACCCCACCCCAAACCAGTGAACACTAAGTGACCACAGTAGCCAGGACTTCATTTTATTTATTTCTAAGGTGCCACTCTGGCTCTTCCAGCTGCTGGTTATTGCAATTATCTCATGGTGGTGGAGTGCCCATCCCTGGAGATGTCCCAGGAAGGGCTGGAGGTGGCACTCAGTGCTCTGGGCTGGGGACAAGGTGGGCATCGGGCACAGCTGGGCCTGGCTGGGCTGGGAGGGCTTTTCCAGCCTCAGGGATCCTGGGATTTACCCTGAGAAATTCATCCTGTCCATGGTGACTGGAACTGTCATCGCAGGAGGAGATTTCCCCTCTCAAGCAGCAGAAAGAGCAGCAGAGAAGGGTGCAGGCAGCAGCTCCCTGTTCCCAAAACCCAAACGGATTCACCTCCTCAGCCCCTCCTGCTCCCAGCGGCACAGCTTTGCCCCTTGGCTGCTCCCCTCGTCTGCAGGAGGCAAAGACAGCGCCAGGTAAAAAAGGAAAAAACCCAACACCATTAAAAAATTAAGGGAAAAAAATTGCAGTGGGTGCAGAGCCTGGCTTTAATGCCAGCATCGTTCAGCGGCCGATCCCATCCCATCCCATCCCGCGGCTGTCCCTGAATCCCGTTCGGCTTTGTTGCCATAAGTACAGTCGGAGGCAGGCGGGAGGGGGCGAGCAGGGGAGAGGGAGGAGTGGGGGGGGGTCAAGATCTTGATGATTTCATATCGGCAGAGGTTATTGCTGGGGCCGTGCCAGAGCCGTCAAGCCGAACCATCTGGGTTTGGGAAGGTTCCGCACTTCCCAGGGCCGGCTCCATATGGGCGGCGCGGCGGGCGGCCCTGCCCTCTCCCGGCCCGCCGTGAATCGCGCTGATTGTTATTCAGGTGGGATGGCCCGGTCATGAACTGCACTAATCAAAAAACAAACTGCACCAAAACACTGCGGCTCACACGCTGGCGCGGGCCTCCCCCTGACCTCTGTTCACCAGCCGCTTCCAATGGATGTAATGCAGGTTGTTCTTCTGGATTTTTGCACCTTCCACAGTTACCAGACATCTGTGTAAATCCCCACCCCCTCGTGTTGGGCAGCAGGGTCAGTAATGTTCAACAATTCAACGTGGGAAGTCTCACTGAGGAAGTACCAGGCCATAAATTTCCTCCAACAAGAGCCACCTATCAAGCTAAGCCTTGTTAAGAAGCTTCCCAGATATTAATCACAATAAAGGGCCGCTCCTGTACCCCTGTGCCAGGAGAATGGAGCAGGAGGAGGCTGCACAAGGAGCTTTCTCCCTCCTTTGCCCTTTAATGTTGGAGCTCTGTCATTCCCCAGCGGTGCTGGTGAGCAGAGGAGCTCGGAATGCCCTGAAATCCAGCACAGCTCGCCCCAGGGGCTGCTCTGCCTCCCACAGGACACGGCCTTGGCTGCTCCGCTCCGAGGGAAGAGTCCCCTCGTGGCTGTGGAATGGGGTAAAATTACCGAGGGATTGCACCCCAAAATCCTGGTGGCTGCCAGGGGCTGCTGCTGCATCCCAGGCCCTGCGGTGACATCGGGATCAGCCTCTCCCTGACGGTTTGGGGTGTTTGTATCCAGAATCCCGGAACCTCCGAGGTGGGAAAAGCCCTCCCAGCCCAGCCAGGCCCAGCTGTGCCCGATGCCCACCTTGTGCCCAGCCCAGAGCACTGAGTGCCACCTCCAGCCCTTCCTGGGACACCTCCAGGGATGGGCACTCCAAACCTCCCTGGGCAGCCCCTGCCAAGGCCTGACCTCCCTTTCCATGGGGAAATTCCTCCTTCCATGTGTTCTCCATGTTTGTGTGAGTGACCATGCACGTGTGGAACAGTTTTGGAATTCTGAGGATGCCAAGGCTGGCCTTTGAGGGTTGTGCTGGTGCTGCCCCACATCCGGAGAGCAGCTTTGCCCCTCCAGTCCCCCCCACAATTTGCTGTGCTTGTTCCCACCTTGGAATTCCAAAGGGAATATCACACCTTCATCGCAAGAGATCTCAGTCCTTGGGGATGTACCTCCTGCTGCCTGGCTTCCTTTAGTCTTAAGTCAAAGGGTTTATCAGGGCTGGAAGAGCCCAAGAAAATACAGTCAAGCACTTAAGGGCCTGTCTGGCCTTGTTCATTTTCATTATTAAAAAATCTGACGGCCTGGTTTGAGGCCTCCAGGATCTCTGAAGTGCACAGGCTCCTACTGCCAGGGACAACTAAAGGAAAGCAGTGGCTGGGATGGGAGAGAACAGGGCAAAACACTATTTTTAATCTTTTTTATCTGAAAAGAACCCGCCAAGCCCCCGTCCCTCAGAACCCCCCATGTGTGTGGGGTGAACAGCCGGGCCATTGATTCGGGGCCGTGCAGAGCCACAGTAGCCCCTGACCTCTGGAGAGCTGGAGTCCGAAATGAATTTATGCTCCTTTAATGGAGATTAAGGCAGAAGGGGAGAACATAACTCAGCCCGACAGCTCTGCTCCAGCCTCCCCTGCCTGGTTAAGAGCAACTTTCCCCCCTCGTTAAATAAAACAGCCCTGAAAGCCCAGGCCCTTGAAGCACTCGTAGTGAGAGCCTCATCCCTTTCCTTGGACAGGCAGCAGCTGGAGCCACACAGAGCAGCCTGGGCAGCCTGGGAAGGGGACGCCGAGGTGCTCCCCGAGGGTCTCCGCTCTCCGAAGGGAAGGAATTGAGCGTTGTTCCCTTGTGGCACTCGGGCATTTCGGAGGGAGCCTTTGCCATCACCACAGACCCGCGTGTGCACGCATCCCACGTGTTCCCAGCGGGCTCCCGGTGTGGACACAGGGAAATCTGGGAGCCTCCAGAGCTGCCCTGGGTGGGAGGACGAGCGGTTTGGTCCCCAAAAAGGAAAAAGCTACTCCCCTCTTCATAAAGTTTGGGAAACTGCTGGGACCTGCCCGGCTCCGCCAGGAATGGGCACAGGGGTGCCACCAGCCCCTCCTGGCATCTGGGGACAGGCTCAGCCCCGCCGCTGCCGCCACCACGGACAAAGCAGTGCCACGGCAGCGGGCTGGGGACAGGGTCCCTTCCGAGCCCTCCAAGGAATGCGGGGCTGCTGCCGCGTCCCCTCCTTACCCCCTCAGCTCTGTTTTTGTGAGCCCGGCAGAAAGTGACACTTTTTCTTTTGCTTAATTAAGTTGTTCAGAAGAGGGCTGGGCAAACAGTTGCGTCTACGTGGGGAGTCCTGAAGGGCAGAGAAAGCGCTGGGCGTTGCCAACATAAAAAGGGGGATTCTGTTATTGTTTGGGTGTAGACGGGTCATTTTTTCAAAGTTACTGCTGCCTGAGTGACCACAACCCTGCCGCAGCAGCAAAGAAAGGACATAAAGCTGCTAAATGCAGCTACCTTGGGCTGCAAAGTGGGAAGAAAAAAAACCAAACAAAAAAGCCCGGACGGAGCAGCGCTGATTTTCTCTCTCCCGAGAAAGCGGGGGCTGATTTCCATACGGAGCAGGGGGAATTGGAGCAAGTCCCTCTGGGTGTGCGGCTCCAGGGGGGTGGGTGACGACACTGGTGCCAGAGGAGCTCTGGAGGCACCCTGCTGACTGTGCGTCCCCATCCCTGCACAACAGCCTGGTTCTTACCAGTCCCCAGCCACAGAAAAAGCCCCAGGAGCAACTTCCAACCCCTCTGCATCCACCTGGCTTCCAGCAGAAGCCGCCTGCATTTCCCAGATCACTGCTATCCCAAGCCTGAGGGATGTTTCCCATATTTTGCCAGGTCTCCGACTCTCAAAGCTCGGCCTTAAGACCTGGGCTGTGGTGTCCATGTGCTGCCTCACGCATCTTTACGGATGTTTTACTCCATGGTTTTCAAGCTGGGTTTCAAGTCCAGCATGACCTGGCTTTTCCCAGCGGGAGAGATGGACCCAAGCGAGGATCCTGCCTCCACTGGCACAGCTGGAGAGCAGGGAAAGGTTCTTCCCCCAGAGGCTGCTGGGCACTGCCCAGGCTCCCCAGGGAATGGGCACGGCCCCGAGGCTGCCAGAGCTGCAGGAGCGTTTGGACAACGCTGCCAGGGATGCCCAGGCTGGGATTGGTGGGGGGTCTGGGCAGGGCCAGGGGTTGGACTGGGTGATCCCTGTGGGTCCCTTCCAGCTCAGGACATTCCATGATCCTGTGATCCTCTTGATTCCAGCTGAGGCTGTGGCTCAGGGGGAGACACCTCTGCCCTGCCAGCCCTGCCAGCACTCCCAGGTGCCTCTGGTTGGGATCCAGCCCCCAGGGAGCCGTCTGGAAGCCGTGTGCCATGTCCTGTGTCTCCATGTGACCCTCGGACCATTCACAGCGTCACCCCTGGCTGGGATATCCCGCTGTATGAAACTGAGGCTGCCGCAGGGGATTTGGAAGGATTCACCCCGAGTTTGGCTGGAAGTCGGTGTGGGATGTGTGCCTGACCCAACGTTCTCAAAGCCCAGCTGCTCTTCCCCCGCAAGGTCTGAATTCAGGTGCCAAACCTCCCTGAGTTCGCAGCCCTTCTCTATTTAAGGAGCCCTGCAACACCTCCCTCACCCTCCTCGCCCCTGTGCAGCCTCGGGGCAGGAAATCGCCCCCATCCCTGAGCACACGGAGCCCTCCAGCCTTCCAGGGGCTGCTCCAAGGGGCACAGAGGAGAAGCTCGGCCGCTCCCCACGGCTGCGGCAGCCGGAGTTTGTCTCTGGCAGTTTTGCCTTCCTCAAGGTGCCTCTCCTTCCTCCGTCCCTCCTCCCTCGCCGCCTCCCCCGGCGCTGGGATTGCCGCAGGTTCCCGTGCGCGTCCCGCTCCAGCTGCTGCCTTTTTGTCTGGCAGCGCCTCCGCGGCCGCGGCGCCTTCGCTGCCGGCGAACAGAAGGCCTTCCCTGACACGGGCAACCCCAAAAGGGCCGGGATGCTGAAGGGAAGGTCCGAGCAGGCAGAAAGGAGGATTCACAAGGGCTGGATGGGAGCCACGGCCCCGCTCCTGGCAGCGGCCCTTGCGCAGGGGCTGCGCCGCCCGGCAGGACAAAGAGCGCGGCTCTGCCCAGCCCCGCGTTGTGCTGACGGCCGCACAATCCTCTGGCACGGGGAGACGGAGCAGCATTCCAAAGCCCCACGTGTGGAGGAGGTAGAGCAGAGCGGGAGCGGGGATGGACACTTTCCGCAGGTGCTCGGCCAGTGTCCCCTCATTTGCATACATTTGCATGCTGTCAAACAGTGCCTGACAGACTCTCTGAGAAGGTCTGGACTCAGCCCAAACCTGTCAGGGACTTTCTCCTTGCCAGTCAAGGTTGGCTTGGGTTGCAATTAAAGGGAGGAAAGGAGCACGTCTGACATTGCCGTGGAGGAAACTCTGGATGGGGGCAGTTTAAAAGGAAAACGTGCATTTTCTTTAGGGAAAAAGCCCCCTGAGTTACTGTGTCAGCCCTGGGGGGGACGAGTGGGGGGGAAAAAGGAGTTTCTTTCTTTGTCGTGGAGGAAAATCTCTTTTTCCTTACTCACTCACCACGGCTCCATGTGCTGCCAGCCCACGGGAGAGCCCCGGCCACGGGGGAGCTCTCAGGGCTGTAAAACAATAAATAATGAGACACGGACTTGGCAAAGATCTACCTGTGCAGGCACACACCTGGCCAGGCTCTGCAGCAGGAAATCCTGGGGTGCTGCTCCCGGGCGGGGCAGGAGGCGCAGAGGACGAGCGGGACCCGAGCGAGCGCTGAAACCACCCCAGACAATGGCAGGGCATGGAAATACCTCATCTTTACCAAGGGGGAAAACAGAAGGGACAATGAGGAAATGTTTTGGGAGCCCACACCCCTTTTGCTTGTTGTTTTACATATTCTTCCCTCAGCGGTGAAAATTTCATACTTCATCTTCGCCCGGCCGTGGCCACAAGAGTTTCACGAGCAGGGGACAATAGGTTCTGTTTATTCAGCCACAATAAAGAGCCTGTTTCACTCCGGACTGCAAGTGGCTGAGCCATCTGGCCCATATCTCCACAGTAAAACATTGTCCGTGACACAAAAAATGATTGCATCCCCAGGACAAACTAATGTGACCTCGGAATAAAGGCTTCCTCTGAAGCTATGATATCATACTGCAGAGGGGACACCGGCACAATGGAATCTGCTCCCCCAGAGCACAAGTGAGATAGGACTATTTAAATCCAATTTTACAGGAGACTTTTTGTCCTCCGTGGCAAAGCACCCAGATCCGACGACAGCATTGAAACATCTTTTTTTATGCACTCTTAAGGCAACAGAGCAGTTCTGTCTGGCCTTGGCAGCCTCTGGAGCTCGCTCCGGGCCCAGGAAGCGTTTTCCAGCACCTGCAAGCTTTTCTTCCAACAACATTTTACTGATGGGGCACCACCTGCAGCAGGCCCTGCTCCCCTCCCGTCCCCCCGCGCAAACAAGCGCCTCTTTCTGCTCCGTGCCAGTCGGAAAACCCGGGTGTGCCACGGGCTCACAAACCGCGTCTGAGTGGGGACAAGGCGCCCTCAGCACGGCTGTACCTGAATGGGGACTTCATGGGGCAGCACCAGGAGCCGGGAAAGGCCCCGCATCCGCGGCGGGAGCGGATCCCAAAGGAGGCGATTGATCGTCCCCGGGAGCGCCGAGAGAAGCGCTCCTGAAAGGGCTGAGGCATCCCGTGAAAGGGGCTAATCCTTGCCGGGACAATGCTGCCCGTGTGGGGGTGTTCACAGCGCTGTGGGAATGCCCTGCACAAGCCCAAGGAGCGCCGGGCTCAGGGTTGGAAGGGGCTCCAGGAGCCCTGGGTGTGCCCACATCCCTTCGGATCCATGGGGTCACAGGCACCGACAGCAAGAGGTGGCCAGAGTGGATGAAAATGGAGAATCGTTTCAGCTTGCCAGTGAATTATTTCATTGCAATAACTTGGGTAAACCTGGGATTCCCAGGATGGAAAGCAAACCTTGAGCTGGGCACAAAAAGGCTCCTGTTTTCCACTTCCCTGCAGCAGCACCTGCTCCTCCCTCAGACCAGAGCATCAGAACTGTCCTGACAGTGAGCTGAAAACAAAATCAGGAGCAAACCATCCTGCCCAGCTTTATATTGTCTCTCTGGATCTGAATTCAGACCAATTCAAAGCTCTCTTTTCCAATCAGCAGAAATTCTCTTTGCCCACTTTTCCCCCCTCAGGCACAAAGTGCCTTTGTGTGAGCAAACACCTGAACCCCAAACTCCATCTTCCCATGTGAAAATACACTTTGCAGGCCCAAAAGATTTTAAAAAAAGGTAAATAAATCAGTCCTCAGCATGGAGTGTTCAATGGCAAAGGCTCCTAACCCACTGTGGAATTACAAACCTCACACCCAAAGGGTTAAATTCCCCTACTCAGATCATGAAATGGGGCTACATTTTTGGGGTTTTGGCCTGGCCCTCGTGTGACCCTTGCAGGTCTGCAGTGCCAGGCCTCAACCACACACACCTGGCATTGAAAACCTCACAAGATTCCCTGAGTCCCTGGAAAGCACTGCAGGAGCTTGTCCTGGGCATGGTGACAGCGACACTGCCCTGGGACCTGCAGGGAGCTCTCACTGATGATTTTTTGGGGTTGGGTCATTGGTGTCCACAGGCAAGGACACAGATCCCACTAAAAACACTAAACAAATTAACAGATCCTGCTAAAAACGATCCCAAGCCAAATCACTTTATAGATACAAATATGAACACCATCATGTTGAAAGAAGAATTTCCAAGGCCAAGTTTTGTCCCCTCAGCAGAAAAATCCATTTAAATTTAAAACCCCATTTGCTGGAGAAATAATTATCAGTAAAATAGAGCAAGTTCTTTATTTTTTTCCCCAAAGTAAGAGGTAGAGGGAGTTTTGACAGAAAAAAGGCACCTTTTCCTTTTGCTGTCTCTTTCCTTTCTTCTTCCTTTTCCTGTCTTGAAACAGGGATTTGAATACCTTGTTCCAGCATCTCAAAGATTATCTCCTTGGAAAACTCCCTGGAGGGAGGACAGAGCTCCCCAAAGACAACCTCTTTTTTGTTGTTGTTGTTTCTTCACACTTCTTTCATTTCAGCTCTTCCCTTCCTGGTTGTGCCTCATTTTAATCCCTCTGAGCTGCAGCAGGAGCTGATTGGAGCCCTGGGCGCTCCCCCAGATCTGCCGAGCTCCCGTCACCCTCAGCACAGCACCTGCACACGCACGGGGCTGGGAAAGGGGAAGGGGAATTTGCCATTCCTGGGAAATAAAGGCACCTGGGATGGAGCTGATCCTCTGCCAGGCTGCAGCTCCAGCCCTTCAGTGTCTCAGGATTCATCACCTCTGGCTTCAGGGGTGTCCCAGCCCGTCCCAGCTCCGACACCAAGGAGAGAATCAGGGAATGGTTTGGATGGGAAGGGACCTTAAATCCCATCCAGTGCCACCCCTGCCACAGCAGGGACACCTTCCACTGGCCCAGGCTGCTCCAAGCCCCAGTGTCCAACCCAGCCCCATCCAGCCCATCCCATGCAGGAGAGCAGAAATAATGGAAAGCTGCTGGAGGTTTTCCTGCCTTTTCCATACACCCAAACAGGAGCTGGATCAGCCAGGAAAAGCACAAGGAAGACGGACTAAGGAAAAGGAGAGGGGAAAAGTTACCTTGAGAGAAATAAACTGGCAGGATGCTGGCTGCAGCTTCCCACCTCCAGGTATTCCTCATTCACCTTTGGCACCTCTTTAAGTGTCTCTAATTCCACAGAATCCCAGAACCCCTGAGGCTGGAAAAGCCCTCCCAGCCCAGCCAGGCCCAGCTGTGCCCCATGCCCACCTTGTCCCCAGCCCAGAGCACTGAGTGCCACCTCCAGCCCTTCCTGGGACACCTCCAGGGATGGGCACTCCAAACCTCCCTGGGCAGCTCTTCCCAAGGCCTGAGCTCCCTTTCCATGTGGAAATTCCTGCTGCTGTCCACCCTGAGCCTCCCCTGGCACAGCTTGAGTATCTGACAGGAGGGGCAGTGAGGGGGGGTCGGGCTCTGCTGCCGTGTGCCAAGGGAAAGGAGGAGAGGAAATGGCCTCAAATGGCACCAGGGGAGGCTCAGGGTGGAGATTGGAAACAATTTTTCCCTGCCAGAGTGGTGAGGCCTTGGGATGAGCTGCCCAGGGAGTGCTGGAGTCACTGTCTCTGGGAGTGCTCAGGAGGAGTCTGGATGTGGCCCTTGGGGACAGGCTTTGGGGTGCTGCTGGTGCTGCTGGGACAGGACTTTGAGGAATATTCCCCTTTACACCACCCCATTTATGCTCAGTTTAGCCAAATCCTCCTTGTCCTTCCTCCCAAACCAGAGCTGACAAATATTAAAGCTCCATTTTCCTTGGCTTTATTTCCAGAGATTTCTCTTCCCTTTAACATCTCACCCTAACTCTATAAAACACCTTCCCAGCTGATCTCCCGTCAGTAATTCCTGGTGGTTTCAGCTACTTCCACCCAAAAAATCCACTGATCTGAATCTAAAGCAGCATCCCTTGCCTCTGGATATGTCCATTTAATATATCCAATGCAAGCAGCCAACTGCTGTTCTCAAAGCCTATCTGACAGATCCTATTCACTTTCAAAGCAGCTCTCCATGGTTTGAATAATTATCTTTCATTTCCCCCTTTCTGACACTTTTCAATGATTTGTTGACATCTGAAGAGATATGTGCAATCTCACAAGAGGCAGCTGGACTTTCTCCCCAAAAGATACAAATACAAAAAGGATTCCCATACAGAATTGGAAATAACGATGTTCTTTGCAAATGGAAGCCTAAATCTGCATTTTAATGGGACATGTTTTTAAAAAGCGGAATTCATGAATAACCCTATGAGTTTTAACTTTTTCACTGCCAGGGACAAAGCAGAACCACCCCTGGGAAGGAATCCTACCTTCCCTTTGTCCAGTTTGCCTTCCCAGCATCTGCTGCTGCAGGGGCTGGAGCTTTCCTGCAGCACCTTCCTGGCACAAAGCTGAGGATTCAGCTCCCGTCCTGGAATTCGGGTCCCTTAGCAGTGATCCAGGGATGGAAAACAAGGAGCCAAAAGCACAGGAAGCCCACAGCTAAATAACACATCCGTGGAGTTCTCCAGTCCCCATTCCAGGGGCTTGTGGGCACTGTCCAAACCCAACAGGATTTATCCTCACAGCAGCTGTGGGAATCCTTGTTAACATTTTGCAGATGGAAAACAGAAGGAGAAAGAGAGCAGGATCCAGTCCTCACCCAGGACCTCACCACAGCCAGGATTTGCTGTCTGTTTGGGAACAGCCATCTGGTACTGGACCCTTCACCCATTCCTGGATATGTCACCCATTCCTGGCCATGCTTTTCCTGCAGAACTCTTTTGTCACTTCCACTCGAGGTGTTAAAATGTCCCTGGAAGCCTTTAAAGGGCTTGATCCCCCTCTTATCCCTCCTGAGCAGTACATGGAACAGAGAGAATTCAGCAACAAGTTCTGGGTTTTGTTGTCAAGTTATAAAGTCTTGTGTCACTCTCTTTGACTCATAAAGTCATGGAATCACAGACAGGTTTGGGTCAGGAGGGACCTTACAGCCCACCCAGTGCCACCCCTGCCATGGGCAGGGACACCTCCCACTGTCCCAGGCTGCTCCAAGCCCCAATGTCCAGCCTGGCCTTGGGCACTGCCAGGGATCCAGGGGCAGCCCCAGCTGCTCTGGGCACCCTGTGCCAGGGCCTGCCCACCCTGCCAGGGAACAATTCCTGCCCAATCTCCCATCCAGCCCTGCCCTCTGGCACTGGGAAGCCATTCCCTGGGTCCTGTCCCTCCATGCCTTGTCCCCAGTCCCTCTGCAGCTCTCCTGGAGCCCCTTTAGGCCCTGCAAGGGGCTCTGAGCTCTCCCTGGAGCCTTCTCTTGTCCAGGTGAACACCCCCAGCTCTCCCAGCCTGTCCAGGCTGCTCTGTGTCCCGGGATGCTGGATGGGGATGCTCGGGGCGTTGGGAGGGGTCGCTCTGTGTCCCGGGATGCTGGATGGGGATGCTCGGGGCGTTGGGAGGGGACGCTCTGTGTCCCGGGATGCTGGATGGGGATGCTCGGGGCGTTGGGAGGGGACGCTCTGTGTCCCGGGATGCTGGATGGGGATGCTCGGGGCGTTGGGAGGGGTCGCTCTGTGTCCCGGGATGCTGGATGGGGATGCTCGGGGCGTTGGGAGGGGTCGCTCTGTGTCCCGGGATGCTGGATGGGGATGCTCGGGGCGTTGGGAGGGGACGCTCTGTGTCCCGGGATGCTGGATGGGGATGCTCGGGGCGTTGGGAGGGGTCGCTCTGTGTCCCGGGATGCTGGATGGGGATGCTCGGGGCGTTGGGAGGGGTCGCTCTGTGTCCCGGGATGCTGGATGGGGATGCTCGGGGCGTTGGGAGGGGTCGCTCTGTGTCCCGGGATGCTGGATGGGGATGCTCGGGGCGTTGGGAGGGGTCGCTCTGTGTCCCGGGATGCTGGATGGGGATGCTCGGGGCGTTGGGAGGGGTCGCTCTGTGTCCCGGGATGCTGGATGCGTTTTCTCCGTGTCCCGCTGTCCCGGGGGAGCGGAGGCGCGGCTGCTCCGCAGCGCCCCCTGCGGGCCCCGCGGCGCCACTGCCGGGCCGGGACCGGGCGGGACGGACCCGTTCCCAACCTTTCTGCTTCCTTCTGCTCCCCTGCGCTCCTTTCTGCTTCCTTCTGCTCCCCTCCGCTCCTTTCTGCTTCCTTCTGCTCCCCTCCGCTCCTTTCTGCTTCCTTCTGCTCCCCTCCGCTCCTTTCTGCTTCCTTCTGCTCCCTCCGCTCCTTTCTGCTTCCTTCTGCTCCCCTCCGCTCCTTTCTGCTTCCTTCTGTTCCCCTCCGCTCCTTTCTGCTTCCTTCTGCTCCCCTCCGCTCCTTTCTGCTTCCTTCTGCTCCCCTCCGCTCCTTTCCGCTTCCTTCTGTTCACCTCCGCTCCTTTCCTCTTCCTTCTGCTCCCCTGCGCCCCTCTCCGCTCCCCTCCGCCGCCGCGCTGGGCTCGGGTGCCTTTCCCGGTGTTCTCCGCTTCCCGTTCCTGCGGGAAAAATCAGACTCATAAAAAAGACAGCGGCAGCCACGTCCTGTGTGAATACAGCAGGGGTAAAACCGGCTCTGACGGTTCCGTGCAGGGATCTGGTTTAGAATAAATTGATTTTTTCCGAGTAGTAACAGCAAGGTTGGCAATTGCACCGTTCGGCTGTGGGGCCGCAGACGAATCATTCCTCTGGCTCCGCCAATGAACATTCGGAAAACAACGAGGGGTGAGACCAAAACCCCGATGTGGGAGAGCCAGAAACCTCCGTTTGTTCCTCGCAGGTGTTTCCTGTCCAAAATCTCAGGGCGCACTTAAGAGACGGCGCTTTCACCTGGATAAACCCACGCTGTGTCCATCCAACAGTTCTGCCAAATGTTTTTCGGGGTTTTTTTTTGGAGGCCCTCTGGAGATCAGAGAATCCCAGAATCATCAGGGTGGGAAAAAACCCTTTGGGATCATCCCATCCCACCCCAGCAGCACCAGCAGCACCCCTAAACCTAAACCCTGTCCCCAAGGGCCACATCCAGACTCCCCCTGAGCACTTCCAGAGACAGTGACTCCAGCACTCCCTGGGCAGCTCATTCCAAGGCCTCACCACTCTGGCAGGGAAAACACTTTCCCCCAATATCCACCCTGAGCCTGCCCTGGCCCAGCCTGAGGCCGTTCCCTCTCCTCCTGTCCCTGTTCTCTGGCAGCAGAGCCCGACCCCCCCGGCTGCCCCCTCCTGTCAGGGACTTGTGCAGAGCCACAAGGTCCCCCCTGAGCCTCCTTTGCTCCAGCCTGAGCCCCTTTCCCAGCTCCCTCAGCCGCTCCTGGGGCTCCAGCCCCTTCCCAGCTCCCTCAGCCACTCCTGGGGCTCCAGCCCCTTCCCAGTTCCATTCCCTTCCCTGGGAAGATGCTTTTTGCTCCAGTAGAAAAATGCAGGATTTTGCTTCTCCCTCTCTGCAGCTGTGGCCTCGGCTCTCGGGTCCATAAGGGATGGATAGAGGGCAAACCCCAGGACAGCCTGGCACGCTCAGCCTGCCTTCATTTGTAGTTCAGCCCAAACTCCTGAGGCACGGGAATGTCATCATCAGGATTTTTCGGCCCACGTGACCTTTGTAGCCATTGACCCATCTCAGTTTTAATGGGACTCTTCCTGCAGCTGCCCTAGTTTCCCAAGTTTTTGGGAAAACCAGCAGCAGGCAGCAGTGGCAGCTGGTGTTTCGTGCCAGGAGGTGCCAGCTGGGCAGCACCTCCCAAATTCTGCCGTGTCCTTGCCTGAGGGACAGAGGGCTCAGGCCCTGGAACGGGTTCTTTCGGGAAGTGGTGGAGTCACTGTCTCTGGAAGTGCCCCAGAGGTGTCCGGATGTGGCCCCTGGGGACAGGGTTTAGGTTTAGGGGTTCTGCTGGTGCTGCTGGGGTGGCACTGGGTGACCCTGAAAGGCTCTTCCAGCCCTGAGGATGGTTCCGTGGTTCTGTAACTACCAAGGACCACACTCGCTTCCCTTCCGGGTAATTAGAAAGAAACAAATCACATTAAACCTTCTTCGATAAGTTTGGAACAGCTTAAAAATTCCCATTCTGCTTTTCCAAATCCTCTGTCAAACGTTGCACGACCACTTGCAGAACCCGGCGCTCGATAAGGCGATGTTTGCTCAAAGACTGGACTCGATAATCTGAGGTCTCTTCCAAGCCCAGCGACTCTGGGATTCTGCTCCTCAGGGATCACTGACGTCCTGCTCCTGCTGAGCGCAGCACAACTCTCGCTGTGACACCACAGGAGCCTAAGCAGGGTGAAAACACTTTTATTTCCCCTCATTTTCCCCCCGGCTGTGCCTCATTACCGTGTGTACCTCGTTTCACACAAGCGGTTTCCAGAAAAACAAGCGGACCCGTGGTGTCTGCGCCGGGAGAATTCCACAGGGAGCCCGAAATCTCCTGTGGAGAAAGAGGTGGGTTCTTGTTAGGCTCTGGAAAGAGGCTGGAATGTAAATGTGCGCTCTTGCTGCAACGCGCCTAATTGCCCATAAATGTCATTAAGTCGAGAAATGTTTTCCACCAAATTAACTTCGGCTCGCGGTGTCTAATTAGCCGGAGATGCTGAAAGATAACAACTTATCAGTCACTGTTTAACAAACCATCCTTAATGGGGCCTTTTTTCGGAAGCAGCCGTGGCGAGCCAGGTACTGCAGCTGTCACAGCGCGGCCTTCCCGGGGCAATTAAGGACAATATCCCGGTGCCGCGTCCCACCAGGATAATGTGACAGCTCGTTCACAGGCCAGGAGCGCGCCTGAGCCTAAACTTTCCGGGGATTGGTTTTATATTGGGCGGAAGCAACCATGACTTTTACTTTCCTTTTTTTTTTCATTCCCTTCCCAGCATGTGCAAACCTCCCTCACTCCTTTCCCACTCCTTTCCCACTCCTTTCCCACTCCTTTCCCACTCACCTCCAATCGAGGTCTCCCAAAAGCAAAGGTTTTTCCATCAAAGTTTTCAACTCTCCAAAGGAGAGGAAGCTGGAGAAGGGGTGCTTAAATCCCTTTAAAATCCTCGCGTTTTCCTGTTTCAATCTGTAGCTGTGGACATGTTTTTCCCCTTTCCAGAAGGAAGTTTTCCCTCGAGGAAGGGCAGTGCCCACAGGGTGTGTGAGGGGATGGCACCGAGGAGGAAAAGCTCCTGGAGCATCACCAGAACGGATTTAACAAGGTTCTGCTGCAAAATGGAACCTCACGAGGAGGAGTCGCACCAAGCTCCCAGAACTGCTTTGTCTCAGATCCAGTCTGTCATCAGAGCTCTTGGACTCCCCTCTGCTGAGTTTATTTCATGCTGTCCTTGCACACAGATGTTTATTTCAGCTCTTCACATGATGCAAATCCCCTCCCATTCCTGCTTTTTCTGCCAAATAACTTCCAAACTTTCTGGCTCCTTGCTCAGCCCTGGTGTCAATCAGCACAACCAATAAGTCTGTAATTACTTTTGCACAACAAGCACCTGATTCTTAAAACATAGCAGCCTCCTTTAGTATCTCCCAGATTCTCATCCCTCTAAGCCACTAGATTTTTATCCATCTGGAGGTTTAACACTCATTTTCCACTTTTTTGCCCCTCATGCTGGTGGTACCCATTTCTCTCCTTCCTCTCCCTCTCCTTTCCCAAATGCTGGAATCCATCCAGGTGGTAAGAGCTCTACACTAAAAACTGTCCAATCCTCCCTCCAAAAGGGGATTTTAACCAAACACCCACTTTTTTCCTTAAACTGGAAGTGTGGCCTTGCTCAGTTTAATCCCTGATCCACCAGGATGTGATGGAATAAGAACAGAAATCAAATCCATGCAAGCAGAGAGGGGAATGCTTTAATAATCCCCACAGCTGGGTTATAAATTAGGATTATATTCCTTGTGGCCTGGGAGGTTGTTTTAATCCGGACACTGAAAATTCCTCATGGGCATTGCACCTCTGCCACCCACCAGGGACACGGAATCCGTGTCACCGAGCTGTGACCTCCAGGAAAGCTTCCACAGGCCAAGCTTAGGAACAGATCCCATCCCACAGAGGCTGGGCTGTGACTTCGCACTATTCCTGTTCTCTCCCTGTGGGTTCTACTGCAGGAAATCCAAGGCCTGGGAGCTGCACGGTGATTTCTGGGATGCAGACATGGGCCTGGCCATGGCCTGGCTCAGTCCTCACAGGAGGGTTTTGGCAGACCCTGGCCTGTTTGGGAGGAGGGAAGCAGCTGTATGGACACTGCAGGACACAGCTCGGGGTGTTGGACTGGGATTTATTGCAATTTTCCCTTCCTGTTCCTGCCCTTTGCCCAGCTCCTCTTCAGTTCTGGTGTCCAGGATCATTTCTGCCCACATCCATGATTTCTGCTGGCACAGGAGGTCATTCAGTGCCTCATCCCCTCCAGCCTTTTTCCCCATGAGGAGTGGAGCTGGATTAGTTGGCACTGCCTGCCCTGAGCCCACCGATGCTCCTCCGGGCAGGAGCAGGATGTTCCTCTGGGCAGGATTGGGATGTTCCTCTGGGCAGGAGTGGGATGTTCCTGCAGGCAGGAGCGGGATGTCCCTGCAGGCAGGAGCAGGATGTTCCTCCAGGCAGGAGTGGGATGTTCCTGCAGGCAGGAGTGGGATGTTCCTCCAGGCAGGAGAGGGATGTTCCTGCAGGCAGGAGCGGGATGTCCCTGCAGGCAGGAGCAGGATGTTCCTCCAGGCAGGAGTGGGATGTTCCTGCAGGCAGGAGCGGGATGTCCCTGCAGGGCAGGAGCAGGATGTTCCTCCAGGCAGGAGCGGGATGTTCCTGCAGGCAGGAGTGGGATGTTCCTCCAGGCAGGAGCGGGATGTTCCTGCAGGCAGGAGTGGGATGTTCCTCCAGGCAGGAGCGGGATGTTCCTGCAGGCAGGAGAGGGATGTTCCTGCAGGCAGGAGTGGGATGTTCCTGCAGGCAGGAGTGGGATGTTCCTCCAGGCAGGAGAGGGATGTTCCTGCAGGCAGGAGAGGGATGTTCCTGCAGGCAGGATTGGGAAGCTTTTCCAGGCAGGAGAGGGATGTTCCTCCAGGCAGGAGTGGGATGTTCCTGCAGGCAGGAGTGGGATGTTCCTCCAGGCAGGAGCGGGATGTCCCTCCAGGCAGGAGAGGGATGTTCCTCCAGGCAGGATTGGGAAGCTTTTCCAGGCAGGAGCGGGATGTTCCTGCAGGCACGGGTGGGATGTTCCTGCAGGCAGGAATGGGAAGCTCTTCCAGGCAGGGGTGGGATGTTCCTGCAGGCACGGGTGGGATGTTCCTGCAGGCAGGAGCGGGAAGCTCTTCCAGGCAGGAGCAGGGAGCAGAGCAGCCACGCCCCGTGCTCTGCCTCAGTCCAGCACCACTTCCCAACAGCATCTCAGGGTTTTTCCCCTCTTTGTCTCCTCGCTGACCCCTGCTCATCCCACTCATCCCAAAACCTCCTCAATTTACTCAGTTTTGAGCCTTTTTTCCCTCTCGTGCCACCCGTAGGGAACAGCCCCTTCCCTCCAAGCCAAAGGCTTCCCTCACTGTCCGGGTTCTCCAGGGCTCTTCCGAGAAGGTTGGGATGAAGTTTCCATGGGGCAGTTTTCCTTTCAGAGCCTTTCCCTCCACTCCTGCAAAACCAGAATCAGCACTGCCCATTCCCCAGTGTTTTCCCACAGCTGCTTCATTATTTTAATCCCACTGGGACCCCAGCTGCTCCCTTTGGTCCTGGCTGAAAGGTAGCACAGGACACCTCAGTCCAGGAGCACCATTTCCTCCTAAAGTCGGGGCCAAAGTTTTCACTTTATCCTGGGATTATCTAAACCCCAGGGAGTCTCGAAGCAGGGCTTTGATTCCAACACTATCCTATAGAATTCCATTTTCCAGGAAAAAGGCAAAGTCTCTGACGGCCTTTTTGTGACAGGTGGGTTGGGAAAATCCTCACGTCACCTTTTTTTTGGCACAGTCCTCTAAAACCTTCACACAAACAAAAGGGTTCGAGGGATTTTGAGCCAAAAATACTCCAGAGTGGAGAATCCCCTGAAGTGCTGAGGAAATATTTGGGTTTACACTGAGATCATTTAAAGGCGTTCCAGGTAAAGAGTAACAGCCATTGACACGGGGACATTCCAACTTTAACTGTTATCTCCCGGGAAAAAATGTCCACGGTATTCAAATAATAAAAAATAACCTTTATTTTAAAAAACTAATTCTGGGGAAAACTAGAGTTCGGCAGAGAATTCTCTATTGCAGAATTTTAAATACCCAACACACACAAAAACACCCGCAGCTATAGACCAGCTGCAAAGCATTTTAAAGTGATCCGTGGAATGAAAATTTGAAAAAAAATAAATTAAAGGAAATAAAATAAAGGAAATTTAAAGAATATTAAAAGAGGTAGCATTTGGAAATTTGGATTGGAAGTGGCTGCTTCCACTGTAAGGGTTATCCAAAGGAAAATGCTGATTTTTGTCCTGCTAAAGCTAAAAATCTTTCCTGGGGTTATCTTGGTCTCTTCTCTACCTGCAAACTGCTGAGTGCCAGAAAGACAAAAAACATTAGAATTGTCTTTCTAAAATGACCAGGGGTTTATGTAACGCCTCTTTTACATTCATTTAAAATTACCTTATTTGAAAAATTAGAATTATCTGAATTATTTTCTTGAGCTTCTCTGCCTTGCATATCAGTATTTTGGAGAGGTGGTATTTAGGTTTATGTTGGGCTGTGATTGTCACTGCAGCTCTCCCAGGTCAGCAGGGAGGACGCAGGGCAGGGAAAAGGTGTCGGGTACTTCAGAGGAGGAGGGAATTCAATTCTTCACGGAATCATGGAATCATTTAGGTTGGGAAAGACCTTTAGGATCATCGAGTCCTACTGTGATGCTGGGTATAAGGACACACGTAGTTTATCCTTGTATGGATAAGCTGAAGTCTTTCCGTGGAATTATTCATGAAATCATGGAGTGGGTTGGGTTGGGTTGGGTTCGGAGGGACCTTAAAGCCCATCCAATTCCAGCCCCGGCCACCTCCCACTGTCCCGGGCTGCTCCAAGCCCCAGTGTCCAACCCGGCCTGGGACACTGCCAGGGATCCAGGGGCAGCCCCAGCTGCTCTGGGCACCCTGTGCCAGGCCTTCAGAGGAAGGAATTTCTCCCGTACTTCCCACCTAAATTTCCCCTCTTTACTCACCCAAGGAATATTTATATTTGTCCCTAGAAAAAAAACCAAAACAACAAACCCTTTAATTTCTGCCACGTCCTTCCCAGCTCTCCTGCCTTAAGCCCACCGCCGAGCCCGAGTTTGCAGAGCCGGAGAGGCTCATCCCGGCGGGCGGGACCTGTTGCTGCCGCTGTCGCTGCCGTGTCCGTCCCCTCCCGTGTCCGTCCCCTCCCGTGTCCGTCCCCTCCCGTGTCGCTGTCGCCGCCGCTCGCCCCCCGCGCGGCCGGGCTGGCCCAGCCTCATTAGCGCGTGCTGCTTAATTGAGCCCCGTCCCCGCCAGCTGCCGCTCGCCAGCCTCATCTGCGCACTAAGTGCTCCTAATTGTCCCCATCCGGCCGCAGCCCGGCCGGGAAGCGCCGTCCCGGGAGCGCGGATCCCTCGGGATCGGGAGTCTCCAGCGGGAAGCTGCCGGAGCTGCGACGCCCGGCCCGTGTCGCGCCCGAGGAGCGGCTCGGCGCGGCCGGCGGGGACAATGATTCCAGCATATGGGATAGTTTGCAGCTCGTTAATCCGCCAGCAAATCCCACGGCAGGATCCCGTCACCGGCAGGGCTGGACAGGACAAAGCCGGAGGAACGGGGATGTCCCGGAGGGATGCGCGGGGAGCGGACCGAGCCGCGCTGGCTTTGACACGGCCGCGGTTTGGACATCCGCGCTGCTGCTGCTGTCGGGGGCTTGTTCCCAGCAAACACCAAAGGGATGCGCTCCTTAATCTTGGAGTCGAAGGGAGAATTCCCAGATTTCTAGAGCTCTTAAACACGCAGCTTGTTCACACATTGCAAGGCAGCTCCCTGTCCTGAGGAGAGGAGGTGTTAAAAAGGGGGATTAAATTTCAGGTATTAAATGGAAGTGGTCCTGAAAAAACCCAGATAAATAAACTGATTAAAAATGGTCAGTAATGTCAGAGAAAAGCAGATCAGCTGCAACAGTAAATGATGTCAAAAAGCAAAACAGGGCAAAATTGAGGCGTTTTTCTGTGCACAACACAGCCATGGCCATGGATTGTAAAGGAGTTTTCCTTGGTAAGAAATACGAGAAATTCCCTGATATTCTCCGAATGTGTTCTGGGGGTTTATTTTTAAAGAATACACAGATATTGTAAAAATGGGGCTATTTCTGAGCTAAATCTCCCCCATCACAATCCCACGACATCCCTCCACCCATCGGGATCAATTTCTTTCCCCAACGTGCCTGAGCTCAGGGTTTTCCCTGCTCCAGGGTTCTCCACGGACACCCTGCGTTTTGGAAAACAAGGGAATTCTCCCCCAAAACAGACGTTAAAGCGCTGGTGAGACAATTGTTCCCTCGGGAATTCACTTCCCATGGGCTGCAATGCAATTTTCTCCCTCGGGCTCCTTTTCCCAAACCTGCTCCCTGCAGCTCCAGGTGCTGCCCACAGACCCCAGGACACTCCACACCCCCATCACTCCTCCTCTCCTGCCCTTGCCCATTTTTCCCTGGGTTAAAATATTCCCCAGTGAGCTTGTGCTGGATCCATCCTGGGTTTTCCAGCCCTTCCTGACAAAAGCTTGGTCTGACCCCAGAGCTGGCCCTGCTTGGGGCAGGGGTTGGAGCGGAAACCTCTGGGAACACTTCCAACCTAAATTCAACCCTCCAGTAAAACCCACCCAGTGCATTCCAAGGCAGGCAGGCCCTGCGTGGGAATTCATGCAGGATTCAGGGAAAAGGCTCCTGTGAGCCCTGATCCCCAGGGTCACCAGCAGTCCTGGAGATGGGGGCATCCCACCTTTCTGGAGCCTCTGGAAGGTTCAGCATCTCCACTGACTGAGATGGTCCCAGTGGAAGAACCGGGCACCACTGGAGCATGAACCACCCACACATCGCAAGGCTGTGCCTCAGGAAGAAAATCCCTCTCTGGCAGAGTGGATTTTTCCCAAGATTTCCCCAGGCTGTCCATGCAACCAGCTCGGGGTAGAAGCACAGCAAGGCAAAGTTGGAAGGGAGTTAGGAGTGGTGCTTGGAGGCTCCCACAGATTTTACTTCTCATCTTTCCTTTTGCAGTGCAAAAGTCATTGAATCACGGAATCATGAAATGGATTGGGTTACAAAGGACCTCAGAGCCCACCCAGTGCCACCCCTGCCATGGCAGGGACACCTCCCACTGTCCCAGGCTGCTCCCAGCCCCAATGTCCAGCCTGGCCTTGGGCACTGCCAGGGATCCAGGGGCAGCCCCAGCTGCTCTGGGCACCCTGTGCCAGGGCCTGCCCACCCTGCCAGGGAACAATTCCTGCCCAATCTCCCATCCAGCCCTGCTCTCTGGCACTGGGAAGCCATTCCCTGGCTCCTGGCCCTCCAGCCCTTGGGAATTGTCTCTCTCCAGCTTTCCTGCAGCTCCTTCAGGCCCTGCAAGGCCACACTGAGCTCAGCCCAAAGCTTCTCCTCTCCAGGCTGAACAATCCCAGCTCTCGCAGCCTTTCCTCCCAGCAGAGCTGCTCCATCCCTCTGCTCATCCTGGTGCCTCCTCTGGCCTCTCTCCAGCAGCTCCACGTCCGCCCTGTGCTGGGCCCCAGGGCTGGATGCAAACACATTCTAAAAACCAATTCTGGATCATTTTACCAACGACCCCCTCACATTCCTGGGATAATATTCAGGGAGGAAAACAACAGGAATCAGGGATATGATCTGCAGAGGAGGGTGATGCTCCTCAGCTCCAGGGGATGAGTTGGTTTAAAGCACAGCAGTTAAATAAGAGTGAGCTGTGCTGGTGATCTCAATTCCAGGGGTGCTGAGGGAGAATGGAATGTGGCTAAAAAACCTGGAAAACTCAGCTTTTATTCAGGAATCAAAATATAAAGAATTTCAAGGCTTGGTCCACGCGGGGTTAGGGAAGTGATCCCATTTCCCAACCCCAGCTGGACAATCCCAGCACAACTTCCCTGAGCCCAGGTTTTCAGGAGAGGTCACAATGACATCTTGGACTGGAAGGTCTTTGAACATCATTCCACATTAGCCTTTTCCCCCCCTTTTCCATCTGTTTCTATAGACACCCCCAGCAGCAGTGAAGCAATGCTGCTTCAGGCTTCAATTCCCGCTGATTCCCAGATTCCCAGCACTGATCCCTCGGTAAATAAAACCAGAGTCCCTTGAATGCCAAAGATCTAAAGAAGTTGCCTTTTAATGCAGACCTAAAGCTGCCCCATCACTAAGTTTTTTCGTGTTGCCTTGCCCAGGATTTCTCTTTATTTCCCTTCTGTGGATTTATTTACTCAGTTAAAGATTTTCCTGACAAAGGAGAAGAAGGATATTTTATTTTAAAAATATTTTAATAGATATAAATTTTAATATTTTAGGATGGAATGGATGAAGCGTTTTGTGCCTGAGGATGTGCTCACCATCCTCTGGGCAGTGTCACAAAGACTTCCCTGGGGGGCTTTAAAGCCTCCTGATTAGCTTCTACAGGAGGAAGTGGTGAAATGGTGAAGACGAAACCTGGTTTTATAATTCCAAGGCTTTCCTAAATGTTTCACTCGGCTGCTTTGGTGCAGCAATGAGCAGCTGAAAAATCAGTGTGGGTAATCTCTAGATACTGAAATAATAAATATTATATAAACACTGTATAAATATCGTGTTGTAAACCCCTGAATTTTGCCATGTTACACCGAGAGCCACGAAGATTTTTAGCTCTGTTTGGTGATGAGAGAAAGGAATTTAACACCACGAAGTGTCTCAGAGCTGAGTGGGGGCCAGCAATCATCAGCATCACTGCCTGAGATTCTGGCAGCTTTTCCACGACACTAAAAGCTCTCTCTAAAATATTTTGATCACCGTACAGAATATAAATTTTTAAAGCCAATTAATAAAGTGCTGCATTGTTAGATTTCGAGAGCTGGTTCCCTGCGGATCCTCTGCTGCTGCATCACTCCCAGCAGCCGCACGAACCCGCGCTCTGCGCGCACCAACTGCAGCGGAATTGTCTTTTTCCTTTTTTTTAAAAAAAAAAAAGAAAAGAGCTCCGAGTGAAACCTTAAACTCCAAAAGTCGAACTGTCCGGAACTGCCGAGCTCGGTGCAACTGCGGCATCCTTGATCCGCGTGGCCCGTGTGTCCCCTGGCCCGCGGGCCGGGCCGGGGCGGGGAGGCGGCCCGAGAGTGGCAGCTTGACACGGCCCGTCAGCGTGACCCGGGCCCGGGGCCGCTGCTCCGCCGCCACGAGCAGCTGAAGGCGCATCTGCCGCGGGGCGGGCGCGGCGCTCCCGCTGAGCCGCCAGCTGCCGCTGAGCGCGCCCGGCCCGCCAGCCCGGCCCGGCCCGGCCCCGCCCGGCTCCGCGGGCTCCCGGCAGCGCTCCGCGGCACTGCGCGGCGAGAGCAGCATAAAAAGCATCTTGATCGCCTGAAACGCGCTTTTTTTTTGTTAGAAAGGAATCATCTATAGCGTGGTCAGATCCGTGGCAGATCCAACACGCGGCGGTTGCTGGGGTGCGCACAAGGGACACGGAAATCGCTGGAGAGCGGGGCAAACACCTCCTGGCCGGCTCTCAGGAGGGCAAAGGGAAGGGCCCGATCCTGCAATCCGAGGAGGATTTGTGGGATCAGGCTGTGATCACCTCCATCAGCTGCCCCGCTCACGGCCGTGACTCGGCACTCCCTGCTCGGCCCTTAAGGATGGCCCTGGGAGTCCCTCGGACAGAAAATCATATTTTCTTCAACAATGAGAGTCTCAAAGCAGCGCTGAAATGGGCACTGCAATAAGTGAGTGTGAGAGCCAAGGGCACAGGATGAGCTTCCCAGGGGCAAATCCCAAAACTTCCCAGCCTCCAGGTGCCTCCGGGCTTGGCCAGCGCATCGCCGATGTGTAACTGGTGCAGCCCTGCTGGGAGAAATCCAAGGATGTCCTGGCTGCAGCCAGGGCTGCTCCTGAGCCTCTGCCTTTGAGAAAGGTGCAATTAGTCTTGATTAGTGCTTTTACCTAAATGGCAAAAAACTCCTCCCAAAACCACATCGGAGCTTCCCTCAAGTCTGCCCTGGTCACAGGTAATTCCCTGAGTAAAACAGTGTGAAGAACTTAAAGATTCCTTCTCTGACAGTGATTTGAAAATACTTTTCCAAAATATAAATACTTTTTTTGATGTAAAATGACTGCTGTCACAATCTCAGCTTCTCCTGCTTCCCATTTCTCAGTTTCAGGATTATTCTGGCGCTGAAGAATCACAGCTCAGAGGGGGCAGGATCAGGTGTGCTCTTGGGTTTTGCTTCTTTCTCCTGCCAGATTATTGAGGACATCGCTGTAAGAAACATCAGGGGACATGGAGCTAAATTCCTGTTCTCCATATCCAGGCAAAGTGTAGAAAGAAAAGGAATCCCAGGATCCCTGAGGTTGGAAAAGCCCTCCCAGCCCAGCCAGGCCCAGCTGTGCCCAATGCCCACCTTGTCCCCAGCCCAGAGCACTGAGTGCCACCTCCAGCCCTTCCTGGGACACCTCCAGGGATGGGCACTCCAAACCTCCCTGGGCAGCTCTTTCCAAGGCCTGACCTCCCTTTCCATGGATAAAATTCTACCTGAGTGAAAAAATTCTTCCTGAAAAGGCAGCTTGATCTTTGGGAATTCACCAGGGTTTAAGGTGGATGCTTCCACCCCACTCTCTTTGTAAGGGAAAGGGATGAGGACACATCTCTTGTGGCCACTGAGTGCCATCCAAAGCCACTGCCATGTCCTGCATGGCACATGGTCCAAAGCCTCGTCTTTTAGACAGGACAAGAGGAAACAGCCTCAGGCTGGGCCAGGGCAGGCTCAGGGTGGACAGCAGCAGGAATTTCCCCATGGAAAGGGAGCTCAGGCCTTGGCAGGGGCTGCCCAGGGAGGTTTGGAGTGCCCATCCCTGGAGGTGTCCCAGGAAGGGCTGGAGGTGGCACTCAGTGCTCTGGGCTGGGGACAAGGTGGGCATCGGGCACAGCTGGGCCTGGCTGGGCTGGGAGGGCTTTTCCAGCCTCAGGGATCCTGGGATTCTGTTTACATTTCTTTCACCAAACCCCACCTGAACTCTTAGCACCAATTTGGTCTCCAAAGGCAACAACCTGCTTGCAATCGGATTAAAATCATGTCATGATTCCCATTCCCAGAGCTCTGATGTGTGGAAAGCTTTTCACAGCCCCTTCCTTTTCCCAGACATTTGTGGATACAGAAGGAAGCATTATTTCAAACTGTTTCTTTTCAGATGTCTCTAAAAAAGCTCCAGGTCTAAGAGGATTTTTAAATCCTACAGTTCTAGGTACTTTCATATTTTATTTTTCCCATCTGACTACTTGCATGGAGAAATTAAAAATCCCCCATAATATTGGACATTGTGCACCACAGAGATCTTTGCACCAGGATCCTTCCACACCTTTTAAAATCATCAGTTCCTCAAACATTTATGCTCCTGCCACTTATTTCTTGTGACAAGAGAGGAAGTATCAATACAGCCAGAAAAACCTCCTGTATTGATCCAATCCCTCCACAGAATCCTGGCCCCACTGAATCCAGTGGCAGAATTACCTGTCCTCCACTCATCAGCCACACCTCAGCAAAGGAGCGGCTCCACACGGTGTTTTCTGCTCAGATTCTGAGGGACTCTATTTTAATTAAACCGAGATTTTAGGAATGACCTCTAAACTTCCTGAAAAATCAAACCAGGCTGTCCTCCAGGCCAGCAATGACTTTCATCTGATGCTTCTCATCTCGTGTAATAAATTCACAGATGGACCATCCTTGTCCTTCCGACGCCTAAGAATAACTCCTAAGTACTGTTCCCAGGGGATTTGGTCTGGTTTACACACATCTGCTGAGATACGTGTCTTTGAGCCCAGATTAAGTCTTTGTTTGACGATATTTGAGCATTTGTGAAACTACTTGGCAAGAATGTCCTGATTTTATTCATTCAAAACATGTGCTGATTGTTGCCAGTGGGATCCCAACACCTCCCACAGAATTGTTTCATTCCCAACCTATTCACAGGGAAAGGGAAACCGATGGCAGAGAATGGGCAACAGTATTACCCTAAAAAATCAATTGTTCTGTTTTTAGGCAAATGAATTTTGTACTCAAACCTTTTCCTAACCAGACTGGTCCTGTTTTGCTGCATTAGCCCTGAGCCTTGCTGCAAAACCTGGTTTACTCCTGACACTGACACACCCAGGAGAGGTTTCCATCTCCCTTTTGTGGCAGAGGCAGGGCACGGAAAAGGCACAACCTGAACTTGTGATTTTATACCGAGACTGGACAAAAGGAGGCTCAGGGGGGACCTTGTGGCTCTGCACAAGTCCCTGACAGGAGGGGGCAGCCGGGGGGGTCGGGCTCTGCTCGCAGGGAACAGGGACAGGAGGAGAGGGAACGGCCTCAGGCTGGGCCAGGGCAGGCTCAGGGTGGACAGCAGCAGGAATTTCCCCATGGAAAGGGAGCTCAGGCCTTGGCAGGGGCTGCCCAGGGAGGTTTGGAGTGCCCATCCCTGGAGGTGTCCCAGGAAGGGCTGGAGGTGGCACTCAGTGCTCTGGGCTGGGCACAAGGTGGGCATCGGGCACAGCTGGGCCTGGCTGGGCTGGGAGGGCTTTTCCAGCCTCAGGGATCCTGGGATTCTGTGAGGCCATCGGTCTTGCAAAAACAAAACATGTTTTACAAAGAACACATGACCCCTCCAGCAGCACACAAGTTTCATGTGACTTTTTTCAACCTTTCCTTCGAGCGTGAACCACCGAGAGTTTCACACCAGAGGCACAGGGCTGAGAGCTCTGAGCCCACAGGGACTCTCAGCCTGGCACCCCGGGGACAGGGGCAGGGCTGGAGCTTTGGGCAGGGTTGTGGGACACAAGTGCAGGAACTTCCCGTGTTCTCAGGAAGTCCCACCTGACCCCACTCATGACAGCCCCCAGCTCCTGCCACTCCATGACCTGTGTTTATTCCAGCCTGAGCCCAGGAGGAGCAGCACCTGCACCTTTCACAGGCTATGAGGCACATGAGGAGCTGTGCCCTCCTTTTTCACTGCTGGCCAGCCCAGTGACCTTGCTCATCCAAGGCCAGGCTGGACATTGGGGCTTGGAGCAGCCTGGGACAGTGGGAGGTGTCCCTGCCCATGGCAGGGGTGGCACTGGATGGGCTTTAAGGTCCCTTCCAACCCAAGCCAGTCTGGGATTCCACATCTCTCCCATTGGGATTATCATTGCCATTATTTCCATGGGAGAATCCAGGCACCTGGGGCCATGTGGAACCCGGTCTTACCCTCTCCTTCAGGTGAAGGTGGATGCAAAAGGGTATTTTTGGGAAGGACAGAACCACATTTCTCCTTTCTGCTGTGCCCCACCAACTCCTGGGAAAGGTGACAGGATGGAGCACTGAGAGCAGGAACAAAGCAAAGCCTTCAGGCAGCTGTGACACCTTAATGGTGACACCCCCCAAAGCAAAGGACATTCCTGGGGCTGGGACAGCAATGCCACAATCCAACCCCTACTCCCACTGTGGCAAGGGCCTGGCTTTGGACAGGATTATCCCACACCTAAGGGGACCTGGATGACCTTTAAGGTCCTTTCCAACCCCAGCCATTCTCCCCATCACAGTTTTATCAGGACCCAACAGCACCTCCAAGGATAGAGCAGCACCAGGGGCTGCTCAAGACCAGCAAAGAAGGGCCTCTTTCCAAACACCAGGCAGGGGGTGCACACAAACAAACCCCAGGTGACTGCTGGGCACCCCCAGCTCTTTCAGGAGCTGCAGGTTGTGGGAACAAGTCGTTTATGGTTTATGGTTTTTAAGTCATGCTGACGCCACAGGAAGCCCAGACAAACAAAGCCAGAAGCATTGGGACCTGTGTGTCTTGTCACCCTTGACCACAAGAGCAAGCCCAGACTGGTTGGATGTTCTTTCGTCAGACACTGCTCCCAACAACAGCGGAAATGCAGCTTTGTGCTCACTCTGTGCCCAAGGACAGAGTTACTGTGACACTGCACTGCAGCTGATGGCTCCAAATGCAGCTGCAACAGGAGCTGCCCTGTTCAGAGCACAGTCAGGGAGCTTTGGGAGGCATTGCCTGCACAGGGCTGGTCCCTCCTCAGTGCTACTTCAAATTTCAGAATGGAGCTGTTTGCTTGGTTTGCTTTGTAGAAGTGCAAAGCTCTGTGTTTTAAATCCCATACAACATTTGTGTTGCATTTTCTCATGTTTGCAGCACTCCCTGCTTAGGAGTGTTACTGGAGTTAATCAGGAGTTGGACTTGGATGATCCTTGTGGGTCCCTCCACTTAGGAGATTCAGAAGTTCTTCCAAATTTGTTCCTTTGAGGTACTTGGTTTCAGCCCTAGAAAATAATAACTGATCACAGAATCAGGGAATATCCTGTGTTGGAAGGGACCCACAGGGATCACCCAGTCCCACCCCTGGCCCTGCCCAGACCCCCCAGCAATCCCAGCCTGGGCATCCCTGGCAGCGCTGTCCAAACGCTCCTGGAGCTCTGGCAGCCTCGGGGCCGTGCCCATTCCCTGGGGAGCCTGGGCAGTGCCCAGCAGCCTCTGGGGGAAGAACCTTTCCCTAAAATCCAACCTGAGCCTGCCCTGGCCCAGCTCCAGCCGCTCCCTGGGTCCTGTCAGGTCACAGGGAGCAGAGATCAGAGCTGCCTCTCAACCACCCCTCGTGTGGCCCCTTCCCCACCTTCACAGCTCTAACAAGCCCAAATACCTGGATGTGGATCATAAAGTCAAATTTCAAAGAAGGACTGGTTGCACTGAGGTCATCTCTTAGTATCCCAAAAGTATTCCCAAGCTGTTCCTCCATCAATCCCTCTTGTCCACTGGTGAGTGGTGCTCCCAGCAGGGAGGGCAGGAAGGGGCTCCAGGGGGAACATGGACACGCTGTGGGCGGACAAGGATCTCCTAAAGTGCAGCTCCCAAGGGCCTGGTTGCCCACGCTGGTTGTGATCTCCTCCCATGTCTTCACAAACACTTGGGGATGTGGGTTTGGCCCTTGGGGCAGGGTTTGGGGTGATGATGGTGGGACTGGAGGATCCTGAAGGGCTCTTCCAGCCTCAGGAATTCTGGGATTCTGTGAGCAGAGCAACAGCAAAGGTGGCTTGGAATTCAGGCATCCTGTAAGCTTTGGGAATACAGAGCCTGCCTGACAGGAGGGGGCAGCCGGGGGGGTCGGGCTCTGCTCGCAGGGAACAGGGACAGGAGGAGAGGGAACGGCCTCAGGCTGGGCCAGGGCAGGCTCAGGGTGGACAGCAGCAGGAATTTCCCCATGGAAAGGGAGCTCAGGCCTTGGCAGGGGCTGCCCAGGGAGGTTTGGAGTGCCCATCCCTGGAGGTGTCCCAGGAAGGGCTGGAGGTGGCACTCAGTGCTCTGGGCTGGGCACAAGGTGGGCATCAGGCACAGCTGGGCCTGGCTGGGCTGGGAGGGCTTTTCCAGCCTCAGGGATCCTGGGATTCTGTGGAGATGCAGCAGAGGAACCATCAGAGAGAGCACAGGACAGGGAGGTGCTGGAAGCAGGGCAGGAGGAGCGGGTGCTTTGCAGGCATTCCCAGTGCAGCCGTGGGCAGGGCCTCATCCTGGGTTTATTCCAACACACGGCAGTGTCCGTGCGGCTCCAGGAAAGCAGGGAAGGAATGCAGAGCCTGGCACACGGGACTGCCCGTCCATCCTCGGGAACAACCGGTGGGAGCTTCTTGTCCGCCTGCCAAGGGGAGAAAACAGCCGCACAATTTACCTGGAACAGATGGGCCTTCCCGGGCAGGCAGCCTTAATTAACCAGCCAGACACGGCACCGGCCCCAGGCTGTGGCACGGGGGCCTCTCCGGCCAGGAGCCCGGCCAGGAAAAGCCCTGGACCCAGCACGGCAGCGCCGGGGCAGCGGCGAGTCCGGGATGTCACTTGTGCTCTGTCCCTGCTGCTCCTGCCCATCGCTGCTGGCACCGCCACCAGTGCCCAGCGCTGGGGACACGGGGGGACCCCAAAGGCCAGGGATGTTCCCTTCTGTGGGCAGCGGCAAGAGTGGCTCCGGACCTGAAATCCTGCCAGGAAAATGCTGCTCGGGAGAGGTCACCCGTGGTGGCTTTGCTGCCCATGGTCCCTGTTTTATCAGAAGTTAAGAGCTGCAAAGTTAATTTGGAAGCGCTCCAAGGCAGATGGGGAGGGATGAGGCCCAGGAGCACACGGGGGTTCACCGTGGGGTGGAGGGAGGCTCCTCACTTCAGCAGAGGACAATCTTCTCCTCATTTTCCAGCTCACAGACTCCAGAACCATTAGTGAGTCCCCACATAGCCCTTTCACAGAATCCCAAGATCCCTGAGGCTGGAAAAGCCCTCCCAGCCCAGCCAGGCCCAGCTGTGCCCGATGCCCACCTTGTCCCCAGCCCAGAGCACTGAGTGCCACCTCCAGCCCTTCCTGGGACACCTCCAGGGATGGGCACTCCAAACCACGCCTGGCAATTCATTCCAAAATAACAGGAATTGTTGGTTGTCAGCCCTGGCTGAGACCGTGCCCCCATTTCACACTGAGCATCTGCCACCTTTCAGACTCACAGTCACTGTCTCGCTCTCGTCCTTCACCTTTTCCTCAGCTTAAATAAAACCATTTTAAGGAGAGTCTCAAAATCCCTCACACATCTGAATTCCTAAACAAGGGAACCAGCGTGGGTTTGCCTTCAAAATAATGGCTCTCACTCCTTTCCTGCACACACCTCACACTGGCCAGCTTGGCAATTTTGAATTTACAGAAGTGACATTTTAAGTGATGCCATCGATGTATGGAACCAGGCGAGAGTTACACAGGGTGTTTCTAGGGAGCAATTTCTCCATGGAAAGGGAGGTCAGGCTTTGGAAGGGGCTGCCCAGGGAGGTTTGGGGTCCCTGTCTCTGGAGGTGTCCAAGGCCAGGCTGGACACTGGGGCTTGGAGCAGCCTGGCACAGTGGGAGGTGTCCCTGCCATGGCAGGGGTGGCACTGGATGGGCTTTGAGGTCCCTCCCAACCCAAACCCTCTGATTCTCCTTTCTGTGATTTTTCATTATTCTCCACAATTTAGGAATATGGTCATTCCAGACTTTCCCTCATGGATGGCTCAGAGTCATTGCACAGTCATAATGGGCTCAACATTTTTTTCCTTACAAAATCAGGCATTTGGGGTTTGAGCTGATGTTTGCTTTCAAGAAAGTGTCAACTGCCTTTGAATGGCTGGGATTTTCAGTTAAGGTAAATCAGGAAATTTCTGTTATGCTGAGTAAAAATTAATGAGCTGCTAATGTTTTGCACCATTTAAAAGATGAGGAATATTCCCTTCTCTCCTCTGTTAAATGCAGGTGAGCAGAGCCCAGTTTTACAGGATGTGCAGACAGCGGGGCAAGGTGGAGATCATTTCAACCTGAGCAAGCCAAGTCTGGTACTTGTGGGCCACAACCACTGTGGGAGGTCACAGCCAGCCAAAAACAGGGAGAAAACATCGTGAAAGGAGAATACAGGAGAAGGGCGAAGAAAGGAGAAGAAAGGAGAAGAAAGGAGAAGAAAGGAGAAGAAAGGAGAAGAAAGGAGAAGAAAGGAGAAGAAAGGAGAAGAAAGGAGAAGAAAGGAGAAGAAAGGAGAAGAAAGGAGAAGAAAGGAGAAGAAAGGAGAAGAAAGGAGAAGAAAGGAGAAGAAAGGAGACCTTTTCCTGTCCCCAGCTCCCTGTTACTGGCCTTGCCTTTCAAATCAAAACCTCGTGGCACAGGGCTGCGGCTGGAGCCCTGGGCAGGTTGCTCTGGATCTGGGAATGCAGGAGGGAGCCCCATCCCCAGAGAAAGGAACCGTCCCTCAGTGTCCCCAGCCCCAGCCTGGTGTCCCCAGCCCATGCAGGAGCTCCAGCCCTCCCTTCACCTCCCTCAGGCGGCTCTTTGGAGCAGCACAGAGCTCCTGGTCATTAATGATTCATTATCTGTACCCCTCTCTGTCCCTTTTGTCCCAACTGTCACAGTGTCGTTCTTTGTCTGTTTACTGAGGATTATTGGCCAATAACACTTTGTAGGGCCTTTCAAAGGAGCTGTTTACTCAGAGTCAATAACACATTCACCCACGAGGAGTTAATGCTCTCACATCCACTGAGGGGGACAGCTTCAGAGGCTGCACAAATCCCACTGCATTGTTCCTGCGGATTTGTGCTCCAACTTCTGCTCACCCCTCCTTGGAAATCTGCATTTAATGCCAGGGTGGATGGTAATGAGGGGGCCACGGGCTGACATTTCCATGGCTGGTAACCCAAACAACTCCATGGAATATACTTTTTATGTCATTGTCAGCCACTGAGCAGGAGTTGGTTGGCTTCGGTTCACAGGACAAAGGTGAAGGTCTATCTGCAGCTGGAGAATTCCTGATCAGGAGAGGTGCTGCCAGAGATGTAACCCAGCCATATAATCCAGGACAATGCATTGCCAAGGACCAAGGATGTGCAGCTACAGCAGCAGTCCCGTGTCTGGTGGAAAAGGGAAGCTCTCTCCTATGGGAAGAGAGGGACAGGACCAGGGGGAATGGCCTGAAGCTGAAGGAGGGCAGGGCTGGATGGGAGATTGGGCAGGAATTGTTCCCTGGGAGGGTGGGCAGGCCCTGGCACAGGGTGCCCAGAGCAGCTGGGGCTGCCCCTGGATCCCTGGCAGTGCCCAAGGCCAGGCTGGACATTGGGGCTGGGAGCAGCCTGGGACAGTGGGAGGTGTCCCTGCCCATGGCAGGGGTGGGGCTGGATGGGCTTTAAGGTCTCTCCTGACCCAAACCTGTCTGTGATTCCATGACTTTACGAGTCAAAGAGAGTGACACAAGACTTTATAACTTGACAACAAAACCCAGAACTTGTTGCTGAATTCTCTCTGTTCCATGCACTGCTCAGGAGGGATAAAAGGGGGATCAAGCCCTTTAAAGGCTTCCAGGGACATTTTAACACCTCAAGTGGAAGTGACAAAAGAATTCTTCAGAAAAAGCATGGCCAGGAATGGGTGACATATCCAGGAATGGGTGAAGGGTCCAGTACCAGATGGCTGTTCCCAAACAGACAGCAAATCCTGGCTGTGGTGAGGTCCTGGGCGAGGACTGGATCCTGCTCTCTTTCAATCAAATGATTTGTGGCACAGAGAAGGGAAATGATTTCATTTCCAAACTAAACACACAAGCAGTGCCTCAGTACGGTGCCATTTCGCTTGGGAAAAAATCAAACTAGCACCTTCTTTCCCATCTTCTCCCTTCATCCAAGGAATATTAACACAGGAAATCTGGGCTCACCACGGGCACAGTGGAGGCAGAATTTAGCAAAGGCTCTACAGGAATTACCCTGAGAGGATTCAAGGCTTTGAGCCAAGGCTTGCACCACCAGGTTGGGTGTATCCCGCTGGGAAGACGTGCTGAAAAGGAAAATCCAGAAGAAACACTCTCAGAAGAGATGAATTTGAATATTAAATGTATTTTATCAAGGTTAATTGATTTAAGGCACATGAACTCTCTCCCTATTACCATCAAACTAAACTTATCCAGCCAAAAGCTTGAAATTAAAGCTCTGGGACAGCAGAACTGCTGGAGGCCCCTCTGGCAAGTCTCAAACACGTGGGATTTATCTTTTAATGTTTGAGAGCAGTTGCATCAAATCCCTCTGATAAATCCAAGCTAAGACAGAACTTTCAGACTGATCCATGGACAACAGAATAAAGGAAGCAATAAAGGTTATTTTTGAAGAGTAACTGGTTTTTAACAGACCTCCAGGTTAAAGCCAGGGAACTTTTTGAAGAAAACACAGACTCTGAGCATGATTTGTCCAAGTAGTTACAGCACAACAAGAAATAATAAAAATTATAAAAATTATTTCTTCTTTATCTTTTAATTAAAGTACATTTTCCCCCAGGAACAAAATGCAATCGCACAACAGAAAAAAACCCAAAAATAAAATACAAATAATGAAATTAATATTGTCTCCCTCCAAAAAGAGCTTTTTCTCTCAAATCCTATGAAATATTCCAAGTACAAAGCCATTCCAACCCATTTTCCCAAAAACCTGCTGTGAGTTGTTTTGAATCCTCCCTTTCACAATGTGTTGTGACAGTTCCAGTGATCAAAAAATTATTAATAATCAGAGACAAAATTTCTTTGGTTTGGGCAACACAAGAGGCCACAGTTATCTGAGCCACTTATAGATGTCGAGAGGATTAAAAATAAATAGATTATAAATAAAATGCCTTGATTACACACACAGTAACTCTCCCACAGACTCTGAGAAATAATTTTATCCCATTTATTTCTACCAAAGTTTTACATTTTGAGGCAGACCTCACCTGATGGGACAGCTGCCAAAATGATTTACAAAGCAGGACTGGGATCAAACAGAGCTAAAGAGAGAAAACTCCTGTTTGAAAGGCAGAGTTGTTATTGTCGTGTCCCAGAGAAGAATTTGGAGCACAGGGAAGTAGAGAAATTAGAGAGAAATTAGAGAGAAATTAGAGAGAAATTAGAAGAAAGGACAGGGCCAAGGTCTCCCAAGTCCAAGGACACAACACCAAATGTAAATAGAGATTAGGGGAAAATTTATTTTCAAAGCAAAGAGATGCTTTTAGAATTACTCTAAAATAAAGTTGAAGAAATGGGGTTATTTTATGCTTTTAGAACTCCAGGATCTGCAAAGCTTTAGCCTTTGGAAATGATCTGTTCCTTCATTTATTTTAATCCTCTCTGGATTTCCCTCCATTATTGAGAAGTGTAAAGGGAGATGTTTGTGCAAACAAGGACCACGAGGGTTGCCTGGTTTTGTATGCAGGATCATGAAATCCCACTACAAGGCATCAGCAGCTTGGGAACACTTTGCACTTTTAGAGTGGATTCCAGACAAGGAATTCCAAGTGCTCTGAAGGAACGGTCACTTTGGCCATTCAAATTCATGGCACCAAAATCAGCTATGAAAATACTTTTCTGCAGTATTTGAATGCACTAAATTAAATAAACTGCCTTTAACATAATGTGAATGCTTTATCATTATAACTGGCCCCAAACCTGTTGGTTTTGAATAAATAATCAGTGTAAATCAACATTAATTCCACAGGATTTCGGTGCATGTGGCACCATGGGAAGTTGGGAACAACTCTATGGATGATCCCCAGAGCTCAGTGGATTGTGGAAAGAAGGATCACAATTAAGGGTTGTCTTGCTAAAGGTCTAAATCCCAGAATCCCAGAATTATCGAGGCTGGAAGAGCCCCCCAGGATCACCCAGTGCCACCCCAGCAGCACCAGCAGCACCCCAAAGCCTGTCCCCAAGGGCCACATCCAGACTCCTCCTGAGCACTCCCAGAGACAGTGACTCCAGCACTCCCTGGGCAGCTCATCCCAAGGCCTCACCACTCTGGCAGGGAAAAATTGTTTCCAATCTCCACCCTGAGCCTCCCCTGGTGCCATTTGAGGCCATTTCCTCTCCTCCTTTCCCTTGGCACACGGCAGCAGAGCCCGACCCCCCCTCACTGCCCCTCCTGGCAGGGACTTGTGGGGAGCAGTGAGCCTCCTTTTCTCCAGATCAAACACCCCCAGACCTCACCAAAGCATCACCAGTGGCCTCCATCCCCTCTTGCAGAGGAGAAGGGAAGAACAGAATGGGAGAACTTCTTATATCACAGAATCACAGATTATTTCACTCCTCACATATGCAAATCACGAAAATTACCAGCAGCAAAAGGCTTCCCCCCCCTGCTGCTCACTGGAGCCTCAGCACCTCCTGTGCCACCATCCAGAGTCAGAACCAGCTCAGTGAGTGCAGAGCAACTCCTGAAAGTTCCAATAATTACCTGCAAAGAGAGTCCATGTTCCTTTCATCTCATTAGATAATCTGCCCACGTGTTTAGCACCAAGGCATCCACTCCTTAATTGGAAAAAGTCAAGGGCAGAAACTAATTAGCAGCATTAATCAAAAGCAGAGGTCTAATGATAATTAACAACACATCCCCACTACAATAAGTCCTTTTATTAGGAGGTGCTTCAAATTGTAAAATTAAATGAAGAGTTTTACAACAAGTGTTTCCAGTTGCCATCTTCTGGCAGAACTCTGCAATATTTCCTCAAAATAAAGAGTAGGAATCAGGCTCAACACTGATTTTCCTCACAAGGCCTGTAAGCATTTGTCCTGTTTTGCTAAAAAAAGAGAAAGCTGAAATTCCCAGGTCACTCTCCAGGTTATTGCAGCCACTGGCCAGAGCAGTCTGGGTCCTGCCTTGGGCAAAATGCTCCCTCCCATCCTCACTCCAGCAAAGAAATCCACACAAGGGGAAGGGGAAGTCACCAAATCTTACTACAGTGGGAGTTTTGCTGCTCTCCACAAGCATGGGAGGCTACAAGGCTTAAAAAGGTGGCAAGGACCTCAGATTTGGGGGGGAATAAAGAATTAATGAACTGCAGAAAAAAACCCCCAAACCCCAGAGTCACCACAGAGGTCTCCAGGGAAAAGAGGGCTGGAGGGGAAATCCCCCCATCCCAGCTCCCCCCTTCAGCCCTGCCCTGCAGGAAAGTTTTCCAGGAGTGTGAACATGGTCAGACACACCCCAGAAATGAAATCCCACTGCTCAGGGTTTGGGTGCTCAGCAAACTGAGGCTGCTCTGGGTTTGCAAGAGGAACACGAACTGCACTCCTCCCATCCATGGGATGCTCCGGGGGGACTCCTTCCACACTCCCTCCACACCTGCACCTGTTCTTTCCTGGGATTCCCAGTCCAGGGCCAACAGAAATGCATCTTCATGGCAAGTGAGAAATTCCCATCCCATGGAGAGACAAGGTCAGCAGTTGGTTGCTGCCAGCTGAGCTGCAAATGACATTATTAACGACATTATTACAATATTAACAATGATTTCCTCAGGAAAAAAGGCTCTGATGTGTCACTAGTGATTATTTACACCCAGGAAAGCATCGAGGGAGGGAAACCTCAAACACAGAGGCTCAAGGTTTCAGCCTTTTACACTCTCAGGAAGGAAATGCCCACAGAAGGTGAAATCTGTGCCCACATCCGTGAAGCTCCTTCCAGGTCCACCACAGCACATCTTCTCTTCTGCATTGCCCCAGGGGAAAGGAGGAGAGGAAATGGCCTCAAATGGCACCAGGGGAGGCTCAGGGTGGAGATTGGAAACAATTTTTCCCTGCCAGAGTGGTGAGGCCTTGGGATGAGCTGCCCAGGGAGTGCTGGAGTCACTGTCTCTGGGAGTGCTCAGGAGGAGTCTGGATGTGGCCCTTGGGGACAGGCTTTGGGGTGCTGCTGGTGCTGCTGGGGTGGCACTGGGTGATCCTGGAGGGCTCTTCCAGCCTCGATAATTCTGGAATTCTGTGATCCTGACAGGAGATTCGCAGCCCTTCCCCAGTTGGGCAGCTCCTAACCCTGTTCACTGCTCGTTTCCCATCTACCCAAGTGCTCCTGTGAGCCACAAAGCTTGACCCAATTCCAAACTTAACAGGAGCAGTCAAAGACCAGGGAGAGCAGCAGAAATCTTTGTGCCACACCAATGTGTCCAGAGCCTGACAGCTTTTGGAGCTGAAAGTCCCACTGGAAATTAAAGTTCTCCACCCCTTCTGCACCTTTCTCTACTCTTTTTCTACCATTCCAAGCCCCTTTACTCACACTCATTTAATGATCTCATTTATTTCACTGAGACTATTTCTGTGAGTAAGACCAAGGATGTAAAAGGATGAAAATGCTTGCAGGGCTACAGGAACACCGAAATTCCATCACCTTTATTCAGCTCCCATGGGCTGGTTCGTGCATTCCATGTTAGGCACAGAGTCTGTCAAATCCTGAGGAAAAGCTTCCCAGGATGGGAAACCCACCAGCTGTCCAGAAGTTTACAGAAGGGAAAACAGAAATAAAACCCCCTGAGGTCCAGTCTTCACCTGTCCCCTAACCCAAGGTGGTGAGGATTTTCCAGCATCCTCCTCCTTAAGGACTCTTCTGGGACAAAATAAATCCGACTGCTCCAACACCACTTCTTCGTCATTTTGCTATTTCTGGGTTACACCTTAGTGAAGAGGCAGAGCAAAGCAGGAGAAATAGAAATTATTATTTCATCTGCTGTGTGGACTGAGAACAATTGCCATCCATATTGATTAACCCGTGGGGATTTAAAGCCCACAGGCTGTGAAATCCCAGCTGATGCAGGATCTGCTTTGGGTAACACTGATTGCATGTTGCTGTGTTTATATTTGTCTGAGAACACTGGGAAACCACTGGTGCCACCCAGGGTATGATGTGCTGTCACATGCTCCAGCCTGTGCAGTTCCTGCAGCTCTCTACCCCTACCAGGTGCTAAGAAATGATTAAAGTTACTCTAAAGCTGAGAAATCTGAGAAAAAACCCAAACCAATTCTGAGATTTTAGCAGCCCCAGAAAGCATTTGATGGTCTTTTAGCTCAGTGCTGGTATTTAATGAATATAAATCACCAGAGATTCTGCCCTCTGGCTGCAGACCCTGCGAGGTTCCTTGGCCTCGCTGAGGTGCCACAAATTCACACAGAATTTGGCTTAAACAGTCGTAGAATCACAGAAATGTAGAATGGTTTGGGTTGGAGGGACCTCAGCGATCATTTAATTCCACCCCTGCCATGGGCAGGGACACCTCCCACTGTGCCAGGCTGCTCCAAGCCCCAATGTCCAGCCTGGCCTTGGGCACTGCCAGGGATCCAGGGGCAGCCCCAGCTGCTCTGGGCACCCTGTGCCAGGGCCTGCCCACCCTCCCAGGGAAGGATCTGAGCCTGGAATGGGATTTTAAACAACCTTGCCAGAAAGAAGAGTGTCCTCATCAAAAAGAAGTCTCGCCAGGTTTCGAAGCCAACAAAGGCACCAGAAATTTGCCTGGGTTTTGAGACAAACCCCAGAAGTGGCAAAAAGTGACAGGAATGAGTCATTTACTGAAGAAACACCGGAAAGCTGCTCTGGCTCTGGCCTTGCACAACGATTTCCCTCAAAACAAACAAGCAAAAGCAGCTTTGTGGGGACAGAAACCACAACTCTCCCAGCACAAAGCTGTCAGCAAGGCAGAGCACAGGGCCAGCACCAGAACACACAGGAAGGATGCGCTTGAATAATAGCAACAATTTTTAAAAATGAGTTACTGGCTTTTATTTTGAGTGTGCTGATCCATGACACAACGAAAGGTTTAATAAACTGAGTTCTGCTCAGACAGAACTCTGTCTTCCAAAGGGTTGATGAAAACTTGCCAACACAAAGAGCATAAATAGGTTTATATTGAATTTTAACACAAGTATTTCTTACCAGGCTTCCCAGTGGCTTTTCCAGTGTTTTTTCCTAGGGAAACAGCATCACCTTCAGGCCAAAAAAAGACACATTCCATTTTTTTAATCGGGAAAACTTAAAAAATTACTTCTCAAAATCTTGTACATTTTTGATTTCTTTCTGATCTGAGATTGCAAAACATGAACATACCAAAAAAATTATGGGACTGAACAGAAACAAAAAAAAAAAAAAAAAAAAGAGGGAAGGAGCAGTCTCTCCTAGTTTTGGATGCACTGAAGTTTCAGAAGAGCCCACAGAGAACAAATCAAGACAGCAAAAAGAGAGATACATACGTTTTTATTCTCCCTTTCTTTGCAAAGGGCCACTTTTACCAGCTACTGTGGCAATTGTTCTGCAGGTGAAATCCCCAGTGACAATAACACAGTCAAAAGGGCAATGTGGTACATGAACAGGAGAAAACAAGATGTTTCAGGCTGTGCAAGATGATGTTCTCAGCAGAAATCAGATTTCTGCCCCAAATTCAGGCATAAAATACTAAACCACAAAAGGAAATGCTTCTGCCATTGCCCTAAAGAAAGAGCAAACCCTCTCTGCCCAGAACAGAGCAAAGTGAGCAGCCTGGGCTCATGGCAGGGGGTGGAATGAGATGAGCTTTAAGGTCCCTCACAACCAAATCAATTAAATGATTCTTTGGTTTTAAATCAATTTTGATTCGCTGTACCAGGGGAATCGCAGTGAGCTCTCCAGACTGCTTTCTGTAACTTCATTTTGCCGATGCCTTTTCCTGGTCTTAAAATCAAGAGTCATACACGGTTAGAAGGGAAAAAGGGATTTTACCTTGGTATTTATTTTTAAGGATCCTTAGGTGTACACGCCCAGGTCATATGCATTGAGATGCACTCCGCCGAGTGTGTGTAAGTGTGTGTGTCTGTGTCCCCAACATTGGGTATAACATTATAGGTTTCATTAATTAGCAGATCTATCAAAGATTCCCCAATGAGAGGCTCAAGTGAGGCCCCCCTCCCCAAGGTACCTTCCCCTGGATGGTTCTATCTTGTTTTACAGAATGTGTTCTGGAGAGGACCTTGGGGTCTGGGGCACACTGACCCCTAACTACAAAGCTTCTAAAATGTCGAGTCTCTCAGCTTGACAAACAAGGCCAAGAATGTAGGCAAAAAGCACTGAGAATACAGAAGTTGTGAAAAGGTATAAAAGAAAAGGCAAAAATCTTCATGGCATCATTGCAACAAGAGCAGCAGAGAAACAAAGGGCAGAGGCTGCAGTGAACAGGAAATTCAGCATCTCAGCTGCCTCCTCAAACACCTCGTTTCTCAAGGTACGAGCTGCTCTTCATCCAGCCTCAGTCTGGGCAGCTTCCACATGGAACATCCCTGAGAGAGAGAGAGAGAGACCCACCAGGGACAGCACAACGTGGGGGTCTGTGTGCTGAGCTTTGATGGGTTACCCTTCTTTCTCGGGCCAGGGTAAGAGAGCAGAGGCGGCTGCTGTCCTGCTGAGTTCTTTATTTCACAGTCTCACAGCTGTCTTGAAGGCAGGGTTCAAAAGGGGTTACATGATGAAGCCAAGCAGCAGCAGCAACAGCAGGCAAAACAGCTGCTTCTTCTAATTCCAGTTTCTTCTATGTATTTTTTTCTTACAGAAGTGTGGATTATATTTGTTAACTGCCCAATAAGATTAACACATGATTCTAGTTTTTCTTTCCTTAACCTATCCTGGTCTAATTCTAACAGTCGTAAGCCTTACACAAGTGTTACATAGGTATTACACAGATTTGCGTGTACAGTTTCTATCAGCTCTTATTGTTTATGTGAACACTCCATCTAAAAAATGTGCACAGTGTAATTCTATCTGGATTTTGTCTAAAGTAAGGAATTCTGTGAAAAGGTAACATTGCTGCAGCAAGAACTGTGTTTAAGGTCTCTGCTGCAGCTTTTTAATGTATAAGGCAGTTAGCATATATTTCTACTAAAAGTTAAAAATCTGTATTTCTATTTCGCTTTGGTGTGGCTTCATGTATCTCAGCTTGTCCAAAGGTTTTAATTCAACCCCTGTGCTTTGGCTTCCCTCTGGGCCTGAGTCTGGAGGAGCCTTCACTCCAACATCTGTGTATGCACACCCTCATGGAGGCATGGAATGGTTTGGGCAGGGAATGATTCCTAAAGGGGCTCCAGGAGAGCTGCAGAGGGACTGGGGACAAGGCATGGAGGGCCAGGAGCCAGGGAATGGCTTCCCAGTGCCAGAGGGCAGGGCTGGATGGGAGATTGGGCAGGAATTGTTCCCTGGGAGGGTGGGCAGGCCCTGGCACAGGGCGCCCAGCGAACAAAAAATCACAAAATATCCTGAGCTGGAAGAGACCCACAGGGACCACCCAGTCCCACCCCTGGCCCTGCACAAGACACCCCACCAATCCCAGCCTGGGCATCCCTGGCAGCGCTGTCCAAACGCTCCTGGAGCTCTGGCAGCCTCGGGGCCGTGCCCATTCCCTGGGGAGCCTGGGCAGTGCCCAGCAGCCTCTGGGGGAAGAACCTTTCCCTAAAATCCAACCTGAGCCTGCCCTGGCCCAGCTCCAGCCACTCCCTGGCTGCTGTCCCTGGCCCAGGAGCAGAGATCGGAGCTGTCCCTGCGCTGCCCCTCGGGAGGAGCTGCAGCCCCGGGGAGCTCTGCCCTCAGGCTCCTCCAGGCTGAGCTGACCAGGTGACCTCGGGTGGCCCCTGCAGACCCTTCCCCATCCTCCTGTCCCTCCTTTGGACTCTCTCTTGGATCTTTCTTACACTGAGACACCCAGAACTGTCCCCAGCACTGGAGGTGAGGCTGCCCCAGCCCAGAGCAGAGTGGGACAATCCCCTCCCTAGCCAGGCTGGTGATGCCGGCCCTGGTGTGTCCCCAGGACAGGGATGGCCCTCCTGGCTCCAGGGCACTGCTGACTCAGATCCAGCTGGCCATGGACCAGCACCCCAGGGCCCTTCCCATGGCACGGCGGGAACTGCGGCTGCCCCTGGATCCCTGGCAGTGTCCCAGACCAGGCTGGACACTGGGGCTCGGAGCAGCCTGGGACAGTGGAAGGTGTCCCTGCCATGGCAGGGCTGGCACTGGATGGGCTTTAAGGTCCCTCCAGCCCAAACCTTCTGCGACTCTGACTCTACAAACGAGGCAGGGGGCCAGCCACCGCTCCCGCAGCTTCCTCGCGTTACTTCAGGCACAGCGAACACCGCAGAGCCGGGGATGGAGGGGCCCGGACGGGTGACAGAAAATGAAATAAAAACAGAAGACGCCTTTCCGCGAGTGCGCGGAGGGAGCGGCCCGGAATCCCGCCCGGCCCCGCACCATGGCGGCGAGGGGGGCGGGGCCTGACGGAGGGGGCGGGGCCGGGCGGGAAGGGGCGGGGTCTATGGGCGGGGCCTGGCGGGGTAGGGCGTTTCTGGCTGTGCGGGGGCGTGGTCTCTGTGCGGGGGGGCGTGGTCTCTGTGCGGGGGCGTGGCCACCCTCGCGCCGGCGTCATTTCTCCCCCGGCGCCGGCGGGGACGGACCTGCTGAGGCGGCGGCGGGGACGGACCTGCCTGAGGCTCCGTGCGGGTCCGTGGGCGTTGGTGAGGAGCCGTGAGGAGTCGGAGCTGGGCCCCTGGGGGTTCCCTGCCGCGAGGTACGGCTGGAAGGTGGTGGTGTGTGCGGTGTCGTGTCCCCTCCCGCTGCCCTCGGTGCGGCCCTGCGGTGACAATGGAAGTGGTTTCCCTGAGGCGGAGCGGGGAGGGGTCCTCGGCCGGGCGGGAGGAGGGGTCTGGGCCGCTGCCCGGCTGCGCTCGCTCCCGGGGATTCCTGGAAGGGTCCGCGGCTCCCGTAAGCGCTTTGCTGGCGCCGTGTGGGGCCCGGGGCCGTGTAGCGCCCCCCTAAACCGCGCACGGAGCCCCAAAACCCGCCGGGTGCGCCTTTGGCAGCGTCCCCACTCGCTGAATTGACCCCGACGATAGCCTGGGAGGTGCCTGGGTGTCGGGGGAGTCGCGGGAGACAAGCCTCACGGCATTGTGGTCAGCAAGTCTCGTTTATTGTAATAATCTACACATACTTATAGTACTACTAATTAGCTCATACATATTGCAAAAGCTGAGCTCCTTATTGGTGGGAGCTATTCTATGAGATCTGCAAACGTGGGGGTCTTATTTTCTCTTCCATATGGTTTCTTTCAACTTACTTATCTGGACTCACATCCTGTTGTTTATACAACTCCTTGCACAAGGATTTAGTATCCTTGCCAAGTCTGCATCTTTATCAAGCCCGCTATGTCATCATGACCTTTGCTTTTTAGCCATTCTTCAGAAAGGGTCTCAACACCTGGGGAGGGGTTTGACGTGGGAGTTTCATCAAGGCCTGATATTTGTGAGGAAAACAGGCTGCCGCGGGCTCTCACAGCGCTTCTTGTCTCAGGCGTGGTTTGCTGTGTCCCCGCCCAGGCTGGAGCATCCCCGAGGGTCTCCGTGTGTCCCACACTGCCTCCTCCACGGGCATATCCCAGGATCCCTGAGGCTGGAAAAGCCCTCCCAGCCCGATGCCCACCTTGTGCCCAGCCCAGAGCACTGAGTGCCACCTCCAGCCCTTCCTGGGACACCTCCAGGGATGGGCACTCCAAACCTCCCTGGGCAGCCCCTGCCAAGGCCTGAGCTCCCTTTCCATGGGGAAATTCCTGCTGCTGTCCACCCTGAGCCTCCCCTGGCCCAGCTTGAGTCTGTGTCCTCCCCAGCGCTGTGACAGCCCATGGAAAATGGGCTGCTGGTAATGGCCTTGAGTTATTGAGGATAAGTGATTTCCATATCCAAAGTCTTGCAGCAGTCAAGGGAATAATGCTACAGCCATAGTGTGGATCCCCGGGTGGATTCAGTGCTAAAGGGGATTGTGTCAGACTGTTCACTGGTGCCAGTGATGGGACGAGGAGCAATGGCCAGGAACTAAACCACAACAATTCCAGCCCAGCCTGAGGAAGAACTTCCTCCCATGGAGGGGCAGAGCCCTGGAACAGCTGCCCAGGGAGGGCCTGGAGTTTGCCTCTCTGGAGACATCCCAACCCCCCTGGACACGCTGCTGGGTCACCTGCTCCAGGGGACCCTGCCTGGGCAGGGCTTGGACTGGGTGATCTCCAGAGGGTCCTTCCAACCCTGACTGTGCTACGATTGACCTGTGCAGAGTTAGCATGTTCCTCTGCAGACTTCCCTGCTGTCAGTCAGTCTCTGCCTCTCTCAGTATTCCTGTAAGCTGGTGTCTGTAAATAAATAGACCATCTGCTTGTTTCAGAGAATTGGGGCTGTTTTCTGTGAACTGAGGTAGAGCTTTTCAGAAATACAAGCCACTGACTTTCAAAACCTCAAAGCTGCTTTTTTTTCCCCCTTTTTTCTGACTGGAAGCAAATATAACCCCATCGAGCCTGAACCTGAGAGCCACCCAATTGATCCCAGGGCTCTGGGAGCCAGGCTGGGAGAGCTGGGGGTGCTCACCTGGAGAAGAGAGGGCTCCAGGGAGAGCTCAGAGCCCTTTCCAGGGCCTAAAGGGGCTCCAGGAGAGCTGCAGAGGGACTGGGGACAAGGCATGGAGGGCCAGGAGCCAGGGAATGGCTTCCCAGTGCCAAGAGGGCAGGGCTGGATGGGAGATTGGGCAGGAATTGTTCCCTGGGAGGTGGGCAGGCCCTGGCACAGGGTGCCCAGAGCAGCTGGGGCTGCCCCTGGATCCCTGGCAGTGCCCAAGGCCAGGCTGGACATTGGGGCTTGGAGCAGCCTGGGACAGTGGGAGGTGTCCCTGCCATGGCAGGGGTGGCACTGGATGGGCTTTGTGGTCCTTCCAGCTCAACCCAGTGTGCAATCCCATGAATTCCAGCTGTGGATGCTGTGGCAGTGTGACTCTGCGGTTTGGGAGTGCTGGGGGCCCCAGGCAGCTCCCAAGGGATCTCCTGTGAGCACAGCCTGGGGTCAGTGGGGCTGCACTCACTGGTGTTTCCATGGCTTCTCTGCAGGGATTGCTGCAGCTCTGAAGAGTAACGAAGGCTCATCAGAGTTCTGACAGAAATGGTTTTCTCCTGGAATTTCCCCTGCAATCTCCCTGGCACTGATGGATCTGCAGAGGACATCCAGCTTTAGACAGTTGTGGAAACCCTGAGATGAACACATTTTATCACATTTTCTCAAACGTTTTAAGGTGCCAAACAGATAACCTGGCTTTGAATATGCATCATGTAAGAGACTCTGTTGTTCAGCATCCAGAGCCACACGGGAGCCGCTCGTAATTCCCAGAGTGGGATTGTTGTTGCTCCTGACAGCATGGACAGCAAGGATCCAAGGTACACAGTCCCTCTGGGTATGGAGTGCTTTGAGCAGGGCCTGGGATTAATTGCAGAGATTAACACGGAAAGGAAGTCATTTGCCAAGTGAATTCAGCATCCCCAAGGCTTTCTCCTGAAGGGAAAATTTTGAACAACCTGGAAAGTTCCATCCTGCAGGTGCAGCTGCTCTTTGAAATGACTTCTGCTTGAATGAGTCAATAAAATGAGGGGAAGAGAATGTTCCCTTTGGCTGTGGAATTACCACTTGCACAGGTGCACATTCCCAATATTTATCCAGTGACTTCCTGCAGTCCTGCCAGAACTCTGAGCACAGGGAGATTGACATCTCAGATAAGGGTTTTTTAGTGCACCTGGTTTTAACAGATGAATTCTATCCTGTGGTAATATATGAATATACTGGGTTAAGCTTGACCATCGTGTGCTCTGGCATGATTTTAAACTGGCTCTTTTGCAGAGAAAATAATTCCAGTTGTATTTGCAAATAATGTTAAATTAAAAAGCAGTTCATTTTTATTAAACCTGAGGGGAAGGTTCTTTAGAAATAGCTGTACCCTTGCCCAGCTAATTCAAAACCAGGTCCTGCAGATATTAATATTTTGGGGATGTTAAATAGAGTAAAAAATAAGAGGAGTAAAAAAAGAGAGGGAGTATTTTAATAAATCTTCTGCACTAAAAAGTTGTAACATAAACTTCATGACTTCTTTATAATTAATTTTTTTCTAAGCTCCCTGTTGATATTTTCTCTTTCTGGAAACATTTCTTACAACAGTGATGAGTTTATTTCAAATAAACCAAGCAATGTTTGTTTTCACTGTATTAGTCAAGTTGGAGTGAGTGGCACTGAATTTTCAGATGCTGTCTTAATGCAAAGTTAATGGAAATAATCATACAGTGGTTTCTGATTTATTTGAAATGGTGAGAGCTGTTTCCATGTGAAAAAAGGAGAGTGCTGTTGCCACAAAATGGACTAAAACTTCGATAAAACAATGAGGATCAGTGCCCCACCCTAGCAGTAACTCTTTCAGTACCACTGCCCTCCCTCAGACACTGGAGAGGATACAATAAGTCTGTACAGAAACCTTGGGTTAAGTCAAAGTGATTTACTAAGCTAATTTACTAGGAGAATTCAGTAAAATGTGCTTGTTTTGCATGTATTTGTAGGTGCAGAAGCAAAATGTTTCTTCTCCAAGCAGAGGGGTTTATTTGTTAATCTCCACGGGAGCCCTGATGGCTGTGCCAATGCTGCTCTCTCCGCTCGGTAAGTACCTGAACCTCTCGGTTAGAGAGCAGCAGTGCAGGGAGCTCATTCATTAACTGATAATTCTGCTGAGATACCAAAGTATGAGACCTTCATGGTGTTGTAGAACTCTCCCTGGAATAATTCCCAAAATAAAGATCCCTTGTCTTATCTCTACATCCTCTGTTCTGTGCATAAACCATGATCAGAGGGTGGAGCAGAGCCCCTCTGCTGTGGAGAGCACTGGGAGTGCCCAGTCTGGAGCAGAGGAGGCTCCAGGGAGAGCTCAGAGCCCCTTGCAGGGCCTAAAGGGGCTCCAGGAGAGCTGCAGAGGGACTGGGGACAAGGCATGGAGGGCCAGGAGCCAGGGAATGGCTTCCCAGTGCCAGAGGGCAGGGCTGGATGGGAGATTGGGCAGGAATTGTTCCCTGGGAGGGTGGGCAGGCCCTGGCACAGGGTGCCCAGAGCAGCTGGGGCTGCCCCTGGATCCCTGGCAGTGCCCAAGGCCAGGCTGGACATTGGGGCTGGGAGCAGCCTGGGACAGTGGGAGGTGTCCCTGCCATGGCAGGGTGGCACTGGATGGGCTTTGAGGTCCCTTCTGATCCAGGCTGTTCCATTCCATGATCTGCCTCCTTGCATGGCCAGGAACTCTCAGTTACATGTGAGAGTTTTCATTCCCTACTCTGATTTTTTTCCAGCACTCCTCAGTTTCAGGATTAGCAGGTGAAACAAAAAGTTTGGCTGAGTTGTAGCTGTTGTGACAAAGGGGTCTATTAGGATCCTTTAATTTTGTAAAAAGGATAAGATCATCATCCCAGAATCCCAGACTGGGTTGGGTTGGGAGGGACCTTACAGCCCACCCAGTGCCACCCCTGCCATGGCAGGGACACCTCCCACTGTCCCAGGCTGCTCCAAGCCCCAATGTCCAGCCTGGCCTTGGGCACTGCCAGGCATGATAGAAACTGCAAGTGGACCAAGATGGTAACGAAGAGTCCCCATCCAGTTTCCAGACCATCTTTATTTCCCCATGGTGAATTTTCCCAGTTATTTTTTCTAAGATATTTGTTCTTGGCTGTGTCTCTTTTGTAAGAGTGTAACACAAACGGTTTCGCAACTGTTCAGCTTCTTTTGTTAAACTTGTTTGTTGAAACAAAGTTCAGAGGCAGTTTGAACTCGACATGAAGGGAATTTGGTTTGGGTAGAGAAGAGGCATTGAAAAATCAAATAATGTTAACAGGAATACACCAGCAATTCAGCAGACACAAATTATTACAAATCTGAGTGTGTGTTCAGATAATAATGATAATAACTGTTAAAATATTGCTTTATTTTTCCCCACTGGATGTTTTTTTCCAAACGGGGGATTTCTTACCTGGTAAGAAATCCATTGTTCTACATTTAACTGCCATTAAACCCATTCTTTGTGGATCTCCATAGAGATTGTTTAAATCTAATTCGTGGCCCAGATGTCTCGTCTCTTTTTTCACAGTCATGCTGACTGTGGCACATCTTGTTGACGCATCAGATCAAGACAAAAGAGAGTTTTAAGGAAGATAAGGAAGGAAGTTTCCAGATTTTCCCATGGAATTCGTGTGAAACTGAGAAGAAATGTGTTTGAAATTAAAGTAATGACTGCTTTGGCCAACTGAGTGTAGGAGTCGGCATCTCCTGAGTCAGAGGAATGACCACAAAATGCCTTCAAATAAGAACAGGAAGTTCCTCCTTGTTGCACTCAAAGCAGAAGGGAGGCTGAAGGGTCCTGAGAAAAAAAATTAGAGGAGTCAGAACAACAATTTCAAGGGTTTTGAAGCACTGTGTTGAAAAGATGGGAATGATGAAAAGCTGGGTTGGTCAAGGAGAAGAATCCTGGATGCAGCGAGACCTGGGATGGATCACAGTCTCCTGGGGGGGTTTTACAGGAAGATGTAGGAACCTCTGGAATGGCAGCATTGTCCAGGGAAACTGTGGCTGCCCCTGGATCCTTGGAAGTGTCCCAGGTCAGGTTGGAGCAGCCTGGGACAGTGGAAGGTGTCCCTGCCCATGGCAGCGGGGGAATTGGATGATGTTTAAGGTCCTTTCCAACCCAAACCGTTCTGGGCTCTATGAGGATGAGACAAGCAATAATGGAATGTTTTCCCAGATCAGTCCTAAAATTCTTGTGATGGCTTGAAGAGGTGTTTGAAATACAGTCAGAGTCCTCTTAAGACATGATTTGATGAGAATATCTTGGATGTTTTTGCTGACACTGAGTCTTGAACCTCACGTGGAGGGAGCAGCGTAGGCATCCAAGAACCAGCTCCTCTGAGCCCCAGGTTCATGGGCATTTCTCCCAGGCTCTGGAGAAAGGAGGGAAGTGTAGGAAAGTCATAGGAAGATGTGAAAGAAAGTAACGGTTCCACCAGGGAATGCGGAGTATGAACCTAGTTGTTGCAAATGAGTATTTGCAGTAAAAATCAGATCCTGTGGATACGCCAATGCATTAATACAGAGTTTCAATTTCCAGTGTACCTCATCTTTCTGTCTACAGCTGTTTGCAGCCAGCCTGGTAAGAGTTTTATCATCTTTAAAATGCTTTTCCTAACACATTTCATAGCTTGCACATCCTCACCAAGCATCAGTTTGAAACTTCATGCTTTTTGGAGACAGAGCTTGCAGAAATGTAATCCATATGCACAGTGCTTTGCATTGCTGTGTCTGTTGTAATGAGCTCTCCCCTGTGGCTGCCTTTTGGGGGCAAATCCTGAGCTGCTCTAAATGGGTTTATTTATTAGAATTGTTGCAAAGCTCAGGGTTGTTTGTTGGGTTTTTTGTGTTATTTTTTCCTTTCTAGAAAGAAAGGAAGGGCTTCCTTACAACCTCCAGATGGATTCCCACAATTTCCGGCACATTTTGTCCTGGCAGGCAGAACATGACCCAGCTGTGCCAGCATCCTACAATGTGCTGTACAAAGACCACAGGCAAGTCACACAAAATAAGGCACAAATTTTACTTCTAATGTTTATTGACCCAAAGAGGAGGGAGGTTTGGAGTGCCCATCCCTGGAGGTGTCCCAGGAAGGGCTGGAGGTGGCACTCAGTGCTCTGGGCTGGGGACAAGGTGGGCATGGGGCACAGCTGGGCCTGGCTGGGCTGGGAGGGCTTTTCCAGCCTCAGGGATCCTGGAACTCTTGGAAAATACTACGGCTGAGGTTTTTTCTGGTTTTTTTTGTTTTTTTTCTTGGTTTTTCTGTTTTTTTTTTTTTTCCCTGAGAAATGCTCTCCTCACGCTCCCATGGTTTCTCATATCAGACAATTGAGACTATTTTGTTCTTTTCTGCAGGAGCTCGAACTGGCTGAGTGCTAAGCAGTGTTCAGGTATTTCCCAGCTCTCCTGTGAGCTGACAGAGGAGTTCGAGGAGAGGTCCTCTGTGTATTATGCACAAGTTCAGAGCATTAGAGGAACTCAGGTGCTCAATTCTTCTGTACTGCATTTTGTGCCATCAGCTCAGAGTAAGTTCTCTCTCTGCATTTCTTCTTTATGTAGTTTTTATTAACAGCTGATGCCTGAATTATGTTCTGCTACCTTTGCTGTAAGACCCCGAACTGACTGGATTGGTGGCCATTTGTATGTAGTGTTCCATATGTCTGATACAAAGCTTTAAATATATAGATAAGTTTCTAAGATGAGTAGTTCTGATAAAGGAGTGAGGCTCTGGTTTTGAAATAAATACATATATATACATTATAGATATAAAGGAAATACAGCTGTGCATTGATAAACACAAAGTAAAAATCTCTGAACTGTGTAAGATACATAACTTAAAAAACAGCATTGGTTTTGTGTGTTCCAGTAGTGAATGTTGAGTTTAAAAATGCCAGGTCTGCACCAGGTGTAGGGAAGAGGTTTGTTTGTCCATCAATCTGCCCTTTTCCCTGCTGAAGATACTTGTCTTTAGTGCCAGAGGTGGCTTCACCCTTGGCTCTGCTCAAAATTCTGTTTTGGGCTAACAGAGGCAGAAATGGAGGAACAACTGGAGGACTGTGGAGGATAAACTGGTTGTGTTCCCTCTGAATTCAGCAGAGGCAGCTGCTGTGTCCACTTCCAGTGTCAGAAATGAGGGAACACTGGAGGGGGCGGGGAGAATGGGCATGAGGATAACTGAAGGACTGGAGAACATCCCTGAGGAGGAGCCCTGCAGTCCCTCAGCAGCTGGTTTAATAAAAAGGACAGGACAAAGGGAATGGCCTGAAGCTGAAGGAGGGCAGGGCTGGATGGGAGATTGGGCAGGAATTGTTCCCTGGGAGGGTGGGCAGGCCCTGGCACAGGGTGCCCAGAGCAGCTGGGGCTGCCCCTGGATCCCTGGCAGTGCCCAAGGCCAGGCTGGACATTGGGGCTTGGAGCAGCCTGGGACAGTGGGAGGTGTCCCTGCCATGGCAGGGCTGGCACTGGATGGGCTTCAAGGTCCCTCCCAACCCAACCCTTCAGGGATTTTATTCTGTGCTTAAACCTCAGCTTTAATTTCAGGTAGATCCAAAGTTCACATCTCTGAAGCTGAAGCAAAACCTCTGTCCCCTTTCTGCTTCTTCCCTTCACTCCTTTTCCTTTAAAATCCGGCCATGTGGGAAATGATGATTTGGCTGCAGTACTTAAATGTTGCAAGGCCTTGTGGGTTTACAGCAGTGGCCCCTCTGGGGTGTGGTGAGACAGCTCTGTATCAGTCACAGAAATAGAATTGGTCCTGGATAAAGTGTGTATTTTTTCCATCATTTTTCCCTCTTTCTTGTTTTCCAACAGCAATTCTGGGACCACCAGAAGTGAACATCACTTCTTGTCCAAACTGCATCAATGTCACCATAAAGCTGCCGACCTCTCACCTCAGAGAGAAGGGAAAGCTGCTGTCTTTAATTGACATCTATGAAGAGCTGGATTATAATATCACACTGAAGTCACTGGATGGAGAGCATAAGGTAGGGAAATTTGGGGTTTAGTTGTGCTTTAGGGGAGGAACACAGAGGACATAAAATAGCTCTGATGGTTAACAAGTTCCCAAAAAGAAACGTGAATAGAAGCAAAAGAAAACATACAACTAGATTCCTTAGAAGAAAAGAGAGACAATGGCCAACAGAATCTGAGCTTCCTTTCACTGCAGGGGAGCAGGTCTGGAAGAGTGAGCAGGGATCTCTTTTTAGCCAGTAACTGACTTCAAAACCTTGTTTTTCATGGCAGAGGCCACGGCAGAAAACCACTAAAGAAGTGTTTAGTACTGTCATTGGAGACTTGTACCCCAGTAGGAATTACTGTGTGTCTGTGGAGGTCCGTGCATCCCTGAACAGACATTCCATTCCCTCCTCCTGGAAATGTGTCAGTACAGACTTGGCAGCTCGACAAGGTAACGGAGCTGTGGGGCACGAGGGGTTGGTCTGAGTGTGCAGTGTTTTCTTTTGGTGTAGGAACATTTACAGTTCAATCCTAAAAAACAATAGGTGATCACAGAATCATGGAATATTCTGAGTGGGAAGGACCCCCAAGGATCATTGATCCAGCTCCTGGCCCTGCCCAGACCCCCCACCAGTCCCAGCCTGGGCATCCCTGGCAGCGCTGTCCAAACGCTCCTGGAGCTCTGGCAGCCTCGGGCCGTGCCCATTCCCTGGGGAGCCTGGGCAGTGCCCAGCAGCCTCTGGGGGAAGAACCTTTCCCTGCTCTCCAGCCTGAGCCTGCCCTGGCCCAGCTCCAGCTGCTCCCTGGCTGCTGTCCCTGTCCCCGGGAGCAGAGATCAGAGCCTCAGTGTCAGAGAGAAACATTCCAAAAGAGAAGTATTTGGTATTTGGGAGTGAAATATAAAACCCCATCAACTTTGGGGAAACTAATCTCTTGGCAGCCCCCTGAGCCATACAGATCTCCACTGCATAAAGATGGAGTAATTTCTTTTTTAATTCCTGAATCTAATTTGAGTTCTGGTCTTGTTTTGACTTTGGCTTTCACAGATCCCTTCTAACTAAAATTATTGCTGATTCCTAATAGCTGTTGTGACTGTGAGATCTGAAATGTGGTCATGGGACACTTCATCCATGTCTTTTTATTAGATGTTTTCACTCCAGGGTATCGTGAAGGTGCAGTGGCTGGTGCTGTCTGCTTTGCCCTGATTATTGCTGCAGTCCTGATGTGTGCACATGCAGCAGGTTTTACTCTCCTGAAGGTTTCCTTACCTCCGACCTTGGTATGTAACAGTTCTCAGATCTGCCCTTTCTGGTTGGCAGGAGGAAGTTTAACAACTGGGATTTCCAATCGTGTGCTTTAGGTACAAGTTACATAAGAGCACAGAATGTTTGCATTGCAGTTTACCTCAGTCAAAGATGATTTCTAGGCTGCTGTTTCGTGTGATCTTCAGAACAAATAGTCAAAAGCATTTCTTGCTACTTCTGTGACAAGCTACTAATGGAGAGGATCATCCTACCCTGGTCAGGGGGAATATCCAGGAATATTCCACCCAGTTCTGGTCTCCACAGGGCACGAAAGGTGTGGACAGGCTGGAGAGGACCCAGAGCAGGGCTGCGGGATGAGCAGAGAGGGCTGGAGAACCTGCCCTGTGAGGAGAGACTGGAGGAGAAGTTGTTCCACTGTTTAATAATAATAAAATAATCTCTCTTGGACTTTCTGTGATCAAGTGTTTTAGCACTTGAGGGAGCCAGTCCAGAGCCAACTAATGTTTTATTTTCATAGACTGAACTGACAGTTCAAATTTCAAGCAAAAATAACAAGATTTCTTGTTTTTCTCCTTTATCTTTGCTTGCTTGTTTTAATTTTTACAGTCTCTGACTTTTTACATTTAATTCTGTAGGGTTTTTCGGCATAAACATTTTCCATTTTCTACAAACATACCCAGAGCAGATTGATATCGCTTTTTTCTAAGACTTTTGCCACATCTTTCTGTCCTTTGCTGTGTCATTACTTTAACATCCCAGCAGTTGCTGAACACTTTACAAAGGAGTGTCTAAGGTTTATTTTTTTATTGTCCACATGATCAGTGCTTCAAATATGGAATAATCCTCTGAAGTGCAGAGGGAAGATGGGGCTTGGGATGTTAAAATGGTGACAGTTGCTCCCAAAGATAATTTCTAAAGGACATGAAAATTGATCAGCCATGATAGGTGACTGCAAAGAGTGTAGAGAGATTGGCAAGACTCACCTCACCCTGGGAGGGTGGGCAGGCCCTGGCACAGGGTGCCCAGAGCAGCTGGGGCTGCCCCTGGATCCCTGGCAGTGCCCAAGGCCAGGCTGGACATTGGGGCTTGGAGCAGCCTGGCACAGTGGGAGGTGTCCCTGCCATGGCAGGGGTTGGAATGGGATGATCTTTTAAGATCTCTTCCCACCCAAAGCATTCTGGGATCCTGAGATGTTCAGGAATGGAGAAGAAGGAACAATCCTAGATAGCCTGAACTCTGCAGAAAAAGCCAAAACTATGGCACAAGAAGGAATCATTTGTTTGACAGCCTCATGACTGGAGGTTATTTGGGGTTTTTGTCATGGTTTTCTGTGCATGTCTGCAAATGTGGCTGAGTTAATTTAATTCCTTTTACTCTTCCAGGCATGCATCAGGAAGTTGGCCTACTCACCTTGGGTGTTTGAGTCAGAAAATCTGTCCTCTCTGGAGATCATCCCCAGAGAGGTTAAAAGCAAGGCCAGGGGGTGCAGAGGCGGTGCCAGTGATGACAGTGACAGCAGTGACAGTGACAGCAGTGCCCTGTGTGACCGCGACTACGCGAGGCGTGCGGGGCTGGACAGGGGCAGAGTCCGCCAGGGCTGTGACAGCCCCGGCACCCTGGTGCAGTACTCAGTGAACAGCACCTGTGAGTACAGCGGCAGCCAGGCCGGGGACACCCCAGCTGCTGAGCCAGAGCTTGAGGAGCATGAGGGGGACCCTGAAGGAGACACAGACACCAGGAGTGAGTTACTGAGCCCTTTCTCTGAGGGCAGTGGTAGCTCCCAAGGGAACAGCGAGTGCTTCACCATCAACTTACACACGGTGCTGCTGGGAACCCTGGAGCCGGATGGGGACAGCTCTGCAGCTGCTCCCTCGTCCCAGGAAGATGCAGATGACTGGCACTGTGCTCATGCTCTGGAAGCAAAGCTGCTGGAGGACACAGGAAGTGTGCAGGAAGCACCTTGTTCTAATGACTTCCATGAGTGGCAAAACTCCTCTTCTTCTGAGGACAGTGGCTCTTTGGACTCAGACACTGAGCATGTAACAGGGTACATGAGGAGATGAAGAAGGGAGAACTGCTGTTACTTTATAACATAGGAACCAGTGTTGTTTATTTCTGGACTAAACACACAGATCTTGTCCTTTCATTAACATCCTGTGACCATGGACTTCTGCAGAAAGAGCTGGTGCTGTTTGTCTGGAGAAGGAGCCAGAGAGACCTTAGAGGCCCTTGCAGTGCCTAAAGGGGCTCCAGAAGAGGGGCTTTGGATAAGGGAGGGAGGGACAGGACACAGGGAATGGCTTCAAACTGACAGAGGGCAGTTTTGGATTAGAAATTGTTCCCTGTAAGGGTGGGCAGGCCCTGGCACAGGGTGCCCAGAGCAGCTGGGGCTGCCCCTGGATCCCTGGCAGTGTCCAAGGCTAGGCTCGATGGGGCTTGGAGCAATCTGGAATAGTGGAAGGCTGGTCTCTCAACCAGACCACTTTTTCAATTTTTTATTTTTATCTCAGTCAGTTTCTGTCAAACCTGTTCTGCTGGATGGATGCTGCATTAGTGCAGAGAAAGCTGATCAAGTGGAATAATGGGGGCAGAGACAGGAATACTCAACTGACAAAAGACTGGATCGAGGCATTAATACACTTTCTACGGTTTTTTATATACAATTTTGTACAATTACTGACTAGTATTAAAACATTTTAATGACATTTAAAGTCCCCGGTGTCTGAGGGAGTACCCCCGCTGTGTGAGGGGGAACCTCCAGCGCCCGAGTTTGAACCCCAGCTGTGTGAGGGAGCATCCCCGGTGTCTGAGGGTGAACCTGCGGTTTCTGAGGGAGCAGCCCAGGTGTGCGAGGGAGGCTCCGCAGCCCGCCCCGCCCCGCCGGGAAGCGGAAGGCTTTCGGGTTTCGGGGCGGCCCCGCTCCCGCAGCCATGGCGCGGCCGCCCCGCCGCCGCTGAGGGAGCCGCCATGGCCGCCGCCCTGCGGGGCGCGCTCTGCAGCGGGCTCCTGCTCTGCGGTGAGTCCGAACGGCAGCCAGGGAGGGAGGCAGCGAGGGAGGCACGGAGCGGCCTCCCGGTCCCGCCTGGCCGTGGGGCGGCGGTGCCCTCAGGGGCAGCGGCAGCGAGGGGCGCCTGAGGCGGCGGTGCCTCCGCGCTGCCCGAGCCCGGCGCGGCTCCTCGGGGGCTGTGAGGAACCGAGCGGCCCCCGGACTGGGCCAGCAGCCGGGCGGGAGTGCCCCGTGAGGGCAGCGGGGACAGTCCAGCCGGCCTCCGCCGCTGCTTGGGTGGCGGTGCCGGGGTCCCGCCGCCCGCGGGCGTTTTTGTCCCGCGGTTCAATCCGTGCTGGGAACAGGGACGGTCCAGCCGGGATTGGGGCATTGTGCAAGTCCCGGCGAGGACAGGCGGGCGTGGGGGCGAAAGCGGCGCCCCGAGGGCTCCGTGTCAGTGGTCTGCAGGAGGGGCAGCCGGGGGGGTCGGGCTCTGCTGCCAGGGAACAGGGACAGGAGGAGAGGGAACGGCCTCAGGCTGGGCCAGGGCAGGCTCAGGGTGGACAGCAGCAGGAATTTCCCCATGGAAAGGGAGCTCAGGCCTTGGCAGGGGCTGCCCAGGGAGGTTTGGAGTGCCCATCCCTGGAGGTGTCCCAGGAAGGGCTGGAGGTGGCACTCAGTGCTCTGGGCTGGGGACAAGGTGGGCATCGGGCACAGCTGGGCCTCGATGGCCTCAGAGGTCTGTGCACAAGCCTGAGACCCCAGAGGTATTTCCTCATCTCTTTGGGTCCACAGTGCCCAATAAAGCAATTTACCTGGAGGCTTTTAATATAGGAAGCACTGTCAGGGAAGTGAACCTTGAAACGAAACGTGCTTTTCCTGGGAATTTGCGTGCTTACCTCAGACCTCATCCTCAAAGCAGGGCTCCAAGAGAATTGAGAAGGACTTTGGACAAGGCATGGAGGGCCAGGATAAAGGGGAATGGCTTCCCAGTGCCAGAGGGCAGGGCTGGATGGGAGATTGGGCAGGAATTGTTCCCTGGGAGGGTGGGCAGGCCCTGGCACAGGGTGCCCAGAGCAGCTGGGGCTGCCCCTGGATCCCTGGCAGTGCCCAAGGCCAGGCTGGACATTGGGGCTTGGAGCAGCCTGGGACAGTGGAGGTGTCCCTGCCATGGCAGGGATGGCACTGGGTGGGCTTTGAGGTCCTTCCCAACCCCAGCCAGTGCGTGATTCAAAGTTCTGTATTTGTGATGTGCAGTGTGTTTGATTTATTTGTTGGGTGCAAGGGTAACACTGTAGGACCAGAGTCTGAAACAGGTTTTGTTTAAGCCAGGTTTAGATTTCAAACTCCTGTCTGCCAGAGGGGAGTGACTGACACATGAATTTCATTCATTTCTGTGTCAACTGGGGACATGGCTCAGGGGTGATTATGGTGGTGCTGGGATGACACTGGGACAGGGTGACCTGGAAGGTCTCTTCCAGCCCTGATGCTTCTGTGAGCTACAGACATGTAAAATGTGTATTTATCCTGGAATGTCTGTCATCAGGTGTGACTCCTGTGACATTTAAGCGCTGCTCTGTTCTGACAGGGTTTGTTTGCATTGCTCATTCGTGGTGCAGTAATGGGCTGGAATCTTTGCTATTTTGGTTTCAATCCCTACAGTTATGTAAAAATAATTAAACCATAATAGTAATGGACTTTTCATTGATACTTTAAACTACTTTAGGGTTTCTTTTATTCAGTTCCAAGAAAGGAGAACAACTGGGGTTTTGTCACTTGTGAATAGTGCTGATTAATGATACCTAATTATATTTAATTACATTTAATACCTCTCTTACTTTCAGAGGTGCTTCTGGTTTATCTCTGTTTATCAATCCCCACACCCTTGTTATTCCCACAGTGCTACTGGAGCACTGCTTAGAAAAATTGGCGTTTGACACTCTCAGGGAGAGTTCATGCCCCAAGTCCTGGGCAGCACCAGCTCAGTCACGTACAAGAAATGTTGGTGTCACAAGGACTTACTGGAAGTCACTGGTGCCAGTAATCTGTTTTGTTGCGTAAGGAGGCAGGAGAGGCATCAGGATTTAAATTCATTTAATTGAGCTCTGATTTTAAATAAGCATCTAAGGCAAGGCAGAGGCTGCATTTAAGTTTGGGATGACTAAGAAGTGCTGGAGGAAACACTGAAATGTTTGGTTTTCACTCCTCCCACAGTTTCTGGAATGATCCCAAAGCCCCGAAATGCAAGAATTACTTCAGTCAATCTTCACAGCACTTTGCAGTGGGATGCACCAAGGTTTCCCAAAGGGAATGTCACCTACACTGTCCGATCCAAGAGGTAGGTCTGGGGCTGGGCTGGCTTTAATTCATATCTTACAGCTCTGTGTGGTTGGGATTTGTGTCCTTTTCAGAGGACAATCAGGAGCTGTCCCTTTGTTTCAGCTTGTGAGAGGCTTCCCTGCTGAGCTGAAGGATGGGACAGAGGCATTTTCTGGGCATTCACACCCAAGGCAGCTTTGTCCTGGGTTTTTTTGGAACCACAAACACATTTTAACATTGGATGTTATTGGCTGTATGTGTGGTTTTTCTCTCTCATGGAGCTGTTCCCGGTGATTGAAGAGGCCTGGTCGTGTTGCCCCTTCCCTGATCTCTTAGATGCAGCCATCCCATCCCATCCCATTCCAGCCCACCCCTGCCATGGCAGGGACACCTCCCACTGTGCCAGGCTGCTCCAAGCCCCAATGTCCAGCCTGGCCTTGGGCACTGCCAGGGATCCAGGGGCAGCCCCAGCTGCTCTGGGCACCCTGTGCCAGGGCCTGCCCACCCTCCCAGGGAACAATTCCTGCCCAATCTCCCATCCAGCCCTGCCCTCTGGCACTGGGAAGCCATTCCCTGGCTCCTGTCACTCTCTGCCCATATAAAAGTCTCTCTCCCTCTTTTTTTCTAAGCCTCTCCAGGCATTGGAAGGAGCTCTAAGCCTTCCCCAGAGCCTTCTCTTCATGCTTAGTTGTGAGAAAATTTTTCTGGGTTGTGTAGCCATGGCCCCTTGATTAGTACATTCCTGGGCAGGCTTTTGATGCATACCAGAAAGAAAAAAATACATTAAATATCATCCATTAAATCATATATTGATTAAGGCCAGGCTGGACATTGGGGCTGGGAGCAGCCTGGGACAGTGGAAGGTGTCCCTGCCATGGCAGGGGTGGAATGGGATGAGCTTTAGGGTCCCTCCAACCCAAACCTTCTGTGGTTCTATTCTATAACCAGTTCCTGGTCACTTCCCAGCCCTGTTTTCTCTGGCTTTTCCTTGTGTGCAAATCCTGGAGACAGCTCCCAGCAAAGTCCCAGTCAGTGCCCTGCAGTGGCACTGGCTGAGTGGTTGCAGGCTTCTCTGAACTCCTGCCTGCTGAATGGAGTGTTGTAACCCTGCCAGGACAAGGGCATTTTTTGCAGAATCAGAATTTTAGTCCCTAAGTTTATCATGGATGGTATAAATCCATGGGTATAAAATCCTTAATGTGGGTCTTACACACACTGGATACTCTTTTGTGTTCATAAGTCCTAACTGCTTGCATTAACAGCTTTGCTGGTTTAAAGCCATTTAGCCAGTTCTAATTGTTTCTTTTCTATGCTTTGTGTTCCCTGCAGCATCAATTTCCCTGGAGACACCTATGAGAATGTGGGGACAAGGCTGAGGCTCCCCGAGTGTGACGTGTCCTCGCTGTCGGCGTACGGGGACTACGTCCTGCAGCTCCGGGCCGAGGCAGGACAGCTCCATTCCGCCTGGGTCACCCTCAGGTTCAAGCCCATGGATGACAGTAAGCCTTTTCCTGTTCTTCCCAAAAAAATACTGCCTGCACTTCACGCCCCTGCACAGCCTGGCTCCGTGGGAAAAGCCAGGAAAAAGGATGCCGAGTATTTTATAATTTAATTACATTGAACTGTAACATTTTAGTTGTGACACTTGACAGAAAGCAGAGTAGGTTCACTATCATAGTACTGATAACTTCTTTGGAGGAGGTTTTCAAATAAAGCGTAATTTTCTCTTAAAATAAGGAATATCTCTGTTTTCTGCCCAGGGAGAAGTTGTCTTCAAGGAGCCAGACTTCCTGTACATCTAAATAAATTCAGTTACTTCCTTCTTCATTGTTTTGCCAGACAAAAAGCTTAATTTTTATTTTTTCTTACTTCAAAAAAACCCCACTTTAACAGAGAGATTAATTTTCAGCCAAGAAATTTTGGTTGCACAAGGCATAAATAATTCAAATGTTTTCATTTTTCAAACTGATCATAATCAAAACCCACATTAAAACACTTTTCTAGAGGGTCTTCTCTGGACAGACAGATGTTGTGACAGTTTGGCCCAGAAGGAGAAGTGAGTGATAGCCATGGAAATGGTCCTTCCTCTCCTGGAGTCACCACAGCTGGCAAAAGGGAACTGCCTTTGTTTATAGGGTGTGGGAATGGAGCCTGCATTGGTGTTCAACTGCAAAAATAAAATCCCTTTCAAGAGCAGTTCTCCGAGGAAAGGCTTTATTTATGCCAGATCCAGGAAAATAAGTTATTTTCTTCTAATGCAATATTTAAAAGGTGACTTACCATGAGTTGTATAAAAATGTGCAACTGAGGCAGTGTGAAGTTGAATTCCCTCCTCTCCTCTCTCCCATGTGCAGCAGTCATTGGCCCCCCTGATGTGAGGCTGAAGTCGGGGTCCGGGGCCCTGCACGTGGATTTCTCTGGGCCCTTTGCTGAGCACGAGCAGGGCAAGTGGCCCCTGAAGAAGTACTATGGCTCCTGGAATTACAGGATCCTCTACTGGAAGAAAGGCAGCACAGACACAGACCTGACCTCTGCTTCCTGGGTATTGTGACTCCCTGACTTTGATCTGGGCTTTGCCTGGAAAACACCATCCTGGGGAAGTCCTGGAAGCTCCTGGAGGCCCTGTACAGGCTGCAGAGCTCTGGAGCCAGGCTGGGAGAGCTGGGGGTGCCCACCTGGAGAGGAGAGGGATCAGGGAGAGCTCAGAGCCCCTTGCAGGGCCTAAAGGGGCTCCAGGAGAGCTGCAGAGGGACTGGGGACAAGGGCTGGAGGGCCAGGAGCCAGGGAATGGCTTCCCAGTGCCAGAGGGCAGGGCTGGATGGGAGATTGGGCAGGAATTGTTCCCTGGGAGGGTGGGCAGGCCCTGGCACAGGGTGCCCAGAGCAGCTGGGGCTGCCCCTGGATCCCTGGCAGTGCCCAAGGCCAGGCTGGACATTGGGGCTTGGAGCAGCCTGGCACAGTGGGAGGTGTCCCTGCCATGGCAGGGGTGGCACTGGGTGGGCTTTGAGGTCCTTTCCAACCCAAACCAGTCTGGGATTCTGTGATTCTAAGAGTAAAAATGATCTCTACTAATTACAATTAATCAAATCTGGTCACTACAACTGGGTCTCAGAGCAAATGCAGGAGCTGTGTAGTTAAACAGCAGCATACAGAAAGAATTTTCTCTTTCCATAATTATCAATAACTCTGTGTTCGTTCCCTCTTTGTGGGACTTTGGGCTTTTTACTCCCAGAAATATCTAAAAATGGGTAAAGCTTTGATTCACTGTGGTCACCTGCAGCTCTTCAGTTTGTATCCACTGCAATTCCCTTCCTCCCTCCCAGCGACAGCTTCTTGCACAGGCAGTTGTGTTACTCAGCCCAAAACACTGCTCCATGCACAGTGCGTGGAGAAAGGCCATTAATCATGCATTAATTAGAGCATTATGGCCTCTGTTTCAGGCAGACAGGAAGCCTCTGACCAGCAGACCGCAGCCACAGTTAATGAGTGCTTTGTACATCAGTGCAATTGTTAATAGTGGGACTCCACCATGTCCAGTTCTGATTTGTATCTGGTACTGCACAGTTCTTTGCCATTCAGTTCCAGAAGAGGAGGGCTCATCACTTCCCACAGAGCAGTCTGGTTCTCCGTTCCCAAACTCCTCAGAAATGCAGCTATTCCTGCACATGGGATGCACGCAGCTGGATTTACCAGAGGAACAGAGCTGCACTTTGAGTCTCTGCTTGGAACCCTTCCAAGTGCAAGTCTGGGAGATTCCCTAGGGATCAAAGAGGCAACAGGCAGAGGCTGGGTAACCTCCCAGGTTATTTGTGAGCTGGGTGCTTGCTCCAAGATGGAAACCTGGCTGGAGAGTCTCCTGTCCCTGAGGAGGGATACTCTGCAGTTACAGGGACATAACTGACCCTGAACAGCAAGTTCATCTGCTCAGCCACTCACAGCTCCCAGAAAGTATTTTATTTCTTTCTTTTCTGTGGTTTTGTCTAAATGACAGATCACAGAATCACAGAATTGGGGAGGTTGGAAAAGCCCCCTGTGGTCATCAGTTCCAGCCATTAACCCAGCACCACATGTTCACCACTAACCCATGTCCCCAAGTGCCACATCTACACATTTTTTAACACTTCCAGGGGTGGGGACTCCACCATTTCTCTGGGCAGCCTATTTCAGGGCTCAACAGCTTTTTCAGTGAAGAAATTTTTCCTAATGTGCAATCTAAAAGTCCCCTGGCACAGCTTGAGACCTTTTCCTCTGGTGCTGTTCCTCCATCCCGCTTGTTCCCTCTCCAGTTAGATGGTGTTTGTGTGTAACAGTGCTCCTAGCTGATCTCATTTGGTTGGGTGACAGTTTCTGGCTGCCACCAGATCTCATTTATCATCTCTCATTAGCCTAAAACTTCATTAGTGCTGCTGGAAACAGCCCAAAGATCAGTGGTGTGAATGGTCTCACACTACAATTGTAATTGTACTTGTAATTCCATGGTTATTCTTTAGCTAATTCCATAGCTAAGTCACTGATCTCACACTCTTCCATTTTTTCTGGTTTTCTCTGTTTTCAGGTAACTCAGGTAGACACCAAACACAGCTCTGAAATCCTGTCCCAGCTGGAGCCATGGACAGTTTATTGTGTCCGAGTGCAGGCGGTGATTCCTGAGTGGAACAAGACAGGGGAGCTGAGCAGGGAGCTCTGTGAGCAGACAACCCACAATGGTAACGTGGGGGACTGGGAAATCATGGAATCACACACTGGGATGGCTTGGGAGGGACCTCGGAGCCCACCCAGTGCCACCCCTGCCATGGCAGGGACACCTCCCACTGTGCCAGGCTGCTCCAAGCCCCAATGTCCAGCCTGGCCTTGGGCACTGCCAGGGATCCAGGGGCATTCCATGGAGAAAGTGATAATTTGAAAATAATTACTCAGAAATGAATCATGGCAGTTTTAATTGGGTTTTTTTCCCTTCTCTCTTGCAGGTGTAACCCCTGTGTGGATAATTGTGACTGTTCTGGTGGGATCCATGCTGGTCATGGTCACAGCTGTCACCGTTTGTTTCTTCTCCAGTTTTTATCTGTACAGACTCACCAAACACATTTTCTGCCCTTCCTACGTTTTTCCACAACACTTGAAAGAGGTTTGTTCTCTGCCTAACATGTGAAAATCAGCCTTTCCAGCAGACTCACCTGTTTTTTCAAGCTCTCCGTGCCAAAATATTTAGAGCTTCTTTTATTTTGCCTCCTTTCACTGGCACCTGATGGTCAATGATCTGTAATTTGTAATAATCAGCTTTTTATGGCTCAGAAACAGGATGGGTTTGCTGATTTTGAAGTGAGAGAGTACCAGGTGTCAACTTCAGTTCCTCATTTAACCAGAGCAACAGAAATCTCTGTCTCTCCTGCCTTCTTTTAGACTTAAACCAGCTCATTTGTTCTCCTGCAGCAAAGTCCTGTCACAAGTGTAACCACGAGTTTTAACTTCAGTGAAGCATCTAAGGAAGGAACCTGGACTAGATCAGCTGTACCAGAGCAGCCTGGGCTATGGAAGGTGTCCCTGCCCAGGGCAGGGCTGGGATGGGATGAGCTTTGGAGTCCCATCCAACCCAAACCATTCTGGGAACCTGTGATTCTATGAAGTCTGAAAATTCCAGCTAAAAGGAGAGCAATGACAGCAGCCACTGCTGATGGGGACCCACTGCCCCTGTCACACACCCAGAACACAAAGAGGCTGCAGCAGGATCTCTTCCCAGAAACAAGCGTTTACATAATACACTCCTGTTCCAACCTGTGCTCTCCTGAGTTCCTGCAGTTCCTCTGGGGCTTTCATTTTGACTCACTTAGAGCTCAGCACCCTCAGGATGGCAGCTCACTTAGCACTTGACTCCTGCTTTAGGTTGAACATGTGCTCAGCACCAGGAGTGTCATGGAATCCCTGAATCCCAGAATGGTTTGGGTTGGAGGGACCTTAAAGTTCACTCATCCCACCCCTGCCATGGCAGGGACACCTCCCACTGTGCCAGGCTGCTCCAAGCCCCAATGTCCAGCCTGGTCTTGGGCACTGCCAGGGATCCAGGGGCAGCCCCAGCTGCTCTGGGCACCCTGTGCCAGGGCCTGCCCACCCTCCCAGGGAACAATTCCTGCCCAATCTCCCATCCAGCCCTGCCCTCTGGCACTGGGAAGCCATTCCCTGGCTCCTGGCCCTCCCTCCCTTGGTTTGCAGAACCTGGAGCTCAGCAGCTGGGCACGCAGCACCAGATCCACACAGGATGTGCTCAAGTTTCCTTTGCTTCCAGGTGGCTCTAAAGACAGGGAGAACTTTGGGCTTGTGCTGTGCCAGGAATCAAAGGTCAGCTGTGCCTCCCTAAAACGTGCTTTGGCCAAGGCAGTGCTTTCACTATGGGAGTGTTTCAGCTGCAGGTTTGTGCCAGAACATTCCCAATCCCGGTTCAGTAGAGAAGGGTCTGATAGTGAAGATCTTTGTGCTGATTTTTGTACCTACAGTACACAGCACTCCTTACAGAGCAGCTGGTTTCTTATTCTAAATTCAATTCAGAATTGTGTCATCTGAGGGCACCAGGATGAGCAGAGGGATGGAGCAGCTCTGTGAGGAAAGGCTGGGAGAATTGGGATTGCTCAGCCTGGGGAAGGAAGGGCTCTGGGGTGATGTAATTGTGGCCTTCCAGTGCCTGAAGGGTTCCAGGAGAGCTGGAGAGGGACTTTGGACAAGGGCTGGAGGGACAGGACACAGGGAACAGCTTCCACTGCCAGAGGGGAGGGTTCTTGACAAATCTCTCTGTGATCTCCCTCCCCCACAGCCCAGTTACCATTCAGTGTTTGTTCCCAATCAAAACTGTTTTATTTTCTTCAAGTAAGTTTGTATTCCAAAGAAGTCTCTGAGCCCTGGAGTTATTCTTGCAGAGAAAGGCACTTCCATCTTGCTCCCAAGCCTGGGACAGGATATGAGGGAGGACATGACGCTGTTGGCCCTGTGGGACTTGCAAGGCCTGAGGAAGCCTCTTGCTGTGTGCAAAACAATCCCAATGTTGTTTAATGATCCCAGTTTTTCTGAGCAAACAGCATTGGACAGCTGCAGAGACCTAATCCTCATTTCCTCTTTGTTTCCCAGTTTTTGAGCAAACCTCCCAGTGCTCCACAGCCTTTCCCTCCTCTTCCACAAGAAGAACTCCTGGTTTATGACAAGCTGACTGTGATTTCAGAAGAATCCCAAACCCTCAGTGATGGGAGTGGGGATGAGGCCAGCAGGACACCAGAGCACCCTCAGGGCTCTGCACAAGGAGACTCTGACTCAGGAGTGAGAGAAGCTTCAGGAAAAGCCTAAATATCCTCCTCATTCTTCCTTGGAAAAGGAGAAGCAAATGGACTTTTGGGTTTTTGTCATTGCTGTATTCTTCAGCAGGAAAAATCTACAGACAAACACGTGGGCACAGACTTTTGACAGAATAATTTTTTTTTTTTTTAAGTACAAGATACTTGGCTTTAAATGAGGAATTAAATGATCCATAACTTTTGCCACTGTTGGTTGTGGCTCCGTGAGGAGTTGTAGCAATTCCTGGCACTGATTGTGACATTAAAAAGCAAATGTCATAAATATATATATATATATATATAAATACGAATTACTTTAATGAACTATTTATTGCAAAAACTAATCAAAATGTTTATAAAAGAAAATAATATTTTGTAAAGAAAGACCCGATCTGGTTTATTTTTTTCTAATGAGAAATGAAGTGTTTTTAAAGATGTTCCCACTGGCATAATCTTTGTATGGAATTTATTCTTCCCTGATGCAAAGTTATGAAGCTGGGAGGGCTTTCCAGCCTCAGGGATTCTGGGATTCTATGGAATCTGCACGTGCTTTTTCTGCACTTTTAAATTTTGTCATGTGCTGCTTTAATGGGGAATGTGAAATTTACTGAATTGATTTTTTTCAAGGTATTTGGTTTTATTGGTGCTTTTCTCCACCTCTCCCCAAGGCTGCTCTGGGAATCCTGATCCTGTGTCTGCATCACCACTCCAAGGAACAAGTCCAGCTCCCTGTGTGTTCCCTGTCCCTCCGCCCACAGCAGCAGCTTCTTTCAATATTTTCTTTTCCCCCCTTTCCCCCCTTTTTTTTTGGTTTTCAGAGTGGCAAAGCCCCCATGGTGTAACACCCACTGCACGTGGAGCTGGCTGAGGAAGGGCTGGAGATTCCCTGCCTTTCCCTCACTGTTCCTAGAGCTGCTTTCCTCTCTCCAACAGCTGCTTTGCATGGAAGGACAGCGAGCTCCTGTCAGCCAAACATGGCTGGAATCCATCAGCTGGTTCCAAGGTTCTGCTGAGGGCAGAGATAAGGCAGAGATAAGGCTGTGCCACTTCAGTACGGGCTCACTGCCGAGGCAAACTGGGGGGAGAAGAGAAATTACAACTTTGGCCGCTATGGGATATTGGGAGTTTAGATGGAAGCAGGAAAAGTTTCTGCAAGGACATCACGGCACAGGGTGCCCAGAGCAGCTGGGGCTGCCCCTGGATCCCTGGCAGTGCCCAAGGCCAGGCTGGACACTGGGGCTTGGAGCAGCCTGGGACAGTGGGAGGTGTCCCTGCCCCACAGCCTGGGACACTTCCAGGAATTAGGAGCTGCTAAAATCAGCCCGGATCTGGGTTTTTGGGCTGACCTGCACTTTGGTTTGCTTCAGAAATCTTCCTGCCCCACCCCCAGTCCTCCCAGGAAAGCTTTTGCAGGTGAGAGGCCTTTTCCTCAGCCACAGCTTCTGTGAGAGTCACAGCGTGAGCCAGGCCTGGGGATAAGGGACAGCCTCTGCCTGTCCCCACATGGGCTGTGTGGCCCCACAGGAGCCTGGGACCTCTACAGGGAAGAAACAATTTAGAGGAGGAGCAATAACTTCAAGGGAAGCAGTAATTCAGAGGAGAGTTTGTCTTCAGCTGAGCTTGTGGACACTACAGCGACAATGAATCAATAAATCAGGTGAACTGTGACCACGTTCTGATGCAAACTGAAAGCACAGAGAGATGCTGGAGGCTGCTCGCTCTGGTACAGCATGTTCTGACAAAGCCAGGAGGAAAACAGACCCCTCAGAAGGCCTGGGAGTGCTTGGAAAAAGATTTCAGACCTGAAATGCAAAGAGTGGAATGATTAAGGAATAGGGAAATATGAGGAATACTGAAGGAGAAGAGACTGGGCTTGTGGTCAGCAAAACAGATTCCAGAAGAGGGCAATGAGGGAAGACAAAAAGGACCTGTTTAGAGAATTCCAGTCAAGGGAGTGGAGTGAGAATTTCAGGGAGAAAGAAACCAGAGCCCAGGACCACCCAAGGGGTCAGGGACACAGTCAACCCCAGCTCCCCATTTTTATCTCTCCCTATTGGGAACTTTGGGGTCTTCCCTGCCCAGCAGGTCCTGGAGGTTCTGAGCCCCAATCCAGAATGAGTCAGAGAGGCTTTCAGAAGAGCTTTTAAATAGATTCTTAATCAGAAATACTTGTGCTTGTAAGTTCATGCTTTTTTTTTTTTTCCTGAGGCAGACTGGGGAAGAGCCATTATCACCTGGCAAAATGTCATTTTCTAGGATTCATCATCCTAGAAAATTATTATGGAGTAAGTGGGGTGCAAAGCAAGGCTCCTTCCCTTGAGACTGCTGCTGTGAAGAACAAGGCTGCAAAGAGCTGCTTTACAGGAAGAACTGTGAATAATCCACAGGCTTTGGACCATCTGTGCAATGCACTGGAAATGTTTCTTCCCTAGGGATTGGAGTTCCTGGAGTTCATTGTGCATTCTCTCAAGCCATTACTGTAGAACACTGAGGGCATGGAAGGATGATGGCAGCACAAAGGCAAACGAGAAGCCACTGGGGAGCCTGAGAGAGAGGAAATCCTCGCTCCAGCGTCACCGATGTACATCAATAACCCCAGGATTCCCCCTGCAGAAAGCACCAAAGAATCTGATTAACAACTTTCAGTTCTTCCATTTTCCCTTCATCTCTGCCACCACGTCACTCAAATCTCCTCTCTAATTTCCACTCCCTCCTCTCTGCTCCTCTGGTTTTGTGACAGTTTTTGAAACCACATTACAGTTCCTCAGAGAGGGACTTTGTTTTCCCATCTGGGTGAGTGTCGTGACGAAGGCGATGGAAATCCCACCAGGATTTGCAGTGGGTTGGATTTTCAGCCGTGCTGACCTATGGGTGAAACCAGGCTCTGGAACTCCCCTGAACAGAGCAGAACTCACTGATCACTCTGAAATTCCAGCCTGGAGAAGAGGGAGCTCCAGGGAGAGCTCAGAGCCCCTTGCAGGGCCTAAAGGGGCTCCAGGAGAGCTGCAGAGGGACTGGGGCAAGGCATGGAGGGCCAGGAGCCAGGGAATGGCTTCCCAGTGCCAGAGGGCAGGGCTGGATGGGAGATTGGGCAGGAATTGTTCCCTGGCAGGGTGGGCAGGCCCTGGCACAGGGTGCCCAGAGCAGCTGGGGCTGCCCCTGGATCCCTGGCAGTGCCCAAGGCCAGGCTGGACATTGGGGCTTGGAGCAGCTTGGGACAGTGGGAGGTGTCCCTGCCATGGCAGGGGTGGCACTGGATGGAATTTAAGGTCCTTTCCAACCCAACCAGTCTGGGACTCTAAATATTCTCCATGAAGATGGAACTTGTGTTCAAAATTACGCATTTTGAAGGCACCACAGACTAAAAAAAGCTTTATGTCAGGCTTTCCATGTTCTTTCAGCCTGGTTGATGCAATTTAGGACACTTCTGTCCTTCCAAACCTAATCCCAGAATCATCAAGGCTGGAAGAGCCCTTCAGGATCATCCAGTGTCACCCCAGCAGCACCAGCATCACCCCAAACCCTGTCCCCAAGGGCCACATCCAGACACCTCTGGGACACTTCCACAGACTGTGACTCCACCACTCCATGGGCTTGACCCAAAAAATCATCCTTCCTGCTCCTCAGCCCTGGTGAGGCCTTGTGGAGAGCTGTAACCAGGGCTGGGGAGTCAGGAGGAGGACAAGGGACAGACTCTAAGGAAGATGATGTTATGTGGTCTGGGGAAAGAAGTCTGATGGCAGAGTAATGACTGTTAACAAATGGGAAAGGCTTCTGAAAGCAGGGAATGAATCCCCTGTGCTCTGTGCCCATGAGGGAGGTGAAAGCAGTTACAAGACTGCAACAAAACTGAGACAAGGAAAGTTTTCTAGTGATGAAAGCAAAAAAATACAGATGGCATTGCCTGAGAAGGGGGACATGAAAAAAATCTATTGGGAAGGGGTAGATAGATCTGATCCCTCCTTGGGCTCCCTGAGGTTCCTTCCTGAACCACTGTTCCTACAGTTTTCACATAAGATGAAATGCTGTATTTGCCACTTTCATCCTGTTCCAGAGCTGACATAAGAAAAAAACACCAAATTATGTCTCCTTTGTCTGTCAGCCAACAGAAATAAAACCAGGAGAGCCCCAAAGGCCTTGTTTCCTCTGTCACAGGAGTGTTTAGGGACAGACATCAATGGCCACAGGGACACAGATTATACTCCCCTGGCTGCCTGTGCTGTGCAGATAACGCTTCGCTCCTCACAGGCTGGGCAACACCAGTTTCTGTTTCTTTTTTCTATAATATCAGTGAGGAAGTCATATTCAAACTCAGCAGAAGATAAACTGTAAATATTTAGTAGGTTATAGAATGATTCTAGCGGCGCAAGGCTGGCTCAGCCAGTTGCAGTTCATCGTCTGCATGGCAAAGTGGTTACCCTGAGGTGTGGTTACATAAAGAACTTGCCATAAAATATTTCCTTATCAACTGTTGGGGCAGGAGGTAACAAATCCTCATGGAATGAATCTGACTTAGGCTCAGTAAAGCCCTGTAACACCCAGCAGTGTCCCTCACACGCTGCTGTAGCCATGGATTGATGTTCTACAGGCTCAGCAATCCTGGAGGGCCCTGGAGCAGCTCCGTGCCCAGCACAGGCTGAGGGAGCCGGGGCTGCTCAGCCTCGAGAGGAGCCCCAGCTGAGAGGGGCCCTCAGCCCTGGCTGTCCCTGGCTGCAGGGAGGGCTCAGGGCAGGGCCCGGGCTCTGCTCCGGGGCCCGGCAGCGGCACCAGAGCCACGGGCAGGGCCTGAGCCCGGCAATTGCCCTGCACAGGAGGCAGAACTGCTGCCCTGGGCAGGGCCCGGGCTGGAACAGAGCCCAGAGAGGGGCTGGAGCCTCCTCCCTGGGGATATTCCAGAATATCCACACTCCTGGGCCCTGGGCTCTGGGTTGATGCTGCAGCAGGGAGTGGCACCAGATGGGACCCACTCCAGTCCCGTCCAGTCTCACCCATCCTGGGATTCTGGGATTCTAGGAGCCTGGGATTAGCAGATGTGCTCAGAGTACATGCAGGACCTCATAGCACAAGAGGCAGCAGCAGCCAGGAACATTTTTATCCAGAAGTCTGTCTGGAAAGCCTGTGTTCTCCCTAAGAAGCAAAACCTATCATATTTATAACAGCCAGGATGTTGAGGGCACAGACCTTTGCCCACCAAGGTTTCAAATCCTCCTCTGTGGCCTGCCCACTGACGAGTTGGTGTTTGAGGGGGTGGGAAACGAAAGGTGAACACCTGACTTTACCTCTCCAAGCCCTGCAGCCGGGCAGGCCTGTGGAAAACATGAAACAAAAAAAAGAGAAGAGGAGCTCTAATCTTGTGATTGGAACTTGTGGTTGCCAAAAGTGGAGCTGAAGCCAAGCCCCAATTCAGGGGCTGTGACATTCACACGGCACTTAATGTTCACTGCAGCATTCAACCAAACATCTGGGAAATGGAGAAACTGTGGCCAAACAGAGATTTCTCCCTTCCCAGACAATCACAGAATCCAGACTGGTTTGGGTTGGAAGGACCTTAAAGCCCATCCAGTGCCACCCCTGCCATGGCAGGGACACCTCCCACTGTCCCAGGCTGCTCCAAGCCCCAATGTCCAGCCTGGCCTTGGGCACTGCCAGGGATCCAGGGGCAGCCCCAGCTGCTCTGGGCACCCTGTGCCGGGGCCTGCCCACCCTCCCAGGGAACAATTCCTGCCCAATCTCCCATCCAGCCCTGCCCTCTGGCACTGGGAAGCCATTCCCCGTGTCCTGTCCCTCCATGCCTTGTCCCAGTCCCTCTGCAGCTCTCCTGGAGCCCCTTTAGGCCCTGCAAGGGGCTCTGAGCTCTCCCCGGAGCCTTCTCTTCTCCAGGTGAGCACCCCCAGCTCTCCCAGCCTGGCTCCAGAGGGGTCCATCCCCGGAGCATCTCCGTGCCCCTGTGTGTGTGCCGAGTGCTGTGCAGGGGTAGGAGGTGCACTCGGGGATCCCCGCGTGTCCCTCGAACTCGGCATATTCTGATACTGCCACACCTCCCATCGCCTGGGGCGGCAGCTCCGGGAGGGGCGGGCTGGTCCCGACGACGCCCTCAGGGCGCCCCTACGCCGCCCTTACACAGCCCTGGCCCTCCCCAGAGCACTTTTACACCGTCACCAGAGCACTTTTACACCGCCGTCAGGGCGCCCGCACAGCCCCGACCGCGCCCACCCCTCACAGCGCCCGGGCCGCTCCTGCGCAGGCGCCGCCGGCGGAGCTTCCGGCAGCGCTGCCCTGGATGGCGGAGCCGGGGGATGGAGCGGCGGCGGAGCCCGGGGATGGAGCGGCGGCGGAGCCGGAGGAGCCCAGGGAGGGATGGACGGAGGAGCTTCGGGGCAGATGGATGGCGGAGCAGCGGCGGCTGTGGGTGCCGGGCGGGCGCTGGCTGGCGGCGGTGCTGCCTCTGCTGCTGGTCGCGGCCCCGCTGCCTTGCGCAGGTGGGTCCCGGGAGCCCTCAGGGAGCGGGGCCGGTGCGGGGCCCCCTCCCCGGGGCCGAGGGTGGAGCGGGGCGCGGGTCCCGCTGCGGTGCCGGAGCTCGGCGGGGATGCGGGGCGGGATAGCGGTGTCGGTGAGGATCTGTCGTGTTTCCAGCCTTTTCCTGGAATCACAGAATGACTTGGGTTGGAAGGACCTTAAAGCCCATCCAGTGCCACCCCTGCCATGGGCAGGGACACCTCCCACTGTGCCAGGCTGCTCCAAGCCCCAATGTCCAGCCTGGCCTTGGGCACTGCCAGGGATCCAGGGGCAGCCCCAGCTGCTCTGGGCACCCTGTGCCAGGGCCTGCCCACCCTGCCAGGGAACAATTCCTGCCCAATCTCCCATCCATCGCTGCTACCCTTTAGCTTCAAGCCATTCCCTGTGTCCTGTCTCTCCGTGCCTTGTGGACAGTCCCTCTCCTCCATCTCAGTCCCACTTGCTCCTGGTGAATTACACCGGCTGCAACTTCAGCGTGGGACAAAGAGCTTTGGAATCCCATTGTTTTGCTTGGAAGACACAGTCTGGCAGAGTCTAAAGGATAAATGAGGAAATGAGAGGCAGGATGGCAGGATGGGGGTTTTGACTCGCAGGGCAGGAGCTTGTGCCTTGTCTTTTGTCCTTACACAGCAAAAAAGAACTCTTGCCCAAAACCTCTTGCTCAAAGAGGAAGTGCTGTGAAGTGTTACAAAGGAGGGCAGAGTGACTATTTGTACAGGCAGAGAGTGACAGGACAAAGGACAGTGGTTTTAGACTGCCAGAGGGCAGGGCTGGATGGGAGATTGGGCAGGAATTGTTCCCTGTGAGGGTGGGCAGGCCCTGGCACAGGGTGCCCAGAGCAGCTGGGGCTGCCCCTGGATCCCTGGCAGTGCCCAAGGCCAGGCTGGACATTGGGGCTTGGAGCAGCCTTGGTCTGGATGGGCTCTGAGATCCGAACCCAAACCAGTGGGTGATTCTAACTCTGGAATTTGGAGTAATTGCTCTGCTGCAGTGACCTCTCCCCTTCCCCTGTGCCAAGCCCAGCTGTTCCCCGTGCTGCTGCTCCAGGATAAAGCTCTGGCTCTGAGTTCTCCCGGGTTCTCCAGAGCCTTTCCTGGTGTCGCATGTAAAGGGCCTCCTCTTCCTCCTTCTGCTGAAATGTTGACTGCAATTTTCCATTGGTTCCTGCACGCAGGGATGTCATAAGCACCGAGCATCATGTGCTCTTCCTGGAATTTGCCCTGATAGCGGGGTTTGCTGTGATGCCATTTCTTGCTTTCTTCTGCTGTTCGATAGATTTTATTATATAATCATTGTTATTTTCAACCATCGTTTATTGGCAGTGTCAGTTAAAGTCTGTTAAATGCAATAGTGATGTTTCTGTATTAGAACAGTTTGGGGTTTGTTTCAGTTTATTGGAATTTGACAGGGCAAGGAGATAGGCAGATGTGCTAAAAGCATTTCTGGTTTTTAATCTCTTCTTCCCACAGAAGTCTAATCTCTTATAATGGTTTCTCAGAACCAAAGTGTCATCATGCTTAAGTGAACAAACAGCAATTAGTTTTAAATGTTTGGCTTTTAATCTTTAATAAAATAAGCCAGGAAGAAGTATTGATTTTTAGGTTTTTCTTTGCATATCGAGTTACTACCTAAATCACAAAATTTCTCTGCTAATTAAACATCACTGAGTTTGCCCCTTTCTCCCTGCATAGCTGTTCATTGGGAAATTACTGATTTTTAAAATTAATTTAGGGAAGCAAGCACAAAACTCACTGGAAATAGGGAAATATGTGAAAGGATGGATGGCTGGATCACATATTTGTTTCTGTAGTGGGAAGGATCAAGAAGGATCCTGAAAAACTGGATCAGTACTCCAGGAAACAAGTGCAGTGGAATTGAACAGGGAAATGTGCAGGGCAAAGAGAGGAAGGTTAAAATATGAGAGCTGGAAAAAATAAAACTTCTACACAAGGGCATATCCTAGATGGGATTTTGGGCAGGAATTGTTCGCTGGGAGGGTGGGCAGGCCCTGGCACAGGGTGCCCAGAGCAGCTGGGGCTGCCCCTGGATCCCTGGCAGTGCCCAAGGCCAGGCTGGACATTGGGGCTTGGAGCAGCCTGGGACAGTGGGAGGTGTCCCTGCCATGGCAGGGCTGGCACTGGGTGGGCTGTAAGGTCCCTCCCAACCCAAACCTTCTGGGGTTCTGGGATTTGACTCACCGTATGTGGTCCTACTCCAGGACTGGATTACTGTAGCTTCTCCCAGTGCCATATTGTAATTAAAACATTGTATTATAACATTATTTGTATCCAGAGCAGATATTTGCCTTTCCCGGGGTATTTCCCAGCTTTACAAAATACTGGCCTGGCTTAAAACGTGGACTGGGTTTGTTCTATCACCCTGTTCTTGGAACTGGGGAGAAAATCTCTGCTGAGAACATGGATCCCAACAGGATTTTCTTCCTGCTCCCACACCTCCCTTTTCCCATCTGCTAGACCTGCTGAGGTCTAACAAGGAATATTGTAAGGCTTCATTTGTAAAGGTGGGAAAGATAATCTGATTATTTGAATTTCTGCCCAAGGCAAACAAAAATACTATAATCATTGAAACCTAGTAGGTTTTTATCAGTTGGAGTCTTTGGGGCCCTTGTTGTCACAAACTTTTTGGCTGAATTGTGGCCATCTGTTGAATAAATATCTGAGGAAAAAATCTGTTTTATCCTTTGTTTTCTTATTTTCTGAGCAAATATCCTTTGGCATTCTCAGGGTTTATCTTTGTCTGAAGAGCAACAAATTCCTGCCTTGTGGGAATAAATTCTGCAGTGGGAGCCACAAGGTTTTATTGAATTATTTGGCTTTCATGTTTTTTGTGCTTTCAGGAGTTATTTCCCAAAATCTGCAGCCTGTGGATCCCACTTAATTTGCCAAAAGGGTTTTGGAGAATGCAGTCTGTTTGTTTTCCACACGTTCCCTTTGTAGAAAGAGAACTTGTGTAGAATAAGGAACAGCATTTGTGATGAAGAGCCTCTCCCAAAGTCAGGTTCAGGATAAGCCATTATTGTCCAAAGAGACTCTGACTGTCCAGCTGAAATAGGATTTATTGGTTCTGATTTCTTCTTAACACAATCAAATCTCAGATTGATATCAAACAGCAATTTCAGGGGTTTCAGATATGGTTTGGAAATGGTAACCACTGGGAAGTAATTAATAACACACAACAGATAAAATAGAAAGTCAAAGCCAAGAGGTGTATTATATTTTTTTATTTTAATTTTTTTTTATTTTTTATTTTTACATTTTTAAAAATTTTATTTGTATTTTATTTTAATTTTGATTCTATTTATGTGTATTTTATTTTATTTAAATTTGACTGCATTTTATTTTAATTTTGATTATATCTTAAATTTTTATTTTAATATATAATTTCATTTTTATCATATTTTACTTTTTATGTATTTTGATGTTATTTTTATTCTTATTCATTTTTGTTTTATTTTCTATTTTTATATCTGCTTTATTTTTTACTTTTTAATTATTTTATTTTATTCTATTTAAAAGTTTAGTTTAGTTTTATTCTGGTTTAGTTGTTATTATATTGTATATTGTATATTATATACAATATAATATAATATTGTATTATTATATATTATTATATATTATTATTATATGTATTATATTTAATTATATACATATTATACATTACATATTATACATTACATATTATACATTACATATTATACATTGTATATTATACATTACATATTACATATTATATAGATATTGTTTTATTTTATTTTAAATTTCATTTAAAATCTTATTTTAATTTCATATTAATATTTTATTTGCTTTTTATTGTAATGTTTTACTTAATTTATCAACTTTGTTGTTTCTCCTAGGCCAGAGCAGCCTGCAGAGCCCAGAGAATGTCCGGGTCTGTGCTGTGAACACCAATTTCACTCTGAGCTGGGATTACACCGGCAATGATCCCAATGTGACCTTTTCAGCAGAATTCCAGCTGTGAGTGCCTTTGCTCGGAGCCAGGAACGTCTGAGCCCTCTCTGTGTACCTGAGCACTCCCAGTAACTGCTGTGCTGCTTCCCCCTGCAGCTTCCAGGGCCTTTGGGAAGCCAGGAGGGGGAGGCTGGGAAGATGCAGTCTTGGAGTGGAGTGGGCTCCTGGTGCTGGCCTGAGTTTGTCTCATTCCTGTGAGAAGTCAGGTTGTTCCCTGTGTGATAAAGGCAGTGATAAATACAGAGCTTGCTGGTAATGCTTAATTACCAGAAGGGTTCTTTCAGAAGATTTATTGGCACACCAACAAATGGAATGTAGATTTATTTATTCTCTGGTTTGTTGTTTTGGGTTTTTTTTAACTGTGGCCATACACAGAGGATTTGAAGAAATTTTCAGTGTAACTTTTAACTCATTTGCCAGTGTTTGTTCACCCACATTTCTCAGCAGCAAGTTTAATCCCCAGATGACACGACTGAAGTTTTGTTTTAAAAGCTTTCTGTGCTTTTCTTCAGTTGCTTCATACCCCAGTCCTTTTGCACACATTAGCACAGACATTTTGTGGCACCTCCCTGACAAGTAAATATTGAAGAGCATTTCTGAGGTAAAATTGCTGAAATTCTGAGCCATCTGGGACAGTGGAAGGTGTCCCTGCCCATGGCAGGGGTGGAACAGGATGGGCTTTAAGGTCCTTCCCAACCCAAACCATTCTGGGATTCTGGGATTTTGGATTTTTAAAAAATAGCTCTTCTTTTCCAATACATAAGTGAGAACAGCTGCTTTGAAGATAGATTTACTTTTAAAAGAGTAAGACTGGTCTGAAAGACAAGGTAGCAGTTGAGAATAAACAATTACTGCTTCACGTCTGTGCCTCCTTTTTTTGGTCAGGACATTTTAAATGTCTGTATAAATCTCTTTCTTTACTGAGGTGTGGATGTGTGTTAATTAAAAAAGAGCTGCTGAAAACCTGATTGTTGCTGAACTCCACTTCTCACCTCTGTGGTTTTATTTATTCCCTTAATTTGCATTCCTGGCTCATGTTGGAAGTAGTGGGTTTTCGCTGGTTTTATGCTCCTTTAACCACTTCTGTCAAGACTTTAAAATTTCTTCCAATGAACTATAAAACCTTTGCCAGACTAGGAAATGTAATGATACCGAGGATGTAATTCTGCATTTTGGCAGTTCCAGGATAATTTTTAAGGAGATAACACTGATTGCACTGGTGCTGGTGCTAGAGCAGCATGGAAAGGGCTGATGTTTATTAAAGTTAACAAGAAAGGAAGAGTAATCTCAGGGGTTTAACTGCGGGTTGGGTTTATCCTGGGGCTGTTCTGTGTCCTGCAGGTCGGAGCTCAAGGACAGGGGCTGGCGGGAGCTGCCGGGGTGCCAGGCTGTGGCTGGCACGGAGTGTGACATCTCCTCGGCCATCTCGGAGTACTACGATGCCCACTACGTGCGTGTGAGGGCCCGGGCGGGGCACGCGGTGTCTGCCTGGTCCGGGATCCTGGAGATGGTGCCGGATCTCATCGGTACGAGCTCGGGGCTTGTGGAGCACTTGGGTTCCTTTAGCACCTGAGGGGGGCATTCTGCCCCTGTGCCCCTGTGCTCAGCTGAGACCCCACCTGCAGAGCTGCTCCAGCCCTGGGGAACAGCATCAGGAGCACGGGGAGCTGCTGGAGAGAGCCCGGAGGAGGCCACGGAGCTGCTCCAGGGCTGGAGCCCCTCTGCTCTGGAGCCAGGCTGGGAGAGCTGGGGGTGCTCACCTGGAGAGGAGAAGGCTCCAGGGAGAGCTCAGAGCCCCTTGCAGGGCCTAAAGGGGCTCCAGGAGAGCTGCAGAGGGACTGGGGACAAGGCATGGAGGGCCAGGAGCCAGGGAATGGCTTCCCAGTGCCAGAGGGCAGGGCTGGATGGGAGATGGGGCAGGAATTGTTCCCTGGGAGGGTGGGCAGGCCCTGGCACAGGGTGCCCAGAGCAGCTGGGGCTGCCCCTGGATCCCTGGCAGTGCCCAAGGCCAGGCTGGACATTGGGGCTGGGAGCAGCCTGGCACAGTGGGAGGTGTCCCTGCCCATGGCAGGGGTGGCACTGGATGGGCTTCAAGGTCCCTCCCAACCCAAACCTTCTGGAATTAGGGATTGTGGAAAAACCAAGTGTGGTTTCCACTGCTGGTGACAGCAGGACAGGGTGGTTTTCCCAACAGGAATATAACACCAGGCATCTGCAGGTCATGGAATGTTACAATTCTGTCTTTTTGGAAAGGGAAGTCTATTCCAAGTGGTGCTGGTTTCCTGACTGAATTTCCGGTCACTCTGTATTTTCCCAGATTATTTCTTGGAAAAATCCTTTTTGACAGTCGATTTTTGTGGAATCCCAAACTGGTCTGGACTGGGAGGGACCTTAAAGCTCATCCCATTCCACCCCCTGCCATGGGCAGGGACATCTTCCACTATCCCAGGTTGCTCCAAGAACCTTTTCTCTGGAAGTTTGTGACTTTTCAGTGGTTCCAGTGTGGCCCTGAAGCCCTCCTTTGATGTTGGACATATTGGACTGAGCTAAGTTTCTTGCCTTGCAGGTTTAAGAATGATTTATGCTGATTTTTTTTTGAAATATTACCATTTGCTGGTAATATTTCATTTTACCTGCTTTTACAACCAGGTGATGGTAGTTGGTTGTTAGGTTAAATTTCTATTTGAAACTGCCTGAGAGTCATGAAAACTTAAGATGGTGTAGGTGATCATACAAAAGAATTAAAAATAAGATACCATAGGCAAGTATTTCAGGTTTATTATTGTAAACTGCTTTTGGGGTGTATTTTCTCCAGGTAGACATGTTTAACTTTTTTTTTTCCTTCCATATTTGCAGCTCAGATTGGTCCACCAGGACTGGAATTGCAGTCCACAAATGGAGCCATAAAAATTAAGGTTTCTCCTCCAGAAGCAAATCAGATGAAAAAAATATGGATCAATGATCTAAGTTTTAAATATAACCTGGTCTTCTGGGAAAACTCATCACATGCTCAGGTATGAGCCCTTCTTTTTTTGTTATTTGACCTTAACAGAACTGTCAGAGATGGACTTTAAATCATGCTCTGAAATGGAATTGTTTGGTTCTGTCACTGTGTAACTGCTCCTGTGGGGTTTTTTTTGGTGGGGTGATTTTGTTCTTACTGTATGATTGTTTTATTGGGATTACCCTGATCCAGGGATTTTTTTTTGAGGTGTTGTCATTGTGATGTGGTTTCGTAGGCACTATGTGTGTCCTGCAGAGCACCCAGAGCTCTCCTGTGAATAGAGGGGAGAAACTCTTCCTTTTTTATCTTCTTTAGGGAAATGGGTGTCAGCTAAATTAGGGTAGGAGTTGAAGGGCAATCTGTGTCCTTTTTGGAGATCAGATCAAAATCATCACTTCAGACTGGACCTGGAGGGGCTGGAGCGTGTCCAGGGCAGGGAAGGGAGCTGGGAAGGGGCTGGAGCCCCAGGAGCGGCTGAGGGAGCTGGGAAAGGGGCTCAGGCTGGAGCAAAGGAGGCTCAGGGGGGACCTTGTGGCTCTGCACAAGTCCCTGACAGGAGGGGGCAGCCGGGGGGGAGCACAGGAATGAGGAAAGGAAAAGAGAAAACAGCCTCAAGGTGCACCAGGGGAGGTTGAGATTAAAGACAAAAAATTCCCCTGCCAGAGTGGTGAGGCCTTGGGATGAGCTGCCCAGGGAGTGCTGGAGTCACTGTCTCTGGGAGTGCTCAGGAGGAGTCTGGATGTGGCCCTTGGGGACAGGCTTTGGGGTGCTGCTGGTGCTGCTGGGGTGGCACTGGGTGATCCTGAAGGGCTCTTGCCACCTCTGGGATTTTGGGATTACACATTAAAGGAGCACAAGGTCCACAAGTCATGTAAAGTCTGGGAAACAAAAAGCAGGGAGGTGGCAGAGGAGAGGGGAGTGTTTGGGTGACTCAGGGATGGGAATGCGGGGTTCACTTTGGAATATCTGGGGGTGAATTCCTGGTTGTGCCAACTCCCTCCCCACTTCCATGGCAAAGGAGCCCGAAATGTTCCTTCCTCTCAGTCACTGGCTAAACTGGAAACTTCCCTGTGGGATTTCTTCAGCTCAAACATTGCCCTGCTTTCTCCATGTTACCTTTTCAGGTGGGATATTATATAAATGGGCTGAAACCCTGCAAAATGACAATTTACAAATCTCCCTGGGGAAGCACAGTTCCCCTCACAGGCTCTTTGTGGTTGTTTCTTCCAGCTGCAGAGTAAAAATATTTTCCCTGTTGACACCATTGATGACCTTGCCCCAGACACCACCTATTGCTTCAAAGTTCAAGCAAATCTCCCCATGGAGGCAAAGGAAGGCTTCTTCAGCCCCATCAGCTGTGTGAAAACCACCCAGAAAGGTACCCAGGAAATCAGTTTATCTGCAAATGATGGCTCAGATTAAACTGGCAGAGAGTGAGTTGTTCTGAAGCAACAAAACAGGCAGAAGGGCCAAATTCCTCCTCATTTTGGTATAAAAAGATATATACATTTACCCTTCTCAATCAACACAAAATAGGTCAAAGGTAGGGTTTTTAATTGTACAAAAAGCTTTTTTGCCCTGACTTTGTAATGTGAAAACAAAAACTGCTTTCTGTGTTTTGGAAAACTCTGTTTTTGAATCAGTGACTGAATCAGGAGGAAAAGCAAAACAAAAGCCTTCGAGATACTTGGCACTCAGTGAATGCCTAGAAAGTTGAGCTGAGCTTAAAAAAATACTGGTTTTACATAATCCTTGGTGGATTGATTGTTACAGCGGCAGAGGAAAGGCTTTGAGGGGGCGGTTTGCCACCTTGTGGTGTAAAATTAAATTTGCTTATGTGCTTTTAGATGCTTATTTTAGGAAAAAATAACGGTGGAAAGTCAAATATTAGGTTGGACAGGGTGGTACATCATAATTAGCTGATGGTACATCAAAATGTAAGTAATTGATGGTAAATGAAAATTACTTTATACATAAAAGACATTAATGAATACACATCTGTGTTTTTAAAAATGTTAAAATAATACATGTGTATTTTTGAAATACTAAAATCATTAATACATGGGTATTTTAATAAAATATGACAATAACTTATACATGCAAGTTTAAATTGTTTTAATAAAATAGTAAAATAATTGATACATTCATATTTTAGTAAAATACTGAAAATGAAGTAATTAGAACATGTAATAAATACAGATGTGCATTTTATACATTTTTCTGCTTATGTTGTTCCCAAACCAGTTTATTTCTGCTCCTCTCAACATTTGTGTACTTCGATTTTTTTCTGAATTGATTTTTAGCTGGGTTTTTAATTAAAGGCTTAATATGATGCTTTACATTGCAAGTCACAGGCTGTGATATCTTTATCATGAATAATGTTTATATTTTCATTATTAACATGAGAAATGTCCATTCTCTGTCCATAATAGGAAGTTTTTTGGTAATTCTGTGTTTCCTTTTCCCCCTGGGCAGTGAATGACCTTCTGTGTGCAACCAACCTGAGTGTCCTGGCTTTGAACATGAAATTCCACCTGCTCTGGAATAAGCAGGGCAGACAACAGGGGAGCTACAACGTCCAGTACCTCTTGTGAGTTCAGCCATTCCCATCTCTGCCATTTTAAATCCCATTTCTTGCATTTTGCAAATATTTCCTAGGAGTTAAAATTTAGTATTTGGTGGTTTCGTGTGTTAACTGGAACAGTAATGGCTCATGTGGCTGTTAAAAGAATTCCATGTAACATCTGATCCTGGAATTTCAGGGGACTGGGCTGCTTTTGGGAGTGTGAAATGCCTGATGGGAGGGAATCCTAAATGCTCAGTAACATTTTTAAACCTGGGAAACTTGAATTGCTCTGTGGCTGTTTGAATGTGAAGAAATTAGATGAGTAAAAGGGAGTAAAAATGCAGGTGTTGGAGGTTTCAGTTGTCAACAGCTTGGATTTCTTCTGGGAAGACCCAAATAGGGGAGAAAACCCAAGGTAGCACATCAAGAACACATTGAATCACATTTAAAAATGTTGTAGCGCATAAAAACTCCATCAAGCCATATAAAAACCTCACCATGTCGTGTGAAATAACCTCTGTATCACATCAAACCCCATCATATCACAGAAAAAGCCCCTGTATCACATAAAGAAAATCACCTAAAAAAAAATCATACTACATCAAAAAAACAAGGAATGCCATAAAACCCCCATCATGTCCCATAAAAACCCATTGAATCACATCCAAAAAATCCCATGAAGATGCAGTTCTATAAACCTATGTCTCAATCTCCAGCTGTTGCATAAATATTGTGGCCAGCACCTAACTGAAGAGGAGGGATCCCCCTGGCATTCCTTGGGAATTCTTTTGGCATGGCAGGAAATAATGGACTGCACGGAGCTACGTGAGAACTTTTCATTTGGATTTTCAGAACTTGTCCACCCCACATGTCATTTTCTCTGCTGAGGCTTGGTTAAAGCCCTGATTTGTATTTCTTGGCCCTTTTATCTCCATTGTTCCACTCAGAAATGTCTCATATTAAAATGATTCTTTTTATTAATAGAGGCTTTTTTTTTCCCCCCCCACAACTGAGCCAAGTGTAGCACAAGCAAACATGATTTTCTTTAGAGGTTCAAGGACCTCACATCAAAACTCTGGAATTCTCTCCTGCAGTGGGTTCATGAAGGACCTCAATGAGGATTACTCAGGCAAGTGGCTCAGTGTCCCCGGGTGTGAGAACATCAGCAGCACCTGGTGCAACTTCACCTCCATCATCACCACCACTGGATTTTATTATCTGCGAGTGCAGGCCAGGGAGGGACACAACAAATCCTGTTTCTCCAGAGATGTTAAAGTAGATCCTCTGAAAACAAGTAAGGAATTGTTTCCTTCAATGTTCATTCCTCAGCAAACTTGTGCCAAATGTCTGTGTGAGCTGACAAGAGACTGGAGAGGGGATTTCACAAGGCATGGAGGGCCAGGAGCCAGGGAATGGCTTCCCAGTGCCAGAGGGCAGGGCTGGATGGGAGATTGGGCAGGAATTGTTCCCTGGGAGGGTGGGCAGGCCCTGGCACAGGGTGCCCAGAGCAGCTGGGGCTGCCCCTGGATCCCTGGCAGTGCCCAAGGCCAGGCTGGACATTGGGGCTTGGAGCAGCCTGGGACAGTGGGAGGTGTCCCTGCCCATGGATGGGCTTTGAGGTCTCTTCCACCACAAACAGAATCCCAGGATCCCTGAGGCTGGAAAAGCCCTCCCAGCCCAGCCAGGCCCAGCTGTGCCCGATGCCCACCTTGTGCCCAGCCCAGAGCACTGAGTGCCACCTCCAGCCCTTCCTGGGACACCTCCAGGGATGGGCACTCCAAACCTCCCTGGGCAGCCCCTGCCAAGGCCTGAGCTCCCTTTCCATGGGGAAATTCCTGCTGCTGTCCACCCTGAGCCTGCCCTGGCCCAGCCTGAGGCCGTTCCCTCTCCTCCTGTCCCTGTTCCCTGGCAGCAGAGCCCGACCCCCCCGGCTGCCCCCTCCTGTCAGGGACTTGTGCAGAGCCACAAGGTCCCCCCTGAGCCTCCTTTGCTCCAGCCTGAGCCCCTTTCCCAGCTCCCTCAGCTGCCCCTGGGGCTCCAGCCCCTGCTGACTCTGTCATGTGGACACACAACCCTGGAGAGCCCAGGAAAAACCACTTTTCAATGATAGTGACATTAGGTCAAAAATCTGTAACTGTCTCCAAAGGGAAATTATAACAATTTTTAGTTTTTATCTCTTAGTTTGTAGTTTTTAGCTTTGCCCTTTTTTGTTCTTTTGAGAAATATCACTTTACTAAAATGTTTTACTTCCTGCAATTATCCATCATAAGCATCAACAAATGTTGCTGTGTTATGTGGGGTCATATTCCACTTCCTGAGGTTGGAATCAATAGTTATTCCATATATCATCTCTCCTGTAAAAAAATCTTAATAATGAAATAATTCTTTTGTAAGGTAACAGTGAAAATAATTGAAATATTTCTCAGGACTTGATATTCTGAATAAAATAATGAAATTTGACTTTAAACTTGTGTTTCTTAAAATCTGTCATGGATTTCACTGACAGTATTTGATGCAATATTTTTAGTTGTATTTTTTCCGTTGGATTGTAAATTTTTTTTTGTTTGTTGTTTTCAGATGGAATTGGCCCCCCTGGTGTAAGGCTGGACCTCAGTGACACTTTGCTCCACATCCTTATTTCTCCTCCAGGAGGAGCTGAGAATGAAGTCATGAATGGCCATTATGACTTGTCCTACAGGATCCTGTACTGGAAGAATATCTCAAATGAGGAGGTATGAACTAATTAAATACAAAATTGATTCTGACTTAAATCCTGAGTTTCAGCTCTCCCTAAGACAGAGTCTCTCCTTAAGAGTCTGTCCTTTCCAAAAGAAGCACATTTGTGGTGTATCAGTCTCAACAAAAGTCCATTTATTGGGTTTTTTGAATGAAAGATTCTATCAAAAGCTGATCACTGTGACTTTTATCTCCCAGTGGTTGAGATTTTAATGTAACTCTTTTAGAAGTCTGATCAGTGTGATTTTTATCTGCCAGTGATAGGTTAAAACCTCTGTTTACGTGGATGTGGCTGTGTGCAGTGTGGTGGAAAAAGCTCATCAAACACTGAAGCCCTGCATGCTTTTAGCTCACATTTTAATGGATCTTTCCACGTTCTTTAAGTACTTCTTAGGGTAAAATGTTTCACAGTAATTGGTAGAAGGGGGGAAGAAGAGAAGGAAACAAACTGCAGCAGGAAGGGGTTTCCTGGAAACTTGGAATGGTGACATTTCAGAGTGGGGGAAGCACTTGGTTCTTGCCCAGGAAGTGTTTCCTGAATTTTGCTTAGGAGCTGAGGGGATGGTTTGTTTATTTAATTTAATCTGAGTGCCCAGGGAGGTGGTGGAGGCTCTGGAAGTGTTCCAGAGGCATCTGGATGGAGCCCTTGGGGTGGTGATGGTGGGACTGGATGAGCCCTGGTGTTTCTGGGCTTGCAGCAGTGTCTGACATTTCACAGAATTCCTTCTCCATCAGAGGCTGCCATTCTCACCTGTTTTGAGAGATTCCTGTGCTGTCCACGTGATCTCATCCCTCCTTTTTCCCCTTTTCCCAGGAGGAGGTGAAGCAGAAGGAGGTGAAGCAGACCATAGCCACAGTCCCTGGCCTCTCCCCCTCCACGCTGTACTGTGTCAAAGTCCAGGCCGTCTCAAAGCCTTACAACAAAAGCAGTGCCTACAGCCAGCAGGAATGCATCCAGACCCCTGCAGGTGGGCAGAGCCAGGCAATTAATTGTTCCCCCTCTGGAAGTGCAATTGTTGCCCCTTCACTGGAGATCTCACAGCTCAAAACTCCTGGCAGCACTGGGAGCACCTTGCTGGGCAGGGAGCTTCACTTCCCAGTCCTTTATCTTGGGAGGGAGCAGGGAATCACTAAACTCCACATTTTCAGGGATATTTTATCCTTGAAACTGTCTTAATCCTTCTGGAAATCTCCTGTGCTGAAGAAGGAGGAGATAAATCAGATTTGTTAGGGCTGAAAGCTCACCTTGGTGGAAGTGAGAGTGGATGCACTCAGAACAGAGGAACAAGGTCTGTGGTGAGGGTAATTGGTCACATAAGATTTATTAACACTAGGAAAACTTCTGACTCTCCAAACTGCCTTAAAGCTAAGAAAATGTAGTAACAGCAATGCCTGGCTCACATTTAGGATCCATTTATATTGTGGTCCTCAGTGCTGGGTCATATCAAGCCTAAAAACAACCAAATGCTACTTTTTACCTGAATAAGATAAATACTTTGTTTTACTAGGTTTACTCTTCCCCTTATCCTGCTATTTCAATGAATCTCTTTAAACCCCAAGCAGTGCCTTCAAGACAGACCATGTCCTGTCTTTCCCATGTTTTTATATCCCAATGTAAAAATCTTCCATTCTTTGATCATAAAATAAGACCTGATTATCTCCTTTGGGCTGCTTGGGAAGTGGCTGCTGGTGCCTGGTAATCTTAGCATCACCAACCTCCCTTCAGTTTGTTGAGATATTCATGGAACCATGGAATGGTTTGTGTGGGAAGGACCTTAAAGATCATTTAATTCCCACCCCTGCCATGGCAGGGACACCTCCCACTGTCCCAGGCTGCTCCAAGCCCCAATGTCCAGCCTGGCCTTGGGCACTGCCAGGGATCCAGGGGCAGCCCCAGCTGCTCTGGGCACCCTGTGCCAGGGCCTGCCCACCCTCCCAGGGAACAATTCCTGCCCAATCTCCCATCCAGCCCTGCCCTCTGGCACTGGGAAGCCATTCCCTGGCTCCTGGCCCTCCATGCCTTGTCCCCAGTCCCTCTGCAGCTCTCCTGGAGCCCCTTTAGGCCCTGCAAGGGGCTCTGAGCTCTCCCTGGAGCCTTCTCTTGTCCAGCTGAACACCCCCAGCTGGTGGTGCTGGGGTGATGGTGGGACTGGATCATCTTGGAGGTCTCTTCCCACCTTGTTGGTTCTGTGTTCTTGTATTGGAAAGAATTTTGTGGCTTCTTTAAGCAAAATTATCTCAGATGATGCTGATCTCAACATCAGTTTCCCCTGGTGCCCGTGGGTGGGTGATGTGGAAATGCTGAATCATTTGATAAATTCTGCAGCACATTTGGAGCTGTGCTTTAATTTCTGCTGGTTCTGAATACCTCAACTGAATGGTTTTTATTCCCAATTTTAGGTACATCTTTACCTCTGATCATTTTTGGAATTTTCATGGGTGCCCTGCTGGTTGTCCTGCTGGTGGCCACCCCTCTTGTTTTTGTGCTCTACCAAGCCTACAGCAAAATCAAATACGTGTTCTTCCCCTCCTGCCAGCCCCCCCCGAACATCGAGGTGAGCTCGGACTTCCCACTCATTAAACAGCTTCTTTTTAGGAAAATTAACTTTAAATATCATGGGAAAATGTTTACCTGTCATCCTGTGGTCTTGTGGGTCAGCCAGAGGTCATTGTAGAGGTTCTGACAGTGGTCTCCAGACCTTTGTCCAGTTTCCAGCTTGGCACAGGTGGTGCTTAGGAGGTTCTAGAATGAACAGGGCAACACTCAGGTGTGTCTTGAAATCTCTAAACCTGGAAGTTCCTTTAGTCCTTGTGTGGCCTCTTCAAGCTCTAATCCATGAAATGTTGCAATTCCGTGGTGACTGGCAGCTGTGAGAGCAGGAAAAGGGTTGAGATAAAATGGAGTCACCCTTTAGTGTTGGATTCTGTGGGTGCAGGTGGGAGCTGGGATCTGCTGCCAGGGAACAGGGACAGGAGGAGAGGGAACGGCCTCAGGCTGGGCCAGGGGAGGCTCAGGGTGGACAGCAGCAGGAATTTCCCCATGGAAAGGGAGCTCAGGCCTTGGCAGGGGCTGCCCAGGGAGGTTTGGAGTGCCCATCCCTGGAGGTGTCCCAGGAAGGGCTGGAGGTGGCACTCAGTGCTCTGGGCTGGGCACAAGGTGGGCATCGGGCACAGCTGGGCCTGGCTGGGCTGGGAGGGCTTTTCCAGCCTCAGGGATCCTGTGAACTAAACTTTATCCTACAGGATCCCTAATTTTGAGTTGGTGAATTTAGGGAAAAAAGTGGTGTGTTAGGGGTAGAAAACCACACGAGGGTGCTCAGCATGGGCGTGGAATCCCAGACTGGTCTGGGTTGGAGGGACCTCAGAGCCCATCCAGTGCCACCCCTGCCATGGCAGGGACACCTCCCACTGTCCCAGGCTGCTCCAAGCCCCAATGTCCAGCCTGGCCTTGGGCACTGCCAGGGATCCAGGGGCAGCCCCAGCTGCTCTGGGCACCCTGTGCCAGGGCCTGCCCACCCTCCCAGGGAAGAATCTGATAAATCAGATCTGTGTGACTGTGGTGTTAAGCAGAATTAATATTTAATTACTTAAATCAGTATATCATTATTATTTATGAATGTTCACCTCCTCCCCTTCTGCTTCTCTCCTCAGGGGTTTGGAGCACAACTTTTCAGCAGCCCTTACCTGTCCACTGCAGAGGAAGCAGTGGAAAGTTGCTGTGTGATTGAATCCATGATCACAGAAGAGGGAAATCAAATAGATTTTACAGACTACAACCATTCCAAACAGAGCAGTCGAGACTCAGGGAATTATTCCAATGATGACAACACTTCCGGGAGCAAAGGATCCAAAGAAACACTGGAAAAGGAAATGGTGTAACTTTGGGAAGACAAAACACATCTGTGGGACTGGCAACTTCACACACACTTCAATCCTCTTTACAATGCCAGCCCCAGCCCGAGGGGGACACTGTGACCTTTGGGATCCCCAGGGGGACACTGTGACCTTTGGGATCCCCAGTGGGGCACTGTGGCCTTTGGGATCCCCAGGGGGACACTGTGGCCTTTGGGATCCCCAGTGGGGCACTGTGACCTTTGGGATCCCGAGGGGGACACTGTGGCCTTTGGGATCCCCAGTGGGGCACTGTGGCCTTTGGGATCCCGAGGGGGACACTGTGACTTTTGGGATCCCCAGTGGGGCACTGTGACCTTTGGGATCCCCAGGGGGACACTGTGGCCTTTGGGATCCCCAGTGGGGCACTGTGACCTTTGGGATCCCCAGTGGGGCACTGTGACTTTTGGGATCCTGAGGGGGACACTGTGACTTTTGGGATCCTGAGGGGGGCACTGTGGCCTTTGGGATCGCTGTGTTTGGGTTTCCAGAGCTGCCCTGGAAGCCGGGGGGAGCTCCTGACCCTGGGGTGGGAATGGCCCCGGTGTCCCCACCCCAGCCAGGGCCGCCCTTGTGCAGCAGGAGCAGCTTTGGGCACTTCCTGTACTTGAAGCCGATGAGCTGAGCAAACCCCTCCTGTTCCAGCAGAGCTGCTTCCTTCTGAGCTTTGTGTGGAGTTACTCCCACAGTGTTTACACAGCCAGAGAAATCCATGCTGGACACAATCCTGTGGAGTTGTCACACTTCCAGCCCCTGGGCAGTGCTTGGCTCAGCAGGCCCAGAGCTAAAGGTGCCAAGGGAGCAAGAGGAGCAGCAGTGAGGAGGCTCGGATTCCTCACGGGATTCCTGGTGCCATTCCTCATGGATGTGGCTGGGGATGCTCCCAGTGCTTGTTCTGTATCTCACTCCCCATCCCTGGAATGTCCAAGGCCAGGCTGGACATTGGGGCTTGGAGCCACCTGGGACAAGAGTGGAAGGTGTCCTGTCCCTGGCAAGGGTGGAATGGGATGAGCTTTAAGATCTCTCCAAACTCTTTCTGGAATTAGCAGGACCCACGTGGAATTCAGGAAATGCCTTTAGCAGAGGGATGAGCTTGGCACTCAAAGCTTTCCCAGCTTAGTCCTGTCTTGCCAACAGACTTTTCTTTGGACAAATGATCAGGATGTGCTCCAGCAACATTTCAGTTTCCATATTCCTTATTTCCCATACTGACTCCGCTGTCTTCCAGAGTCATTTTTTTAAGCTACCTTATTTTTTTATGAAGAAACTGCTTTGGAATCCGCTGTGTTTGAGCATCCCATGGGCTCTTGTTGTTTGTTCTAACAAGGAACTCTTGATGTTGATATATCCTTTTTTTTTTATAATTTTGAAGAAGTTACCTAATTTTATAAATTTACTGTGTTTATTTATGTTCATTGAAGAACATAATAAATTTTGCACATTTGTTTCTTTTCCCTTCTTGGTTCTGTGTGTTTTTGGGGTAGTGGCATGGAAGCTGCCCTGTGGATGTTTGGGAAGTTTCCAGGAGTTGTCCTTCCTGAAAAACCCAATGTGAGGGATATCATGGAATATCACATATAAATTATATCGCCTGCAAATTGAATGAAGGCTGTCTTGGGAGGGGGGGCATGATTTGGACAAAAGTTAATTCATGGGAAGGATTTCTCTGCCAGCTTTGAATCAAAGCACCCAGTGAATGTTCCTGAAAGAAGCAGGATAATTCACAGGCAATCCACATTTTCCTCTGGAAATGCAGAACCACATAGATGCTAATGAATGGATATTTCTTGTTGTTATTATTATTGTATTTTTTGCTCTAAGTGGGCTTGTAGAAAATCTTGTATCAGCTCTTCCCAGTGCGGCCAGAAGGAGCAAAACCAGAACTGTGAGATGGAAAAGCTCCTTGATTCAATGGGTATTTAAATATCTAATATGAATATTTTAATAATAATATTTAATGAATATTTTAATAACTCCTATTTAAACCGGAAAATTAAGGTCCTCAATACCCAAGTCAGCGTCACTCTGATTTTTCAGATGTATCCAGAAATACTGGAAAAAGGATTTGACCGAGATTTCCCAGTTCACAGAACTGTTTATCACGGAATATAAAGGAACTTTGTTGAAATGGGTTTGTTCAGTTCCAAGGTCTTTCTGAGGAATGTGGCCCTGGAGATGATTTCCTTTTCCTTGTTCAAAATATTCCCGACAAGATGAGCTCGGAGCTCTTTCCCAGCCTAAATGATGCCGCAGCTCTGGGCTCTCTTTGCTGTTTTCGTGCCGTTAATGTCGGAATCCTTCCAAATGCCCTGCCCGAAGTTGGGTTTCTCCCTGCGGGCGGTTCAAAGAGCAGGGACATTCCTCAGACTGGGCATTTCTGAAGCCAGAACCGCTTCATCCATGCTGGTGTTGTGGGGTGAACTCAGTGTCAGCTTCCAGGCGAGGGAGGGCAGGAGTTTGGTGTGGGGGGATCGGGGGCTCAGAGGGCTCCAAGGTCTGCGGGTGATTCCCGTGTGTCAGAGACTGAAATATTATATTTTATGACTTAAACATTTTCTTAAAAGACTTTTAAAACTGTATTACAAAAGCTGCAGAAGACTCCCACACCCTGAATGGGGCCCTGAGGCCTGACACTGCTCGCTGATGAAGATAAGATAAAGTAACAACTCAGGGCTGGGGATATTCCAGGAGCTCAGGCTTAACACCTCCAAGATGAGGAGCACGGCCCCAGGCTCGCACCAAGGGGTGGAGGGAGGAGAGGCTTTGGGTACCTTGGAAAAGCCGGTGGTCACAGACGCAGTGACCGCCCATCCTCCACTGTGCAGAGCCCAGCTGCGGGGTCCTCACCGGGGGGAGGAAGCTCATCCACAGCAGAAGGGGTGACATGGCCCAGCACAGGGCCCCAGACCCTGCAGCAGAGCACCAGAGATGATGCCACAGACCCTCAGTGTTGCAAGGGACAGTGTCAAGCCGGCCCCTGCAAGAGAGGCACGTGGGCGTTCCCGCCTGGCCCAAAGTGTGCACTAACCCACGGAATTCTGCACCCTTCGGCTGTGGCAGCATGTGGCGGCGTGGCCACGGCGCCCACGGGGGACCCTCACCACCGGCAGACCGGATGGAGGGGAGCAACGAGACGTCGTTGGCACCCTCAGATGGGTGATGGGCTTCCATCCAACCCCTCTCCCTGTTCCCCCACGCACCCTTCTGTTTTCTATTTCTTTCTCCTCTTCTCTTCTCTTTGCCTCTTTACTATTAAATAAAATACATCCATTTTTTTGGCAACAACATCTAGCCTCGTTTGGTTTTAATCTCGTTTCTGGGGCTATTTTGAACCTTCCAGGTTCTGTCCGGTTTATGCTCAGAGCCTGAGCTTGCTTCGCTTTCCCGGCTCTGAACCGGAGCGGAGCCCGCGGCTGGGACGTTCCCCGGCTTCTGCCTTTGGAGCGGGCTCTGGGAGCGCGCTCGGCCCTGTCAGGGCTTTACTTGGTTACTCCTTTGTGCTTCATCAGCCTCATTTGCCAGGAGGATTTCTTTAGAATTGCTTGGGCTTCATTTATTACTAGGTTTTGTTTGTTTCTAATTTATTGGGTTTTATTTATTATTAGGTTTTATGTATTTGTAATTGATTAGGCTTTATTTATCATTAGGATTGATTTATTTAGAATTGGTTTGGTTTTATTTCTTTATTATTTGAGGGGTTATTTATTTCTCTGTAATTTATTATTTATTTGTAATTTATTTATTTATTTGTATTTATTATTTATTTATTATTTATTAAATGTATGTAATTTCTTTATTTATTAGGTTTTACTTGTTTATTTTTTTAGAATTGATTAGGGCTTGTTTACTTATTTTTAGGAGTGATTTTATTTATAATTTATTAGGTTTTATTTATTATGTTTTATTTATTTTGAATTGATTAGGTTTTATTTACTATTAGGTTTTATTTATTTATTTAGAATCGATTAGAGTTTATTTATTTCTTTACTAGGTTTTATTTGTTTAAAATTGATTAGGTTTTATTTATTATTAGGTTTTATTTATTTAGAATTGATTAGGGTCTATTTATTTCTTTATTAGCTTTTATTTGTTTATAATTGGTTAGGTTTTATTTATTTATTATTAGGTTTTATTTCTTTATTTAGAATCGATTAGGGTTTATTTGTTTCTTTACTAGGTTTTATTTGTTTATAATTGGTTAGGTTTTATTTATTTATTATTAGGTTTTATTTCTTTATTTAGAATTGATTAGGGTTTATTTATTTCTTTATTAGGTTTTATTTGTTTATAATTGGTTAGGTTTTATTTATTATTAGGTTTTATTTGTTTGTCTATAATTGATTAGGTTTTGTTTTATATATTATTTGTATTTATTTAGAATTGATTCGGTTTTATTTCTTTGCTGTTAGTTTTTGTTATTATTTCAGAGCCATATCCTTGACCCAGGTGAGAAACAGAGATTAAGTGGTAGCAGGGAATTCCTGGGTGGTGAATGCATGTGGGATTTGGGTGCTTCTGTGGGGAGGCTTTGCAGAAGGGGAATGGAGCAGGGTCTGTCCGTGCATTTGTGAGGGTTTGTGCTGCTGGGGCTGTGGGTGCCCGAGGATGGGATTCCTCCTGGCTCTGCTGGGAGCTCGGTGTCCTGTGGAAGGGGAGGCACAGGAGCTGGGCTGGGTGCTCTGCCCTGGCCCCTCTCACACCTCTGCATCTCTGCTGCTGCCAGTTCCCCCAGGATGAGATCAGGAGCCCCTGGGGATGGATAATTCCATGTGAATGGGGAATGTAGGGAACTCTGGGGCACATTCACCTTCCCTTCCATGGTCCCCCTCACTCAGCCCTGCGGGGCCACAGCTGGAGCTCCACGTCCAGAGCAGGAGCCTTGGACAGCCCGGAGCCACCAGGGAATGGCACAGGGAGGGTGAAAGGAGGGGAACGTCTCCTGTGGGGATGGGCTGGGAGAGCTGGGACTGCAGGAAGGCTCCAGGGTCTCATCCATGCCCAGGGACACTGCAGGGAGGGGCAAAGGGACAGGGCCAGGCTCCGTCCAGTGTGCCCAGTGCCAGGGCTGGGGGCACAAACGGGGCACGGGAGCTTCCCTGGAACATCTGGGAACACTTCTTCCCTGTGAGTGAAAAGCCCAGGGTGTCCAGAGGAGCTGCTGGAAGCTTCCCAGCCCTGGCAGTGCCCAAGGCCAGGCTGGACATTGGGGCTTGGAGCAGCCTGGGACAGTGGGAGGTGTCCCTGCCATGGCAGGGGTGGGGCTGGATGGGCTTCGAGGTCCCTCCAACCCAAACCATCCCATGGCTCTCTGAAGCCTGGAAAGTTCCTGACAGATGGGTTTAACCCATCTGGCCACAATACACCAGAATAAAATGAAAATTCTCTAATACTGCAATTCCATTCCCTAAATTCCCACCTTCCCCCAAATTTCCCTCTCTGCAGCACCCAAGGAAGAAGGGCAGGGATGTGCTTTAGGAATCCCAGAGCATCCAAAGTGCCACTTTTGGGCAAAGAGAATTATTTGCCATTGCTGCCTGTGCCAGATAATCTGAATTCCCCTAAGACTTGCTGCAGTGATTGCTCATGGACTATTTTAAATACATTTCTAGGAATTGAAGCAAAATTACCTGCAGTTTTTATGGCAGGACTTACCTGAGAGGAGTGGTGGCCTTAGGAAATTCTAGTTTTCATCACAGGTGATAATTCCTGTCTTGTTTTCCCATCACAAAAACCACTCAACCCTTAAAGCTGTCATTGTACTATAATTAACATTCCCCTAAAACCCCACGTGACATTGTGGGCAGCCAGGGAAACTTAGTTAATTTGGCTTCTTGGAAATGTTTTGGCAAACTTGAAAAATTTGTGGTTTGATTTTACAGCAGAATCCAACAGATCTGGAAATCACTGGACAGCAGCTGCTGGCTTGTTCTGTTTTTCTTTTTTCCTTTGCACAGGAAACAACTGAAACACCAGGAAATCCTGATTTAATAGAGAGAGGTACAGCCTGTGGGTGTTTATTCAGTGATGTTGAACCATCCCAGCACCACAGTAAGTGCAAAATTCCTGTGATTTGCAATTAGACCTCATTAAGAGCAACTCATGGCGTGGTTCATGTGGCAGAGAACCAAAGAAACGTGGGCTGGAGCATGATTTTCTCACGGAGACACTTGAAAAACCCTGTATTTTAAAATTAGTTCTATTATTATTATTTTTAGTTTCCTCTTTCCTGCAGTTTCTGGGAGAGATCCCAGACATCCCATCATCAGTACCAAATCCAGCCCTGTTGCCTTGGTGATGCCTTTTCCCTGAGGCAGCAAAAGCAAAGCATTTTCTCAACACAACGGTGGCAGTGGCAGCTCTGCTTGGCTTTCAGGAGCTTTATTTCCCTTTCCTTCAGTGAAGGATTTCTTTCCATCCAGGCTTTTTTTGGGAAAGGTAGAGGGGGTTCCTGGCACACCTGTGTTGGTACCTGAGCTCCATCTGCTGACCGGGTAAGAGCATATAAAAAACCAGAGCCATGAAAAGTGTCTGCAAAAGTGATTCCACTGCATCCCTGCAGCTGAAACACAGCCAGGAAATCCCATACGTGGAAAGCTGAACAGTCTGGAACTCGTGGGCAGGGTGGGGTCGTTCCCAGTGGGAAGGAGGATACATTTACCGTGGCCTTTAGCTTGTGTTGGCACTAAGGCTGTAAAAGTACAAATGGATCCCGTGGCAGCCGCCCCTCTCACAGCCCAGGTTGCCAGCCCCAGCTGGGGCTGGCACATCCCTGCAGCTCTGGGGTGGCTGCTCTCAACTGGAAAAGCTCTTCCTTCCCCTGCCTGCCTCCCTCCCTAGTCTGGACTTGTTTATAAAAGCAGCACTGTTCGCCTCCTCTCACTTCTGCCGAGCTCCTTCACTGAGTCACAGGCAAATTCTTTTCACTCCTTCCCAGCAAAATGCCCTTTTTTGGGGTTGGGGTTTTTTTGCAAGGCCCTTGGTGGCCTCCTAGAAGCTTCTTCACTTTTCTGCTGTGGCCACTTTTCCTCATCCCTCACTTTCTCACAGGGGAGGCTCAGGTTGGAGATTGGAAACAATTTTTCCCTGCCAGAGTGGTGAGGCCTTGGGATGAGCTGCCCAGGGAGTGCTGGAGTCACTGTCTCTGGGAGTGCTCAGGAGGAGTCTGGATGTGGCCCTTGGGGACAGGCTTTGGGGTGCTGCTGGTGCTGCTGGGGTGGCACTGGCAGTGTGAATTTTCTGTTGCCAGCACCAGTGTTCAATCAGAGAAGGTGCCTTCGGGTGTTCCTTAAATTAATCTGTTTTCATCTCCTACACATCCCCCTGAAAACTCCCCCACCAAAAACTGCATCCATGAGGGATCCTCACCCAGAGGAGGCCCCGGAGCTGCTCCAGGGCTGGAGCCCCTCTGGAGCCAGGCTGGGAGAGCTGGGGGTGCTCACCTGGGGAAGAGAAGGCTCCGGGGAGAGCTCAGAGCCCCTTGCAGGGCCTAAAGGGGCGAAAAAAGGAGGGAGAGAGACTTTATATGGGCAGAAAGTGACAGGACCAGGGACAGTGGTCTTGAACTGCAGGAGCACAGGGTTAGATGGGATTTTGGGCAGGAATTGTTCCCTGGGAGGGTGGGCAGGCCCTGGCACAGGGTGCCCAGAGCAGCTGGGGCTGCCCCTGGATCCCTGGCAGTGCCCAAGGCCAGGCTGGACATTGGGGCTTGGAGCAGCCTGGGACAGTGGGAGGTGTCCCTGCCCATGGCAGGGGTGGCACTGGGATTTAAGGCCCCCCCCCCAGCCCAAACCTTCTGGAATTCTGTGGTTCTACCTAAATGTCACTGCTTGACGAACTGATTTTTTTTGGCCACTTTGATCTTTTTGTTACAACTATTTACCACACTCAGTATCATGCCCAGACACCCAAAATTAAGGATTAATTCCAGACATCAAGACAAGCCTTTTCATAGAAAAGCTGATCAGGCAGACAAGTTCATTCCTGGCAGATACGGGGTGTTTATCTCTCCACATAAGTAGATCTCTGTTTACTCTGCTCATAGAAACTGCTCTGATCAGGCACTGCCTGACTGCACTTCCTCTGTCTCCAGCAGACTCGATTTCATCACAGATTTACTGTAAATGAATCACTAAACCAAATTTTTTTTTTACTTTAAGCCTCATGGTGTAGTGCCATGCACACACACAACGGGACCAAAGGCTCTGGAAAGCCTGGCCCAGCTCTGAATTCACCAGCAAACCCTAAATCCTGCACTAGGTCAGAACACAGAACATGCAAACCCAGGGAGGGAGGGGTTGCTTTTTTCCTTCCTGATCTCTTTGTGACCTCTCCTTTTGGCAGGCACAAACTCTGTCACCTGAGCCTCATGAAACCATGGAATCCCAGACTGGTTGGGTTGGGAGAGAGCTTAAAGCCCATCCAGTGCCACTCCTGCCATGGCAGGGACACCTCCCACTGTCCCAGGCTGCTCCAAGCCCCAATGTCCAGCCTGGCCTTGGGCACTGCCAGGGATCCAGGGGCAGCCCCAGCTGCTCTGGGCACCCTGTGCCAGGGCCTGCCCACCCTCCCATGGAACAATTCCTGCCCAATCTCCCATCCAGCCCTGCCCTCTGGCACTGGGAAGCCATCCCCTGGCTCCTGGCCCTGAGTCCCATTTGCTGCTGTGCTGGGAGTGGGGAGAAGAACCTGCAGAGAATCCAGAGGGGCCCAGGCCCTGCTGGGGCACCTCTGTATTAGCTGCTAGAAAAACACAACTATTTCCCATTTTTTTGCTGGATATCAATGCTGACTGACACTCCTGTGTCTGCAAACTCTTCCCTGTGCTGCCACGTGGAAATGCCAAGTGTGGCAGCTCCAGCTTCCCAGTTAAAACTCAAACTTCTTCCCTGGGGTGACATAACTTCCTTAACCCTCTGTACCTGTACCTTTAGCTGTGACACCTTCCAGGGCCTAAAGGGGCTCCAGGAGAGCTGGAGAGGAACGAGGCATGGGGGGACAGGACACAGGGAATGGCTTCCCACTGCCAGAGGGCAAGATAGGACAGGAAATTGGGACCAAAATGTCTTTCTGAATTGGAGATGCCTCTTTACACATCTAAATAATTTTCCATCTACCTCCAAGAGGCCCCAGATGGCCCATGAGGGTCCAGATCATCCCAGCGCATCAGCAGAGCCACCACAGCAACGTTTGCAGCGGGAGGGTTTGCAGCTGACCAGACCAATATGGGTTTTCTGGGAGAATTTTTTTCCTTTTCGTGTCAGGCCCACATCAAACAACTCAATTCTGTTTCTCTTCCAGGAAGAAGATGGAAAATCCAAGCAGCAAACACCAGGAGTGGCAAGGAATGAGGTAAGAGTTTGAAGAGCTCTTGGTACAGTGAGTCTGGAATTTGTTCAAGGATTTCTGAAGTGCGATGTGAACAGAACAGGGGATCCTTCCTGCTCTTCTTCATTGTTTCAGTTTCCTGACTGAGCTGCCTGTGGTTTTTTACATGAAAAGAGGGACAATTGAGGAACACAAGGCAGGGGGCTGATTTCTCTCCCAGACCGCTGTGGTCCTAGAATTGTTCACATCCCGATCACAGCCTGGTGTGGAACTGGCCCTGGGTCTGGCAATGGATTCATTTCCCCTCTGTGTTATTTTTGGACACCTTCCTTATCTTTTTGTAGCTTCCATTTTTTTTCCCCCAAGATTCTGTGCCAGAAATTTGGCTGCAGGAAAATCGTGGGATCATTTGTCCCTCACTGTCTGATTTGACATCGACTTTGCTTCCTTCTCCCTAAGCTCAAAGATGAGAAAGCCAATACACAGAACTATCCCTGACCTCCTGTAGGTTCTGCAGATTTCCTGGGTTATTGATATTATTTTCTTTTTGTTTGGATATTGCATTAGCTTCAGCTCTCTCTTCCCTCTGTCCTCATTAAATCACTTTACCCTCCATTCTCCCCACTCTTCTTAAGCTCCCACTTTCAAGAAATCATCCCTCATCCACTGATGGTGAAAACCACATCTTCCATTAACTTTTTCTCACTGTGACCTCCCTCCTACCAGACAGGACTCCAGGAGAATAATTTCTTGGGCTTTGACTTATTAGGAAGCTCCAGATAAGACAGAGCTGGGGCCAAAGCTCTGTCTGGGGCAAAACCAAAACCCTGCCCAAGTTTCCCCTCTGGTCTGGCAAAGGGCAAACAGACATGATGAGTTCTGGGATTTCGGTAACAAAGCATGTCCTTTAGCAGAAGGGAGGAGGGAAGCCCCACTGCTTAAGTCATAAATCGAGTTTTTTTAATTTTAAGTTCCTCTACGTTTCCTTTGTCAATCAAAATCTCATTAATTAAGGTGCCCCTCAAATTAAAGTGCCCTCTGACCGCTCTGGTTTAATGTTCCTACTCAGCAAAGGCAGTGGTGTCACAGCCTGCCTTGGCCGCCTGTCCCTGACCGCTGGAATTCCTCGCCTGCCCTCAGCCGGGTGATTAAAGGATCTCTGTCAGCACAGGCCCGGCTCCAGAGAAATCCCGCAGGTTTCAGCAGAGCCTTGGGAGAGGTGTCACCCTTCCCAGCAGGGTTCGAGGTCTGGCAGGTTGGGTGCAGACAGGCTCAGGCTACAACTGCCTGACTCATCCCCCTCCACCCCATTTAATGCTGACAATCAATCAACCAACCAACCCGCCGGCTTGTCAGTGTTTCCTGCTTCTCCCCTTTATTTATTTATTTATTTATGCCCTTGCTGGCGTTCATCCTTCGTGTCAGCGTTAAACGCTGTGCCCGAGGTTCTCACCTGCCTCGTTGCTGCCCCGCCCTGCAAAGGCAGGAGCTGAGTCCTGGGAGCCCGGGCCAGGAGAGAGGCAGAGATCTCTGCCTCGATCGAGGAAGAGCTGAACTGCAGCGAAATCCAATGATTCATTCATTCGGGAATCAGCACTGCCCAGCCCTTACCGACTGACCTTGGGCTCTTGCTGTACCTGCTGCTTTTCTTTGGTCAGAAATCCCATGGTAGCCGTGCTGGCTCTGCTCAGGGACCCCTCAGGCGGCCAAGCATCATCTGAATTCATTAAAGATGTTTTAAGTACTGTAACCTTGCTCGGTTTGCTCTGTTGGCAGTCCTGCCAGCCACAGACCTGCTGACATCATCATCTCATCCTCATCATCGCACCAGATTTCCTTTCTGACGTGTTTAAGAGACAGTATTTCAACTGTGTTTGGGAGTCACACAAAATACCCCTCTGCTTTATCCACTTTTAACCAAAGCAGTGTCGAGGCTCTTAAACCACCAGATCCCTGCCAGTGAATGATTTAGACACAATCACATCGTTATATCGCTTTCCAGTCTTTGGAAGGACTCAGCCCTGGTCACATTGGCGTCAGGTGCAGGTGTGGGTTACTGTCACCATGGTCTGCAGGTTTGGGTTACTGTCACTACAGGCTGCAGGTTTGGGTTACTGTCACCACGGGCTGCAGGTGTGGGTTACTGTCACCATAGTCTGCAGGTTTGGGTTACTGTCACCATGGGCTGCAGGTGAGGGTTACTGTCACTACAGGCTGCAGGTGTGGGTTACTGTCACCACGGGCTGCAGGTTTGGGTTACTGTCACTACAGGCTGCAGGTGTGGGTTACTGTCACTACACGCTGCAGGTGAGGGTTACTGTCACTACAGGCTGCAGGTTTGGGTTACTGTCACTACAGGCTGCAGGTGAGGGTTACTGTCACCACGGGCTGCAGGTGAGGGTTACTGTCACTACACGCTGCAGGTGAGGGTTACTGTCACCATGGGCTGCAGGTGTGGGTTACTGTCACCATGGGCTGCAGGTGTGGGTTACTGTCACCATGGGCTGCAGGTGAGGGTTACTGTCACCACGGGCTGCAGGTGAGGGTTACTGTCACCATGGGCTGCAGGTGTGGGTTACTGTCACTACACGCTGCAGGTGTGGGTTACTGTCACTACAGGCTGCAGGTGTGGGTTACTGTCACCATGGGCTGCAGGTGTGGGTTACTGTCACTACAGGCTGCAGGTGAGGGTTACTGTCACCATGGGCTGCTGCCGCGCCTGGTGCAGCTGGAGAAACGCAGGAGCTCCAACCACTTCATGGCGAGATGTCCTCACATCAACCACAGGGACAGGGACAAGGACAGGAATAGGGATAAGGGCTGGGGCGGGGACTGGGCTGGGAAGCGGGGACAGAAAGGGAGAGAGGCAGGAGCAGGAGCCGGGGCTGGAGAAGAGGAAGGGGCCGGGACAGGTACCCGGACAGGACAGGGGAAGGACCAGGGGCGGGAGAGGGAGCAGAAGCGGCCGAGGCCGGGACAGCGACAAGGACAGAGGCAGGAGAAAGGGCAGGACAGGGCTCAGGACACCCCGCGGCACCGCGGCACACGCCATCCCGACGCGGGGCACGACTCACGCCGCAGCCGCCGGAACCTCCGGCCGGGCCCAGCCCCTCGGGGGTGGTGCGGGGCGGAGCGGGGCGGTGCGGAGCGGAGCGGAGCGGTGCGGTGCGGGGCGGTGCGGGGCGGAGCGGGGCGGAGCGGAGCGGGGCGGGGCGGTGCGGGGCGGAGCGGTGCGGTGCGGGGCGGAGCGGAGCGGGGCGGTGCGGGGCGGAGCGGAGCGGGGCGGGGCGGTGCGGGGCGGAGCGGTGCGGTGCGGGGCGGAGCGGAGCGGGGCGGAGTGGGGCGGGGCGGAGCGGGGTGGTGCGGGGCGGAGCGGAGCGGGGCGGGGCGGAGCGGGGCGGGGCGGTGGGGGGCGGAGCGGGGCGGAGCGGGGCGGGGCCGGGAGCGTGCGGGCCCAGCGCAGCCCGGCCGGGGGAGCCGCGGCCGCTGCGGGCCCGAGCGGGGCCGGCGCTGCCTCTCGGGCCATGCGGGGCCGGGCGCCGCTCCGCTCGCTCCTGCTGCTGCTGTTCCTGCTGGGCTCGGCGCGGGCCGCGGCCGCAGGTGGGTGCGGGGCTCGGGGGCGGATGCCGGCTTGGGGGCGATGCGGGGTCCGAGGGTTGCGGGGCCCGGGTGGCTGCGGGCTCGGAGTATTTGCGGGTTTGGTGCGTGCGGGGTTTGTGTGGCCGCGCGGTGCCCGGGGCCGGTGGCTCCTGCGCCTTCACCCCCGGGTTTCCGGGCTCCGAGGCGGCCGCAGCCCCTGGGGCCGGGCCGGGGATGGGTCGGGTCTGTCCCGGGTCTGTCCTGCCCAGCCCGGGGATGCTGCTCCCAAAACCCCGCTGTGGGCTGGGCTGGCCCGGCTGCGGCTGGAAGCCGGGTCAGGCTGCAGGGGGACCCACCCGGTGTTCGTGGTGTGGCTGAGGTTTGTGAGGTGGCACCGGTTCATTCATTAAAGGCCGTCTAAATGTGTGGATGGACGCAAGTCTGGATTTAGGCTTGGTGGAAATGCTTTGCCGTAGCGGGGAGGTTTGCTCTGCAGGCTGAGTCTGTGCTAGGGCTCAGTGACCTTCAGGTGTGCCCCAGGGGAGCCCCTCTGCTCTGGAGCCAGGCTGGCAGAGCTGGGGGTGCTCACCTGGAGAGGAGAAGCTCCAGGGAGAGCTCAGAGCCCCTTGCAGGGCCTAAAGGGGCTCCAGGAGAGCTGCAGAGGGACTGGGGACAAGGGCTGGAGGGACAGGAGCCAGGGAATGGCTTCCCAGTGCCAGAGGGCAGGGCTGGATGGGAGATTGGGCAGGAATTGTTCCCTGGGAGGGTGGGCAGGCCCCGGCACAGGGTGCCCAGAGCAGCTGGGGCTGCCCCTGGATCCCTGGCAGTGCCCAAGGCCAGGCTGGACATTGGGGCTTGGAGCAGCCTGGCACAGTGGGAGGTGTCCCTGCCCATGGCAGGGGTGGCACTGGATGGGCTGTAAGGTCCCTCGCAACCCAAACCATTCCGTGATTGAATGAGGTGTGCACAGAACGTGGTGCTCACTCAAGCACTTGGGTTCTCCGTGAGTTCAGCATGTCCCATGTCCCGGTGGTGGCCAAGGTTTGGCTGGCCAGCCTGGCACTGGTGAGCCCTGTGGGGCTCTCTGGCTGTTCCAGACCTGCTTGACGGGACTGAGGCAAACCAGGGCAGGGCCTCCTGCAGTCAGCATTGCCCAGTTTCATCCTATCCGCAGCCATGGGACTTCCCAGGGAACTCTTGGAAAAACAGAATCCCAGAATGGTTTGGGAGGGACCTTATAGCTCCTCTCATTCCACCCCCTGCCATGGACAGGAACCTTCCACTATCCCAGGTTACAAGATGAGAAGCTACTTTGGTGCACTAGAGCAGAAAAGGCCACACCAAATTGCCCAAACCACAGATTTCTTTTTTGCCCATGTAGCAGAATGGTTGTTTGGGGCTGATACAGGGGAAGGGATCGGGAATCCCTGAGGAGCAGCAGGAGCTGGGACACCGGTAGGTCACCCAAGCCGAGCTGCTTTCACTGGCTGTGACTTGTGGCTTCACACTCTGTTGTGTGAAAGCTCTGACTTGCGGTATGAAATGTCAGGAAGTCTCTGCAGCAGGAAAAAACAATCTGAGCCTTCTTAGGCTGCTGCTCTGAAAGAAACAGAGAAACAGTGAAAACCCCTTCCAGGCAGAAAGGAAGGATGGGACCTCTCTGCCTTCCCTGCCTGAGGGAGTTTGGGTTTCCGAGGATGCTTGGATCTGTGGGCGCTCTGTTAGGAGTGTTCATTTGGTTGTTTTGGGTCATGCAAACTGGAGATCGGTAGGAAGTTGAGTGTGAGATTTCAGCAGTTGCAGTTACTGCCGTGTGAGGGAGGGATCTGACAGAAATTCAGATTTCCCTTGGTGTGTTGTGAAAGCAGCTCCTCAGCCTCGTGGCACCCTCGTGTTCAGCTGCAGAGACAGAGGGCTGATAAGCCCTGCAGTGTCTTTGATAAGATCTGCAGTGTTTTGATGCTGGCAGGGTAAATGATGCATTTCTGAATGCAAAATAATTAGTGTGCAGTCATGGGATCCCAGACTGGGCTGGGTTGGAAGGGACCTCAAAGCCCATCCAGTGCCACCCCTGCCATGGGCAGGGACACCTCCCACTGTGCCAGGCTGCTCCCAGCCCCAGTGTCCAGCCTGGCCTTGGGCACTGCCAGGGATCCAGGGGCAGCCCCAGCTGCTCTGGGCACCCTGTGCCAGGGCCTGCCCACCCTCATAAGGAGGAATTCCTTCCCTACATCTCATCTCATCTCACCTCACCCTGTGTTTCATTGCTGTTTTCTTTATTTATTTTTATTTTTATATTTATTCTGTTTTATTTATTTTTAAGTGTGATGGGATTTGCTGCCTCTGCTGGTTTGTTCTGAGAGGTTCCTGGGATTCTGTAGAATGAGTGTGTGTCAGATGTCTGAGGGCACAGATGGTGTGAGATACCTCACCACGTGCCAGACCAGCACTGAGAGTGCAAGACAGAATCCGTGTGACTGCAAAGTGAAAACTTCTCATGAATGAAGAGAAGGCTCCTTAGGGGCCTTCAAAATACCTGCGAGATGAATGGTTTAGGAAGCTGTAAGGAATCTCCAGCAGATTTGCAAAGCTGAATGAGCCGCTTGTGGCCTAAGGCAATGTGTTTGTTCTGAGAGCACTGCTCAAGAGCTGAGGCTAAGAAATTATTAACAGGCGTAATTAAACCTCTGAGAGAAACACAGACTGGCTTGGGTTGGGAAGGATGCTTAAGGTCACCCTGTTCCACCCCGTGCCGTGGGCAGGGACACCTTCCACTGTCCCAGGGAGCTCCAACCTGGCCTTGGATACTTCCAGGAATGAGGCAGCCGCAGCTTTTCTTGGAAAGCTCGAACTCAACTCATTATTTGGTGTTTTGGACTTAAGGTTTAATGCAGCTTGATGTAGAAATCAAAAACCCCAAACTTTTTAATATGACCCTAAATTCCCAGGGAAACCTGGGCCAGAATTTGACTCAAGTGCTTGATATTCTGATCTCATCAATGTAAAAATTAACAAACTGTGTCTTAGGAGACTCTGTTCTTCAGAACAAAAAATGAACTGATGTGATATGGGATATCTTGTCGTGGTTGTCTTTGTCAGGCCAGGCGGGATGGGGCTTGGTCCCTGGAAGGTGTCCCTGCCCATGGCAGGGGTGGCACTGGGTGATCTGAGAGTCTTTTCCAACCCATTGATTCTGTGATTCTCATGGTGTGAGGGAATCACTCCACAAAAGCACATCAAGTGCAGAAGGAAAACCTTCCTCCTTCTTGGCACAGGCCCCAGTGAAGCTGCTGCCCATCAGGGCAGATCCCTGGAGGTTCCAGGATGTGTCTGGAGAGAGCCCTGAGCAGAAAGGGCTGCTGGAGCTGGCCCTGCTTGGAGCCTTGGCCTTGTCCTCCAGAGCTTTTGGTTCTCCTGCTGTTCCTCCCTGTCTCCAGCTCCCCTCTCCTCCAGTTCCTCCCTCCCTTCTCCTCAGCCATTCTTCCTCTCCACTGCCCCCATTTCCCTCCTGGCCTTTGCCTGTGGCTTGGCTTCCTCCCTCCCTCCATGTCGTGGGTGAGTCTGTCCCTTTCTGGCCACGTTCCAGCCCCAGCAGCTTCCTCCTCCTTCTGCCTGGGCTCTCAGGGCTGTGGTTTTTCTGTTATTCAGAGACAACTCTTCCCTCTTGGTTTGCACCGTCACCTCCTTCCCGGGAGCTCGAGGCCGATTGTGGCCCCTGTGCCCAGCCCGGGGCTCCTGGAGTGACTCCGTTTGGGGGCCATCCCCACACACAGAGCTTCTGCCCTTTCCTGCCTCGTGAAATCGCTTCCAAAGTTGGCAGAACGTGAGGTTTGGGAGGGGATGTGGCACTACGTGGTCCTGAAGGGTTTTTTCCAGCTGGCTCCTGGAAAGTTTCACCAGAGTGACCTCAGCATTCTCAGTTAGCAGGAGGCAGGTGGGTGGGAGAAGTGCTCTGGGTTGTGCACAGAGGCAAATGTGAGGTGCAGAGGATTGCAACAGATAAGCTGCTGTAATCACCAGTCGTAAGAGAAGGGTCTGGAAAACTTGTCCTGTGAGGAGCAGTCTGGAGCAAAGGAGGCTTGGGGGGGACCTCACTGCTCCCCACACGTCCCTGCCAGGAGGGGCAGTGAGGGGGGGTCGGGCTCTGCTGCCGTGTGCCAGGGGAAAGGAGGAGAGGAAATGGCCTCAAATGGCACCAGGAGAGGCTCAGGGTGGAGATTGGAAACAATTTTTCCCTGCCAGAGTGGTGAGGCCTTGGGATGAGCTGCCCAGGGAGTGCTGGAGTCACTGTCTCTGGGAGTGCTCAGGAGGAGTCTGGATGTGGCCCTTGGGGACAGGCTTTGGGGTGCTGCTGGTGCTGCTGGGGTGGCACTGGGTGATCCTGAAGGGCTCTCCCAGCCCTGGTGATTCTGGAATTCTGGGACCTTCATTTATGGCTTCATGGTTGGTTGGGTGGGGTTTATGGTTTTTTGGTGGACTTGGTACTTGGAGCTTTATGTTCCCTATGGAATGAATCGAAACATGAAGTTGGAATTCATGGATACAGAGAATTCCACACTGGTTGGGGTTGGGAGGGACCTCAAAGCCCACCCAGTGCCACCCCTGCCATGGCAGGGACACCTCCCACTGTCCCAGGCTGCTCCAAGCCCCAATGTCCAGCCTGGCCTTGGGCACTGCCAGGGATCCAGGGGCAGCCACAGCTGCTCTGGGCAATTTTTCCCAGGCCCTCACTGCTTGAATGTGCCAGAGCTCCTGGAAACAGGAGGAGGAGGAGGAGGGGAATGGTTTTACCTGCAAAGCAGTGAAAATGTAATGTATGGTGATGGAATTTGGAGACTGAAATTTGGTTACTGTGCACTTGAATGTTTCAATAATTATTTTTATTCCTCTTCTTCCTTTAGAACCCTCTCCCCATTTACCAGCACCAAAAGATGTGGAGGTTTATTCCTACAACTTCCAGAGTTTGTTGAGGTGGTCTCCTGTTCCAGTGGAGAATAGCTCGGTGTTATACACAGCCCATTACAGAACGTGAGTAAACAGCTCTAAAACCAACTCATTTTGTTCTAATCCAGGATAACAACTGGTTTTAAAAACCCCAGACCCCTGAAAATGAATAAGCACAGAATGAAAGAACGTTTTTTATCACAGATGTTTTTATGCATCTCCAAGAGCAGCTCCTGGTGATTAACATCCCTTAGCCTGTGATGTGTCCTCTGAGCTGAGGAGAGATTGAAGCCCTGAGCACACCCAGAAATGTTGCACAGTTCTCTGAATAATTTTAGCCTTTCCTGATTCTCTCTGGCCAATTTAAATTTCCCCAGATCCCGAGGGGATGGAGGAGCTGGGAGGGCTCTGGGGTTAAACCCGTGTGAAGCCACAGTTTTGTAACACGTGCTTATCTTACCAAAACTGAGTGGGAGGGGGGTGTTCCAGGTTTATTTAACTGGTTTATTTGTGTTTGTTCTGCTCTGCAGAGGGTTCTATGAGGAGTGGAGTGAGATGGGCTGTACCCAGACCCCCCAGACCCAGTGCGAGTTCCCCCCGCAGATCCGGAGGCGGCGCTGGACGATCCTGCTGCGCGTGAGGGCCGAGCTTGGGCCCCCTCACCTCGGCCTGGGTGCACACACCTCCCTTTGTGGCAGAGAGGAACAGTGGGTGCTCTTTGGGATGTCAGCCTCTCTCAGAGGGGATTTCTTTGGGAAAAAACCTGTTGCCTGTGTAGGCTTCCTTGGCTCTGTTGTGTGGAGCCCCAGTGAGAGGATTGAGGTGTTCTGTCCACAAAGGCTCCAAGGCCTCCCCAGGGTTTGGTTCTGCTCTGCTCTCTCAGGTGTCACCAGGGAAACCCCTGAGCCTCCTGGGGTGCTTGAGCCTTCAAAGAGCTACAATGTTCTTTTGCTGGAGGGTTTTCCATGCTCTCGTTTCCCCACTTAGCTCTGCCCACACACACACACAAGCCCTTGGGTTTGTGGCAGTCTGAGGCAAAACCTGCTCTTTCTGCTGGACAGCTCCCTTTTCTGATAAGGATAAATTGCCCTGAGAAATATAAATTGTCCTGGTAAATATAAATGGTTCAGATAAGTATAAATTGTCTACACTACAATGTAGAAGTGTCAAGGCCACACTTTAAATCACAGAATGGTTTGGGTTGGGAGGGACCTTAAAGCTCATCCAGTGCCACCCCTGCCATGGGCAGGGACACCTCCCACTGTGCCAGGCTGCTCCAAGCCCCAGTGTCCAGCCTGGCCTTGGGCACTGCCAGGGATGGGGAGTCCACAACCCCTCTGCTGTGAACAAGTGTGGTGGTGTTGTTCTAAGATCTGCTCTTTGCCTTGCTATGCTTGGTTTTATGATTAGAAAAAAGTCAATGTTCAGGTTAAAAAGTACCTTTGAAATGGGAACTAAGCAGAGGAAGGGATTTGTGGACTCTTCAGTTTGTGATCTCCCAGACCTACTGAGGGGCAGTGATGGTCCAGGCTCCAGAGTCTGATACTTCCCTGGTTCTAAATCCTGGATTTTCTCTGGCAGCAGAGTGAGGAAATGCCTGAATCCTGCACCGAACACTGGTGTGTCCACAGCCTGTGGTGCACGATTGGGAGTGAGATCCTCTGGGGGATGGGACAGCACCGAGCTGATGGAAATGTGGGACAAAGCAGAGGCTTGGGGTAGGAGAGAAGGAACATTCCGGGGTAATTATTGTGTCACTCCCGTGGAAATCAGTTCCCAAATACCAATCCATGGGCTCCTCCTTTGGTGTTTGGATCAGAGTCACTGGATTTGAGGCATGATGAGGAAGAATTGGTGCACGCAATGAGTTATTTTTGCTGTTAATGAGCACTTCTGGCAGTGCCCTATTGGTATTTTTCATGATTTACACCTTGGAGCACTTCACAAAAGGAGGTCAGCATGTTTATCATAAGGGACACGTGGAGACATCAAAGCAAGGAGGGGAGAACTCATTATTCCTCTTCCGATCTAGGGATCAAACAGTGGGGTTTTAGGGAGCATGTGTGGCAGGCTGATCAAAGGAAAAGAAAAGATAACAATTTTATGGCCAGTAACTGCAGATGAACTCAGACACTTCTGAGCATTAACTGTTGGTTAATATTGACTGAATTTCCAGGGAAAGATAAGCAAGTATTGCAAGCGCATTAAGGAGAAGGGGAAATGTTTTCCCTTTCTTGAGCAAAAGCTGTCGATGTTTGGGGTGTGTGCTGAGAGTGTCCAGGGCAGGGAAGGGAGCTGGGAAGGGGCTGGAGCCCCAGGAGCGGCTGAGGGAGCTGGGAAAGGGGCTCAGGCTGGAGCAAAGGAGGCTCAGGGGGGACCTTGTGGCTCTGCACAAGTCCCTGACAGGAGGGGGCAGCCGGGGGGTCGGGCTCTGCTGCCAGGGAACAGGGACAGGAGGAGAGGGAACGGCCTCAGGCTGGGCCAGGGGAGGCTCAGGGTGGACAGCAGCAGGAATTTCCCCATGGAAAGGGAGCTCAGGCCTTGGGAAGAGCTGCCCAGGAAGGTGTGGAGTGCCCATCCCTGGAGGTGTCCCAGGAAGGGCTGGAGGTGGCACTCAGTGCTCTGGGCTGGGGACAAGGTGGGCATGGGGCACAGCTGGGCCTGGCTGGGCTGGGAGGGCTTTTCCAGCCTCAGGGATCCCAGGATGGGTGGAGCTGGAGGCAGTTGTGCACTGCAGCGTTTCCCTGCCCTCTCTGGTTTTTTTCAGCCTCGCTGGGCCCCCCCAAGGTGAACAGTGTGAGTGTCAGCCCTGACTCGCTGTTCGTCAGCGTCAGCCCCCCGTTCACCCCTGAAACCGAGGACATTCTCCACTATCACGTGTCCTACTGGGAGAACACAACAAGTCCTACAGAAGAAGTAAGAATCCTCTCTGATGTGTTCTTTGTGCCTGGGGACTGAGGGATGTGAGTCAGTGCCTCTTGGCAGGACAGCAGCTGGGGGCAGAGAATCTGTGTTTTGGTCCAGTGAGCGTCATCATGGGGAGCTGTGGGAGAAGGGTTCATCTGGCCTTGGCACAAGCACTGCTGCTCTACCAAACTTAGAAACTTCTTTCCTCTGTATGGAAAGGGATTAAATCCCTCTGCAGATCCAGGGAGAGAAGTGGTGCCAAAGGTGACTTTTGATTTCAGAGTTTTTTCAGGCAATTTGGAAAACACTGTAATCTCTCTCCTCTTTTGCTGTGCTGGCAGCTGCAGGAGCAGCTGCTGGGGCGTGATAGGCCTGGTTCCAGGGCAGGGAGAGCAGGAGTTGTTAGGAACATGCTGGGATGAGGTGGTCCTGTTCATCCTGAGGCTCAGAGGTTTTGGGATCATCGTGTGCTCCTGCTGCTGCCTGGGGCCCTGAGGAACTATGCTTGGACAGGCCAGAGATGCAGGGGAGGTATTAAGTCAGACTTAAAAAAAAACGTAAAAAAAAAAAGAGGAAGAAGCTTCCAAATGACGTGAATCTGAAGTCAAACATTTCAAAAACAGAAGCAAAAAAATTTGTTTCTTTAAAACCCCCTTTTGCTTCAAAGTCCTTGGTAAATCGCCTCCACTTCCTTCCTGCCTGCCTTGTACCAACATGTGTTTTTCTCACACACAGCATACCCGTCAGCTGAGAGCCAGGAGAGGTGTCAAACTGGTTTCATTTTCCCCTCCCCTTCCCTGGGTTTTGCTCCCTGCCTGAGCTGCTGCAGAAGCTGCATCAAAACTCCCAGGAAAACTGAAATATTCCACAGCTTCTGTTATTTGGGAAAGCTGGTTGAGGAAAAATAAAATTTGAGCTTCTTGAATGAGCAACTTAAATGGGGGGAGGGATATTTGTGTTGAAAACTGGTCTGGTTTTTACAGTAACACCTTTTTGTGTGCGTGTGTGTCCGTTCAACAGAAGCTAAGTGAAAGCAAGACACTATTCCAGATTGGAAATCTAAAGGAATCAACACTTTATTGCTTCAGCATTCAAGTGCAGTTGGAGATCTACTCGGGTCACTTCTTGGAAGGACAGCAGAGTGCCCCAGAGTGTCACAGAACTGCCCTCAGTGGTATGGAATGGGAATGTTATTTTTGTACCAAGTGGGATGGGATAGGACACGAGTCCTGGATCAGCTGAGCTGGTCCCTTCCACACCCAGCCTGTCAGGAATGCTGAGAGCACCATGGGGAGTTCACACTTGGCATTAGTGGCAAAATAATCAGGAATTTTCAGCCAGGGATGGAGGGTCTGTGTGGTACTCGGCCCCTTCTCTTTTCCTTCATAATCCTGCTGTAAAACAGGATAAAGGAATTTGGGCCCTTCTGGAATCCAAGATGATCTGAGGGCTGGAGCCAGGCTGGGAGAGCTGGGGGTGCTCACCTGGAGCAGAGAAGGATCCAGACAGAGCTCAGAGCCCCTTGCAGGGCCTAAAGGGGCTCCAGGAGAGCTGCAGAGGGACTGGGAACAAGGCATGGAGGGCCAGGAGCCAGGGAATGGCTTCCCAGTGCCAGAGGGCAGGGCTGGATGGGAGATTGGGCAGGAATTGTTCCCTGGGAGGGTGGGCAGGCCCTGGCACAGGGTGCCCAGAGCAGCTGGGGCTGCCCCTGGATCCCTGGCAGTGCCCAAGGCCAGGCTGGACATTGGGGCTGGGAGCAGCCTGGCACAGTGGGAGGTGTCCCTGCCATGGCAGGGCTGGCACTGGGTGGGCTTTAAGGTCCCTTCCTGCCCAAACCAGTCCATGATTCCATAAATATGAACCTGCCATATGTGTTTGGATTTTTTTTCTTTCTTTTCCAGAGGCAACCCGAGCTGGAAAGATCATCCTCCTGTTTGTCATGGGGTTAGTCATTCTAAATCTGGTGGCAACTGGATTGCTGTTTCTGTGGAAACACCACCAAAAAATCAAACATTGGTCTCAGCCACCTCTGCAAATCCCATCACACTTCGAGGAGGTACGTGGGGACCTTGGGGTTTCTCCTGTAAAAGAGAAACTTGGGGGGAAACATCACCCAAAGGAGCTGTTGCTGAGCAGCAATGGAGATAAGCAAGTGATGTCTCAAAACTGTGGCTTTTCTGATTGTAATCTCCCCCTTCTTTCCTCTTTTGCTGAACTGAAGGGTCTTTCCTGTGCCCTGGGACACAAACCTGGCTGTGCTTTCCTGGAAAAACCTGAGCCTGACTGATCCTGTTGCTGTTCCTCTTTCTTTGCTCCTCTCAGGCCTCAAACTGGGCCTCAGTGGGAGCAAAGAGGTTTTGTGGAACAAGGACTGGAGCCAGGTCTGAGCAGGAATCAGATATGGAAAAGTAAACCTGGATTAGTTTTAATTAACAAGCCCTGATTATTGGTTTTGATGCCTCAGGCTGATCTCAGGGGGACATTCCTGGGCATTTCCTCTTTTGTTTCAGCAGGATTCAGATGAAAAACTCATCCCAGGGCATTTTCCTGCTGGTAGCTCGGACATTTCTGTGCTCAACCACGAGGTTTCAGTCCTGCTCTTCTTCCCCTTTCGGTCCTTACACAAGGAGCAGCCCTTAAGCAAAGCTTTGATTTCAAAGTTCTTATTCTGCAAAAGATTCTGGGTTTTTTAAAGCTTTTATTTGTGAGCAGCTCTTGGAGGTGGATTTATTTTGTCTCCCTCTGAGCACTGTGGGAGTCCTGTGGTTTTGGGAGTGGATTTCCAGCTTTTTGTAGCCATGGGGACGAATGAACCCAGAGTAAAGAATTTCCTGTCTTCGTGCTGCCTCAGCTGACATTTCACAGGGGTCACTTGTCAAGTGAAGTGTGTCTCATTTAGGGGAAAAATCCGTGTACATTGTGTTAAAATGGTAAAAAAATCCTTGTGCAGGGTATTGAAAGAATTTTTAAAAATCCTTGTACAGTGTATTAAAGTAGTAAAAAAAACCCCTCCCTGTAAGTATATTAAAATAGTAAAATATCCTTGTACAGTGTATTAAAGTAGTAAAAAAAACCTCTCCCTGTATGTTAAAATAGTAAAATATCCTTGTACAGGGTATTAAAATATTAGAAAAATCTTTGTACAGGGTATTAAAACAGTAAAAAAAAAATCCTTGTAGAGGCTATTAAAATAGTAAAAAAATCCTTGTGCAGGGTATTAAAAAAACAAATAAAAAATCCTTGTGCAGGGTATTAAAATAGTAAAAAAAATCCTTGTGCAGGGTATTGAAAGAGTAAAAAAAAATTGTACAGGGTATCAATAATAATAATAAAAATCCTTGTACAGGGTATTAAAACAATAAGAACCTCCTTGTACAGGGTATTAAAATAGTAAAAAAAATGTGTAGGGTGTTAAAATAATTTTAAAATTCTTGTACAAGGTATTATTATAATAATTAAAAAATAAGTGTGCAGGGTATTAAAAGAGTAAAAAAATCCTTGAAAGTGTATTAAAATAGTAAAATATCCTTGTACAGAGTATTAAAATAGTAAAAAATCTTACAGGGTATTAAAAATAATTTTAAAATCCTTGTACAGGGTATTAAAGTAATAAAAAACTCCTTGTACATGGTGTTGAAATAGTAAAAAAATACTCCTTCTACAGGGTATTAATATAGTAAAAAATTCTTGTATAGTGTGTTAAAATAGTAAAAATAATATCCATGTACAGGGTATTAAAATAGTAAAAAAAATCTGTGCAGGGTATTAAAATAATTAAAAAATAATTGTTCAGGGCATTAAAAGAGTTAAAAAATCTTTGTAAGTGTATTAAAATAATAGAAAAATCCTTGTACAGGTTGCTAGAATAATTTAAACTCTAATTGTACAGGGTACTAAAATAATCTTCAAAAAGTTGTGCCGGGTATTCAAGTAGTAAAACAATCCTTGTACAGGGCTTTAAAATGGTAAACAATTCCTTGTACTTTAAAAAAGAATTGTCCAGGGTATGAAAATAAATAATAAATACATTTTTTTAAAATGATTTGCAGGGTATTAAAGTGGTGCAGCATTTCATGTGCAGGACCTGCAAGCACTGGGCTCATCCTGGAGGCACAGGATGAGTCTGGACCATGAACGTGCAGCCCCAGTGCATCCCCTGCCCAGCAGCGAGCCTGGCCTGGGGCAGGGCTCTGCTCAGGGCCGGAGGGAAAGAAGGGAAGTGGCAGAATGGATCCAAAGTGGATTTCTGGAAGGGAGCAGCCAGGCCGGGGCCTCTGCTGGCAGCCCCCACTGGGGAATGCCCCGTCACCGAGGCAGCCTGGGGGAACTCCGGTGGCTGGGCAGGACAGCCCTGGGCTTCCCTCACCCCAGCAGGCTCTGAGCTCTCAGGCTCTGTTACAGGGAGCAGAAAGGCCAAGCTGAGGTTTGCTCGTGTCTGCAGTTGGCTGAAGTGGATCTGTTTGGGGTTTTGGAAGAATAATCCCGTGGCTCATTAGCCTTGCTGTGAGTGCAGAGAAAGTGGGGCCTTAATTGAAGTTCACCCTGATTTGTCTCACTTTTCTAAAGCTCCTTGCTTTGATTACTGTCTTTTATTTGATTTATTGCCCTTGGCAAGGTGCTGAGTTAATTTTGGAGGGAAGGGGAGCACAGGGGGTGTCGAGGGAAGCCGCAAGTGCCGGGGCAGAATGTCAGGGGGGATTGCTGGTGACAGAGGAAGCTGCAGCTGCCACGTGCCTGGCACTGATCGCACCAGGACCTTGGATCCCATTTGCTCCATCACTCACTTGCTGGGTTCCTGCAGCTGGAGGATCTCCCAGCTTGGAGATCAGGGAGTGGTTTGTTCTTAAAGGAATTTCCTTGAACTGACATGGAAAGATTGGGCAAAATTTATTACAAAAAAAACTCCCAAACACCCAACCAGGAACTGCAGCTGCTTTAACTCACTTGAAGGCATGTTAGAATAATTTATTTCTTTTCCCCCCACAGAAATAATGCATTTTTAACCTTCTCCTTGATTAGTGCAGTTTCAAGGAAGCCCAGGATGGAATATCCAGGGAGCTCCTCCTGCTGTGGATTCTGGGCTGGAGCACCTTGTTGGCTCTGGAATTTCTAACAGGGACTTGATCTGGTGTTTTCTGTTTTTTTTCCAGTTCCTGAGGGACCCTGCCTTGGCTGGCTTGGAGGAGCTGCACAGTCCTGCTGAGGGTGAGCCCCAGGCTGTTGAGGTTGGAGAAGGAGGTGGCCCGGAGAGTGAGGGTCCACCACCCCACCCCCAGGGACAGGGAAGCCACTGAAGGACCAGCCCAGTGAGTGTCACCTGCTCCAGGACTATCCAGAAGCTGCTCCTGTGGTGTGGCTGCTGGCAGGACAATCCTGAATCCCCTGGGATGTGCTCCAGGGGCTTCTGCCGAGCTCCCCCCGCTCCTCACTCTGCCAAAGGCACTGGGAAGAGGGAACGTGGAAGGGAAAGGAAAGGAACACTAAACTGCCTGAAGACAGGTGGATAAAAGGGGTGAATTCCCACCCCAGGCTGGAAGTTTGGAGGAATAACAGCACTTTATTGATTAGGATAACCTGGGATTTTTCAGGGAGTGAAGAGTTGGAATGTGAATTCCACTTCTACTGGTTTTGTTTTTGTTGGCAACAATACTCCATTATACCCACCCCAGTCTGCTCTCCTGAATCATTTTAAGTGCAGGACAAACTAAAATTTGTGAGTACTCTCCTCAGGATGAACCTGTGCCAAGAACCGCTCCCAGAGAGGCCTGCTTGTCTCTGCCTCCTCCCACCCACCCTCCTGGAAGCATTAATCTGCTCCTGGAGCCAGGCCAGGGCCCTGCACACCACAAAGGACCTGTAATTAATTCTGCTCTGAGGTTTTACAGTGTGTATCAGTCACTGTCAGACACTAAAACTTCTTGTGGACCACCACCAGAAGAAAAGTTGCCTGAGAGTTCTGGTTTTAGTGCCTTAAAGTAGAAGAGCCCAAGTTAAACACATCAGCCCCTGTGGGGTCTGCAGAGTGTCCAATAAAGCATAAAGAACAAGTGAACCTCTTCTTCACTAAAAAGATGGGGTTGTTTGATTTTTTTTTTCTGGGTTTGATATGAATTGTTTAAAAAAACCAACACGGAATGGTTTTTTTCTTTGGAAGTGCCTGGTTGGGAGTGCCCTGGCAGAGCTGAGCTCTGTCTCAGCCTTTCCAGGAACCCCCAGGCCAGCAGCTGCCAACAGCTTCATCAGGTGCTTCCTTGTAGACTGGATCTAATCCCTTGGGATTAAACAAGCTGCTGACACAGGGAGCTTCAGGAAGCCTGACTCATGTGGGAACTGTCACGTCAGCACCAGCTCTGCTTTCATCACCCACACTCTGAGGCTGGGCTGTGAGCAAAGGGGGACCCACAGCTCACAGAAGGGACAACCTTATGCACACAGAGGACAGAAATAAGGTTAAAACACCTCCTGGAATATCTGTATGTATTCCTGAATAACCCCTACTCTGCACTCGTGTCAGGGCTTGTGTTGTTAAATACTTTTAAACAAACAATTAAAAAGCATTTACTGGGAGTAACTGCAGGGTTGTTGTCACTGAGCCCTCCCTGTCCCCTTGGCTTGTGCTGGAGCTGCCAGAGGCGTAAAAGTGCCCTCTGGCACTGGGAAGCCATTCCCTGGGTCCTGTCCCCCCAACCCTTGTCCCCAGTCCCTCTGCAGCTCTCCTGGAGCCCCTTTAGGCCCTGCAAGGAGAAGCTGGAGAAGCTCCCTGGAGCTTCTCCTCTCTAGGTGAGCACCCCCAGCTCTGCCAGCCTGGCTTGTGTGTTCAAGTTCCAAGTGCAGGTACAAGATCCTGGCACTGGGATTAGTTACAGGGATTAGTTACAGGCCACACTCCTTCCTGACTTTCCCAACAAACATTCCCCAGCTCCTGGGCAAGAAACCTGACAGGCCTGAAGCCAAACCTGGCTTTACTGCGTGGTGCAAGCCTTGTGCAAAGGTGAGTTCCTGTACAACTACCCTGTGAATTCACTGTTCTGAGCACCTAAGACCACTTTTATTGCAGCTCTCTGGAATTCCAGCCAGTGAGCAGCCCGTGGCTCCTGTGGGATGAGGCCACTCCAGCCAGGGCACAAGGGCAGCTCCAGACTTGGCCCCATCTCCTGCCCCTGGAGCAGTTCCCAGCAGGAGCAGGTGATGACAAACAGTTTCCAGTCAGCAGCACAGCATTTCCACTCAGCACTCCGAGACCCCTGAGGCAGCAGCTTTGAGATGGGGAAGTTGTAAAAGCCTTGGGACCTGGGGGAGAGTCAAATGCTGTGAAAACCACAGAGACCTCACAAGAAGGACTCAGCCACAGCAAATGGATCCACAGGAACACTCCAGGGATATGAAACAGCCTTGGCCTCACTTTCTGTTTCACTCCACTGAGATGAAATTGAATTTCAATAACTCATTAATGGAAAGAGCCATAAAATGTAAGAGATAAATACATTTTAACTGGGGCAATAGCAGCCCTAAAGCTGGCTATGAGTCACTCCTAGAATTTATTGAACCTTAAAATTATTACAAGGTAGGACTGTGAACAATAAATCCATCCATATCCCACTTCCTTTTAAGCAGAGAGGGAACAGGTCAGGAAAAGTCACTTACCAGCAAACAGCTTCCCCTGCAGCCAATGACACTTGCCTGAGCAGCAAGAAGTTGCTCTGACTCATTTATCCTTTACACCAAGTACAACTGGCATCAGTTTGTTGGAGTTTTTTATTCTAATATCAGGAAATACATTAAATACCAACTGGCATCTCTTACACTGAGCAGCATGAAATTAATTCCAAGGACTGTGGTGCCAGCAAATGTCCTTTGTGCCAGAGCCATCACAAGTCAGGGACACTTTGCTTTGCCATGCACAACCTGCTGAGTGTAGGGACTTGCTGAAAAACCCATAACCTTTTACCCAAAAAAAAAAAAAAAAAAGCTACGTTTTATTTACCTGAACAATAATATAAAATTCTTAAAATCAGCTCTTATCCCAGCACGGCCCCTGGTCCAGGGATGGCCTCTGTCCTGTTTGCTCACTAATTGTTCACTGAAGCCTCGGACACAGGTGAAGGTTTGGAAGATGAAACTGATGGAAAGCCATGGATTTGAAGGAGAAAGCCTGGAGATTCCAGCAGGAAAGCCTGCCATTCCCTTTGAAATATACACAGTCCTATGTACATATTCACAAGTGTGTCCTGGGAAAAGAGGAGCTTCGGACAGAGCCTGGAATTGTCTCAGTTCCAACAGTTTGGGAAGCAAACCAAGAACAAAGGACTGTGAATTTATCTACATACAAGAACCACATGGCAACTATGGACCAGACCAGGAGTGAGCTCAGCCCCACAGCTCTTCTGTTCTCCCAAACTTGTAGATCAGAGTGCTAAGGGGGGGGGGGGAAAAAAGAAATAAAAATCAGACCACACATGAAGTAACTTTAACAGTATCCTTAAATCTTATCCTGTGCAAATCAACAGCCCAGCCCCCAACTTTCAGTCAGGTCAGCATTTGGGTTCGGTGTTTGTATTTGGTTTCCTGTGCATGGCTGGAACTGTGGGAGCCAACTGAAGCTCAAATAAAAAATACCCAGTTTCACAGCCCTTCTGAAGGAAAAGCCTGGCATTTATCAAATTCAAGGAGTCCAGAGCAGCAGGTCTCACCCTAGCACCTGGGAATCAGCCCAACCTGACAGGATTGCTGGGATAAAACCTAAACAATTCCATTTTTATGAGCAAATCAGGAAGAATATTGAGCCTGTGGTAGAGAATCAGATCCAAATTACAAATTGATTTCCAAAATTCCACATGTTGTAGCTGCCCCTGGATCCCTGGCAGTGCCCAAGGCCAGGTTGGACAGGATTTGGACCCATCTGAGAGGGTGGAAGGTGTCCCTGCCCACGGGGGACTGGATGGGATTATGGCCCCTTCCAACCCAAACCTTCTGGGATTCAAAATCAAACTAAAAATTTCAGGCACAAAATCTGCCTTCAGCAGTTTCCCTTTTCAATCCCAGAGGAGACTTAGGAGCTGCTGTTTCCTGCAGGAACATCACCCCTTTCCCAGAGCCCATCAATCCAGGTCACTGCAAAGCATCTGGTGTGGGGCTGGAAGGAAAAGGATCAGCCAGTTGAAAGAAGAAAGGAGGTGAGATGAAACTTTCCAGTGACTGATCTTGGAGCTGACACTCTTGAACACTTTCTGTGTCTTTTATTAATAAAATCCATGGATTGCAAAATGCATTCCACAAGTAAGAAGAGTTATTACAGACACCAAATCCATTTCCCAGTGTTACAGGATAGATTTAACAATATTATTTGAAATAAATCCAGTGTGCTGCCACAAAACACAGCACCATGCTCTTAGGAAAAGGAATTACCACTCTATAGCTGAGAGCTCAGCCAGTGATATCAGGAGATACAGGGAACATCAACTACCAGAGAACTGAGCCATTGGTGTGAAATACTCTGGAAAAGGGGAACTGAATCCCCCACCTGGCTCTGCTGGGATGGAAGCTGAGGGATGTAAGACAGAGGTGAATGGTTGCCATTAGCCAAAGACACTGGCAATACCTCATCCAGAAAACTCTGTACATCCCTGGCCATCCACATTCCAGAGCTGCACATCCGGGGGAGCAGAGAGCTGGACTGACAGGAGTGTGAGGGAGTGAGGAGCCTGGGCAGGGGCAAATCAAACCTTGTTTCTAAGCTCTGCAGCAAAGGGAGGAGAAGAGAGAGCTGCTTTTCCAGGAGTATCAATGTATGGAAGCAGGAAAGTCCCTTTGGAAGGAGGGGGATTCACCCAGGTAACTTACCTGAAAAATATCAATGCATTCTGGAAAAACACTGCTAATCCAGGGTACACGTTAGTGTCTGCAGAGGAGGAACAGAGGAAACACTCAGTTCTTTAGTTCTGGCAGCTGGATTTAATAGGATATTCCAGTTACTGGGAGCTGGATTTAACACACTATTCCAGTTACTGGGAGCTGGATTTAACAGGATATTCCAGTTACTGGGAGCTGGATTTAACACACTATTCCAGTTACTGGGAGGTGGATTTAAAAGGCTATTCCAGTTACTGGGAGGTGGATTTGACACACTATTCCAGTTAACTGGGATCTGGATTTAACAGGATATTCCAGTTACAGGGAAGTGGATTTAACACACTATTCCAGTTTCAATCCCAGACTAAAACCTGGATGGTGTGGCTCGGATTTTCCAGAGACCACAGGCTTCCATCCCTGTGGATTTCCTGCCAAAAGCTGGCAGGAAAAGTACTTTCCTTGAGGAGAAGATAACCCAACTTACTCTGTGTAACATAGGCTCCAAAGAGGATCCACATGGAAGCAATGAGGGATCCAAACATCAACATGAAGCCAATGAAGAGCCAGATCCGAGCCCCTGCAGGGAAGAGTGAAATGTGGATTATTATCCATAGGCACAGGCAATCCAGCTGCTCCTCTGGGAGCATGGAATACCTGATCTCACTAAAGGCACAAGTGGAAAGGGTTAAACCCTGGATCAAGGACAAAACAATCCGCTTGCTCAGTCATTGGGAAGGAAAAATATTCCTGTGCAAAGGTTCTCTGGAGCTGGCTCATGAATGACACACAAAAAAGAATCATAGGCCACTTCAAGTATCAGTACATCCCACCAAATTTACAAATCCCATGGACAAGGCTGCTGGGATCCATGTGGGAAATAGGAAGGGAATTATGAATAGAAGTAGGGAAAGGACAGCAGGTCCAAGGACACCCACAGCAGTGACACAGAGGAAATGGAAATGTTTGTGACACATTCCTAGGGAATGTCTGCTCCAGAGCACCCCCAGGCAGGAACTGATTTCTCCCAGCAGCTACCCAGGGTTTGCAGGGGAAATTTGGGAAGCCAAGACTTCCAGCAGTTGAATTTTTCCAAGTTCCCCTTTTTAACAAAGCCAGCACTTATCTGCAAGGGTTAATTCTGTAAAGGAATTAATTCACAACAGTCCTCTCCTACTCCTATCTCCTGATTATTTCTTTCACCACCACTTGGAAAAAAAAACCCAGCAGGTAAATGATGAGTCGTTCACCTGAGCAGGATTTGTAGAGTTAATTTACCTGTTCTTCCTAAGCATCCATCACTGTAGCTGTCTCCTCTCACCTGTGCATTTGATACAGCATTTATCCTGGAGACAAAAAAAAGAGATACACTTCAGATTACAGAAAATCAATTCAGAGTTCTACATAAAACCCCAGATTATTTTTTTTTTAAGAAGTGACAAATTCTGAGAAATTCCTTGGCATTCTGAATAGTTACAGATCCCAAATCCTCCTTTTTTCTTGCCAGCATTGGATGATTCAATAAAAGTTGTTACTTCTATTTATGTCTCCATGACAAAAGCCATGCTACTCTTACCCCTCCCACTTGAGGAAGTTTTGGGCAAGGAACAGCTGCAAAAGCTGTTTAAAAACAGGGGGAAAGGCAGACAATTGTTTCATATTGAGGCAAATATTGGATTCTCCAGCCCTGGCAGTGTCCCAGGCCAGGCTGGACATTGGGGCTTGGAGCAGCCTGGCACAGTGGGAGGTGTCCCTGCCATGGCAGGGCTGGCACTGGGTGGGCTTTGAGGTCCCTCCCAACCCAAACCATTCCAGGATTCTCTGATTTATCCATACTGGACACATTGTCAGTAAACCCTGGGTTAGTTTCCTGTGTTCATGTGATGAGAGCTCCCTGTGTCCAACACTCACATGAAGAAGGCCAGCGTGGAGAAGACCCCACAGGTGTGGAAGGCGTGGTTCAGCTGCTCTGGCTTGGGATAAACCACGGCAGCGTCGATCATGATCCACCAGCCTGTGAAAAACTGGGCACAAACACAGGGGATGAGGCTGGGAGGGCACAGGAACAGGCAGGGAAGCCAGGCCAGTGGTCCTGGACAGCACTGGGTTAACTGGCTTCTAACGAGCACCAGCTCTTCTGGAAAGTGATTTAAATGTCTTTGATTGGCAATGTTTGCACAAACCTCAATGCTCCTGTTTTCAGAGCAGTGTTTGAGAATCAGTCACACTTTCTGTTCAAATTAAGAAGCAGGGTATGGATAAATGTATGCCCAGAGAAGCTGTGGCTGCCCCATCTCTGGAAGTGGATACTGGGCAGGAATTGTTCCCTGGGAGGGTGGGCAGGCCCTGGCACAGGGTGCCCAGAGCAGCTGGGGCTGCCCCTGGATCCCTGGCAGTGCCCAAGGCCAGGCTGGACATTGGGGCTTGGAGCAGCCTGGCACAGTGGGAGGTGTCCCTGCCATGGCAGGGATGGCACTGGATGGGCTTTAAGGTCCCTCCCAACCCAAAACCCTCTGGGATTCTGTGAAACTCCCTCTGCAATTTCTGTGAAATTCCCCGTTCCTTGTTCCCCTTAAGAACAAGAACCCAGACTCTGAACACACACGAGATAGAGATGATGCAGAACAGATCAGCTCCAACAGATCCAACTCTGCAGGAAATCCATGAGGGATTTTTTTCAAGAACAGAGAGCAGAAATGGTTCGTGATCAGCAACGTCACGGGACTTGTGCCAAGGCTGCTGGCAGTCCCACAGTGACCCTGGGAGGGAACAGGCTGGACTGGGGGCAGTTAAGAGGGAGAACTGACAGAACTGGAGGCAGGAGTGGGACTGCTGATGGATTCCCAGCCCGTGTGCCCCGGCTCACCAGCACCCCGGCCACGATGGAGGCGATGGCGTTGCGGCGCTCGCTCCAGTCGATGCACTCGCACTCCGGCCAGCGGAAATTGTCCAGGAACCCTGCCATGGCCACGGCTCACACGGCCCCGAGCTCTTCCATCAACAGCCCTGCCTGAGTGCCTGAAACACAGCCAAGGATGATGTCAGCATCCACCAGGAACATGTCAAGATGTTGGACAACTCTCATGAGTTACAGTCTGCGGGGTTTTACAGAATTCGGGTTTTTATCGAGAACCTTCCCGTGGGATCTCCCCTGCCCATGGCAGGAGAGGGAATGAGATCGTTTCGAAGTCCTCCCAACCCAAACCATTCCATGACAACCTCTGCTGATGCTGTATTGAGCTATATCCATGAAACAACCTCCCCTACACAGAATTACAATAGAAAACCACCACACAACCCAAAAGCTTATGGCAGAACTTGCTCTTCAAGTCATGTCAAGGAATCTCAATTAAATACTAATATTTCCAGTCTCCAATCTAACAGATAATGTAATTCAGTGCCTTTTTGAACACAGAGAAAAAGAGCCCAACTCAGCAAATCAACTGATTCTGAGGGTAAAGAAGGTCCTGCTGCACAGAGGGAAGGTCACAGGGAAACCTTCAATATGGGAAGAGGAAAGCAAAGTTAATTAATTAACTGACTCACAACTGCTCTTAGCACCATTCTAATTTGGTTTAGTGTTGTCAACTCCTGCATTTCCCAACCTGCCATAACTCATCTCCAGCCACTTGGTAAAGACCAACAAAAATGTCCTTCATAATTGTGTTACACAGACTGATGGAGAACATTTTCTGGTTAATAACAGCAGTGAGAAGAAGTGAAATAAAAAGCCATAAATAAACAGATTGTCCACGCTACAAACACAGGTCACCTCTTGTGAACAAGAGCAAAAAGTTTGTCCTCCAGAATCCAGCTCCAGAAACCCACACTTGTGATGCCACTTCAAACATCAAAATCAATCATCCAATTCCAAAGTTACTTTAATTTGTGCAGCACCTGGGCTCAGCCATCTGGTTATTCGCCTAAATGACACCTTTCCCTGGCAATGTCAGATCCCTGCTCTTCCCACAGCTTTCACAGGGAATTGCAGTGCTGTGCTCATATGGAATTCCAGGATCACCAGGGTTGGCAGAGCCCTCCAGGATCACCCAGTGCCACCCCAGCAGCACCAGCAGCACCCCAAAGCCTGTCCCCAAGGGCCACATCCAGACTCCTCCTGAGCACTCCCAGAGACAGTGACTCCAGCACTCCCTGGGCAGCTCATCCCAAGGCCTCACCACTCTGGCAGGGAAATTTTCTTTTTAATCTCTAATCTCAGCCTGAGGCCGTTCCCTCTCCTCCTGTCCCTGTTCCCTGGCAGCAGAGCCCGACCCCCCCGGCTGCCCCCTCCTGTCAGGGACTTGTGCAGAGCCACAAGGTCCCCCCTGAGCCTCCTTTGCTCCAGCCTGAGCCCCTTCCCAGCTCCCTCAGCCGAATTACAACTGCTCCTAAAGCCCTTCCTCATTTTCCACTCTTAAATGGCTCCAGCTGGACTTTCCTTGCTCCTCTTCAGACCATGGCTGTGTCTGTCCCTCTCCCTGCAGCAATTCCTGCTTTGCCCTCCCAGTTCCTCACCCACCCCCACTGGAACTCGCTCATGGTTCCTGTTGCTGTCCCCACTATGGAGCTGAGGGGCCTCACCCTGCAGTGGCCGCAGGCAAACATGGAATCATGGAATGATTTGGGTTGGGAGAGACCTCAAAGCCCATCCAGTGCCACCCCTGCCATGGCAGGGACACCTCCCACTGTCCCAGGCTGCTCCAAGCCCCAATGTCCAGCCTGGCCTTGGGCACTGCCAGGGATCCAGGGGCAGCCCCAGCTGCTCTGGGCAATGTGAACACAGTACAGAGACAACCCAAGAGGGGTGGGCCAAAAGGTACTCAATAAATCCAGCTAAAAAATCCTGGATTTAATATGCCAGAGGGAAGGAACGCACTGATACAGGGGAGGGAAGAGACCCTCCCAAGGGACCTCAACAGAACATCCCTGTGGGAGAAAAAGGACTTGAGCCAACAATGGACACCTGCAGTCAGAGAGCCAAAGGTGTCCTGGGCTTGGAACAAGAAGTAGGGAAGGGATTGGGATGGTGCCCCTGTGCCCCTGTGCCCAGGTGAGAGCCCACCTGCAGAGCTGCCCCAGCCCTGGGACCAGCACAGGGAGGACGTGGAGCTGCTGGAGAGAGGCCAGAGGAGGCACCAGGATGAGCAGAGGGAGCCAGGCTGGGAGAGCTGGGGGTGCTCACCTGGAGAGGAGAAGGATCCAGGGAGAGCTCAGAGCCCCTTGCAGGGCCTAAAGGGGCTCCAGGAGAGCTGCAGAGGGACTGGGGACAAGGCATGGAGGGCCAGGAGCCAGGGAATGGCTTCCCAGTGCCAGAGGGCAGGGCTGGATGGGAGATTGGGCAGGAATTGTTCCCTGGGAGGGTGGGCAGGCCCTGGCACAGGGTGCCCAGAGCAGCTGGGGCTGCCCCTGGATCCCTGGCAGTGGCCAAGGCCAGGCTGGACATTGGGGCTTGGAGCAGCCTGGCACAGTGGGAGGTGTCCCTGCCATGGCAGGGGTGGCACCAGACAATCCTCACAGTTCCTCCCAACCCAAACATTCCATGATCCGTAATTCTCAACACCCTGAAGAGAAAAAGGAAGAAAATAATAAGCTGCATTTAAACAAACCAGCCCCCCTGTGAAGCTGAGGCTCCATGGACAGCACAAGAGCCAGGCTGAAGTTTGTCCCCACCAGGACTAACAGGGGCAGTTTTCAGCCCAGGTCCATCCTCCTGCACAGACACCTCTGGTGGAGGCAGACGCTTTCAGCTGGAACCTCCCACCTGGATAAAGGTGCAGAACTCACCCTCTGGTTTAAACTCTTACACCCACACACTTCCCAGGGAGGAAACAGGTACAGCCTTTGGCACTCCCCGTCCTTCAATGCCCTTCCCACCATCAGCCTCCTCCCCTTTTCCAAGGGCAGACAGGAACACTCCTCACTCGTGTCCAGCAAACAAAAACACATCTGCAGCAACAAACTGAAGACTCTGAACAAAGTGAGCGCAACTGGAGCTGTAACAATCATCCCTGGCAGATGCCAGCACTGAGAATAAACCCACTGGTCTGTTACACAGACAGAAAACACAACAGGAGTTCAACATCTGCACCTGAAAATCAGCTTTTCTCTCCCAAAATGAGCTGATTTCACTTGAACAAAACACTGAAAGCAGTTGCAAGGAAATACAAAACGTCTGCAGAAAGAAAAATGCCTTAACCTGGAATATCACTGGGTTAGTAACGAACAGAACCTCCTGTTTCCGAGGAAGAGAGGAAAAGACAGAAGGAGAAAGAAGAAATTTAAAGTCATGAACAATACTCAAGTTTTCCTTGAGGAAGACACACATTCCACAAGCAACTTATTAGAATATCCTTTAAGTCCCACATTTCCCCACATGCACAGAGGATGAAAAGTACATCAGGAGTTTCTGTGAACATTTCTGTTACACCCACTGTGATGTTTCCACTTATTTCAGTAATCTCCTGCAATTTCACTTTCAGTTCTCCCTATTCCACTGCACTCGGCTCTGTTGTCCAATTTTTAAGTATTACAGAAAGACAAGAGCAGAGAAAGGAAGTTTTAAATTAATTTATACAAAAACAAGGCTGTGTGGCAAACTTATTAAAAAGTGATGTTATTATATTTACATTCCTTATGAGGCCCCATCCCTGGCAGTGCCCAAGGCCAGGCTGGACATTGGGGCTTGGAGCAGCCTGGGACAGTGGGAGGTGTCCCTGCCATGGCAGGGCTGGCACTGGGTGGGCTCCAACACAACCCATCCCATGACTTATCCCTTTACAGGAATGCGCTGCTCAGCCCCAGAGCTGCCCGCAGCGAGGCTTCTTTAAGAGCGCTGTTAAAGTTTGAGGATTTGAGGCGGCAGGGATAAAACCCCCTGGATGTCGCAATTCTCCCGAGGCCAGTTTTGACTCCGTCCGCACCGCGTGCATCGCTGCTGTGCGATGGAACCGGGGATGACGGGGCACGATGAGCCACGACCCCGCGCTGCAGCTAAAGCCCCGCCAGTAATCGCTACGGCCCGACCAAACAAATTGCTATTTAGACAAAATAAGCAATTTTTTTCTTTAATTTCACCTACAGACCCCAAACTCTCCGCGGGGCACCGGCGGTGCGTCCCAAGGGCCGGACAATCCGTGACACACCGGGACGTGCCGGTGTCCCTGGGGACCGGCCCGGGGGTCCCTCGCGGTCCCGCTCTCGCTCCCCATGCCGCTCCCCATGCCGCTCCCCATCCCGCTCCAGCCCCCGGTGCCGGTGCCGGTGCCGCCCCGGCCCGGCCGCACGTACCCGCTCCTGGGCGAGACGCTTCCGCCTGCGGGCACCGAGCCGCCTGACTGACGCGCCCTCCAGCCAATCAGAACCGAGCGCTACGCGTCAGCCGGGGGCCGGGTGAGGACGGAGCGCTGTTATTGGTTAATGCGGAGGCTCCCGCCCAAGCCCCGCCCCCATTCCGCTCGGGCGGGGCGGGAAGGGGCGGAGCCAAGGCGCTCCCGCGTTTCCCCTCAGGCCCCGCCCCCGTCCCCTCACGGCCGGCGCCCCGCCCGCCATGGCCGCCCCTCTCCGCGGTCCCTCACGGCCCGCTCACACCCCAGAGCCGCCTCCCACACGGCCATAAATGACCCCCGTCCTTCTCTGCTGACCCACCAGAACGACACAATATTGTCAAGCAGGTCCCGTGTTGAAATAAACTTCGAAATGCTCTCAAACGTCAGTCCCGTGTCTGGTTTAATGAAACCAAACGGAATTAATAAACATAGATAAATTCTAATTCATAGGATCAATCACGGAATGGTCTGCGTTGGAAGGCAACCTAGTGGACAGGCAATATGGAGGTAACGCGTCAATAAATCATTGTGGAACATACTCCATCTAAAACAGCAAAACGAGTAAGTGACAGGAGACAGATGTTGAATACAAGCCCTGAGCAAACGAAAGCAAAAGAACTGGATCGAAGTCAGCATTTTGAGGATTAGAGGGCACATCTCACAGAGATGGAGTTGAAACAATCAGATTGATTCGGGTGGGAAGGGACCTCAAAGCCCACCCAGTGCCACCCCTGCCATGGCAGGGACACCTCCCACTGTGCCAGGCTGCTCCAAGCCCCAGTGTCCAGCCTGGCCTTGGGCACTGCCAGGGATCCAGGGGCATCATAAAGAATGCCCATATAAATAATATCCACATGCCAGTGCCATGTGGGGCACAAACTGAGACAAGGAGCTCTCTCAGAAAGGCCCAGAGAGATGCAACCAAACGGCCACAGAATATTAATTTTCTCCTCAAAAAACAACTGTGGCCACATGAAATCCCAGTAAAAGTTACACTCAAAGTCCTCTCTTCTTAGCCCCACTCCTTTTTTAACCTTCACTTACATGTACGCACTGTGTCCCATCAAGTCCAGAGACACCACACACCCTGTTTCCTCAGAGTGGCACCTTCTCCCACTAAGAAAAAAGATTTATCATTTATGTGTTTCTTTTACAAGATGCCCTGCTCTTGCTTCTCCTTTTACTCCTTCTCCTCAGAGCCTTCTCTGTACCTCCATGTTCATCCCAAGATGTTACTACTCTGAAAAAGAGAAATCCTCAGGACTCGGCAGTGCCTACAGAAGGAAAGAATTTCTTCCCAATACCTGGTTTAAATCTCTCTTTCAGTCTTAAGCCATTCCCACTTGTCCTGTTGGGCAAGAAACTGATTCCTCACCCTGAGGAAAACTGATACCTCAAATACTGTATCTTAATAATAAATAAATAAATGCCATCTTTTGTCGTCATATTAAGTATTACGATGTCACTTAAGCCTTTCAAGCCACAAGGCATGTGGTCATTAGACCAACAAATAGGAAGTTCTGGGAATAAGCAACATGGGTTTTGGATTGGGGGTCAGCAATGATTGCACCTATTTTCCAGTCATAAAATAACATTTATCAAATTCAAATTAACAGTCCAGTGTCAGCCAGAAAAATTCCTTCTGAAGGCCATTCTCTCCTGGGTTTTCTGTATGTGGTAGTTGGTATTCCTTGGAACACTTCCTCTGGAAGTATTGACTAAATACTGCTCTTAAGATTTTGTGAGCTCAGAGCAACAAAATTATAGAGCAGCCCTGAAAAGCTGAACTCCTCCACACACCTGGGGAAAATAAAAGTGGAAATTATTTTTCCCATCATCACTGTAAATGTAGCACAAGTGGATTTTTGTGCCTGGCAGTTTTGGATTACATCAGTGTAAGGCTGATTTAAAGTGCCTCAGTCAGGTCACACCTGCCCCATTTCAACCCAACTGGTTTTAATAAGAACATAAAAATCCCTGTCTGCTGCTTCACCCTTTATGGCACCTCCAGTATTGAAACTGCTGATGCTTGTGAGCCAAAGTGGGTCCCATTTACTGCAGCCAGGTTTCTGTTTACCCTTGTGCCATGAATTCAATCTGCTCTTGAAATCTCCCACTGGATTGTCTGAACAGCAATGCAGATCCAATTCCTGCAGATCGTAATGAGAATCAAAATGTGGGGTTTTCAAGCGTATTATGTCAAAGGACCTTCAGAAAAGTATCATTAATTAAGTTCTCATTACGAACAAGAATAATTATGGAAATAAACACACATTCATACACAGAGCTGCTGGAGCCAGGCTGGCAGAGCTGGGGGTGCTCACCTGGAGAGGAGAAGCTCCAGGGAGAGCTCAGAGCCCCTTGCAGGGCCTAAAGGGGCTCCAGGAGAGCTGCAGAGGGACTGGGGACAAGGGCTGGAGGGCCAGGAGCCAGGGGAATGGCTTCCCAGTGCCAGAGGGCAGGGCTGGATGGGAGATTGGGCAGGAATTGTTCCCTGGGAGGGTGGGCAGGCCCTGGCACAGGTTGCCCAGAGCAGCTGGGGCTGCCCCTGGATCCCTGGCAGTGCCCAAGGCCAGGCTGGACATTGGGGCTGGGAGCAGCCTGGGACAGTGGGAGGTGTCCCTGCCCATGGCAGGGGGTGTTCACCAATAAATAAATTTCCAAGACCTCCTTCTGCTTCTTCTGTGTTAAAGATGCAAAAATGGACTTGTGCACGTGTACAGTCCAAGTCCAGACATCCAGAATCGTCCCTTCAAGGCCACTGAATTTAGCCTTAAAGAGGTGAATGTGCTTTTAAAAAGCATGCAGAGAACCTGCCAAAAATTCATGAGCTCTAAGTATTTAAATAGGAGTGCAAAGGTGAATCAGAGCACAGCAAGAGGTTTGCCTCCACTTTATCTTTAATGTGTTTTTCTTATGCCTCGGTTTCCCCTTTGAAGTGATAAGAGACTGTAAAAGTGATTACGCTCTTTGCTGAAGTGAAGCATTAATTTGGATTTCAGCAGAAGGAAAATGACCTGCAAGAGAAGAACTGATTTGCTGCTGCTGTGGTTTAACCCAGCCAGCAGCTGCTCAGTGGTGGGGAAGTGTGAGGGGCAAAAAAGGTGCTGTGCAAGCCCTGCCCAGCAATAAAAACATGGAATGAGCAGCACTGCCTCCAGCTCAAATCCAACACACAGCTCCAGACTAACTGTGAGAAAAATTAACTCCACCACAGCCCAAGCTGGCACATTTAATTTAATAATATTTAAAAATAACTCAATTATTTATAATGCAAACATCCATCACACAACCAAATTTCCATTAAGTGGGGTGACAGTGTGGATTTGACATTTTCAGCGAACCTGAAATTTGTCTAGTGCTACATTTCATTAATAAAGTGCATTCAAAACCTTGACAAGAGGAGTTAGTATGAAATTATTTCAGTGTAAGTTTTAACCACTTAAAGAGAGAAGACTTCCACCCAAACCTTTTACCCTCTTCCCCCTCGTTTTCCTTCGTGTCTGAATCAGAAACCTTTTCCATGACAGCCTCGTAAGTCTTTTGTGCTCGGAGGATTTCCTTGTCCGTGCTGAAATGCACCATTTGCCTGCTCAGAATGGGCACGACCAGGTTGAAGTTGTCGACTCTCTTGTTTAATTTCCTGATGTCTTCTGCAAACTGCTCGCAAACCCGACCCCATTGCTTCTGCTCCGACAGCGTCATCGGCTCCCCGAGCTTCCTCCTGGAGGCCACGATGCTCTTCCTCAGCAGCTCAATGGTCTCCCGGATTTCCTTCTGCAGCAGGATCCACTCGGGCTGGTACCCATTGTCAATGAGGATCCTGTTCAGGTTGTGGGTCATGGGGTCGATGTGGGGACTGTCCGAGAACTTCTGCAAAGGCTTCCCTTTGCCACTGAGGTTGTCGAAGTCTCCTTTGGCCATGGATTCCTGGATGAGGTCCTCAACCAGCCGTTCCACCGCCTGAGTTATCTTCACTTTCTTGCTCTGCCTCACGTCCTCGGCTCTGCTCAGGTCGCTGCCGGCGTAGCGGTTCTCGAGCCTCTGCTGCCGGTACTGCAGCACCTGCTCGGTGGCACGGTCCACGCGGAACTGCATGTACTGCTTCTCCCTCTGGCTCGGCGTGCCGATGCCCACGCCCTCAAAGCTCAGGTAGTGTCTGTGCTGCAGGGATTTGGATTTGAACTGGTCTTCCTCCTCCTCGCTGGGATCCAATATCTGTTTGGCTTCCAGGTCATTGAGCACTACCCTGTAGGCCTCCTCCACCCTTATGAAGGCCTTGGAATCGGCCATGCCGGAGCTGCTGTCCGGGTGGTATTTTTTGGCAAGATTTCGATAGGAGTTTCGGACATCATCGAGGGAACATCCTTCCTCGAGCCCCAGAATTTCGTAAGAGTCCTTGATGTCATTTTTGGGTTTGTAACCCGACAACATCCTGCAGAGAAACGGCTTCAGCTTCCTTGGAATCATGGCTCCCCGTCCCATGAAACCATGTCCCATGTTGTTACTCAGCATGACACAAAGCCACTGGGGATTTCTTCAGATGCAGCTACATCATAAACAACCTACAAACACATTTGTACAAAAACCATGTTAAACACCCTTTTCTTTAAAGAACTTCCAGGGCAAAAGTCTTATCTTTAGCCTGATATATTAAAGAAATCCCTACTAAAATTCAGCAGTATTTTTTTCTTTTATAGACTAATATTGAAATCACAGAATCCCAGAGTAGTTTGGGTTGGAAGGGACCTTAAAGCCCATCCCATTCCCACCCCTGCCATGGCAGGGACACCTCCCACTGTGCCAGGCTGCTCCAAGCCCCAATGTCCAGCCTGGCCTTGGGCACTGCCAGGGATCCAGGGGCAGCCCCAGCTGCTCTGGGCACCCTGTGCCAGGGCCTGCCCACCCTCCCAGGGAACAATTCCTGCCCAATATCCCATCCAGCTCTGCCCTCCTTAAGCTTAAAGCCATTAATTTACATTTCTAATTAATTACTATTGAAGTAGTAGTATTACAATGTAAATGAAATTTAATTCACAATTTACTTTTTTCCTGGTATGACAACAACAACACAGGTTTGTTTTGCACTGAAGAATTCCCAGGAAGCATTTTTATTGCCTTTATTTTTTTTATTATTTATTGTATTGCCTTTACTGCCTTTCAGCAAACTCATGCCAGTGTAAACTGGAAATAAGGTTGATGCTGAGCAATAGCTGCTGAAACAAATGCCTCCTTTTTCCTCTGTACCTACATTCAGCAACAGCTCAATGTCCTACTCCCATGGATCAATGCCTCAAGATTAACGACCTGGTACATTTGCAAAGGAGGTCATCACAGCACGGTTTTGGTATTTCACAGCAACATCTGGATCATCCCTCAGGTTACAGATTCACTTAGATCAGCCTTTGTATCCCAGCAGTGGCCAAACTCCTTCGCTGGTGCCAGACAGGGGCATAAACCTGGAACTCAGAACAGATCAACAGCAGTCAGTATGTTCCTCTGCAGCAATTCCAGTGATTCTGGGTTATCTGGGGACACAGCAAAGGCAACACCTCAGCAGGTGACAAAGTCAGTCTTTATGTAAAATCAGTGTGGAAGAATATAACACAAACTGGACACACCAGTTACACATCAGCCAACCTCTCTTCATTCATGGGAATCCTTAGGGAAATGCTGGATCAGTGGAGCTAGACTCACAGAGGGCAACATCTTTTTTGCTCACTCCATTTCCAAACAAAAAACTAGGTCAAATCAACTCCTCAAGGTTAATTAAAGAATAAGCAGCATTTATGTCTTCTGCACACACCAAATTGCCCTTCTGCCCTAACACAGAGAAGGAAAAGGACAAGTACTTGGGACTGAATCAATTCTCAATGTTTTCAGCTGGCTTTGATCCATGTAAGGTATTAAATCATCAGCTTGTGATAATGGAGCTCATTAACACTTTTTATCTATGATGCAGTGATTTCATTCCATCTGGGTGATGGACAGAGATAACAACTGATTTTCATACAGCCATAAAACCCCGTGTAACTACTACTTAAACAGAAGTATCAATAAATGATCTTTTTAAATTCAATTTTTGCTCAGAAAGCGACTTTCTCATAACTCGGTAGCCTCGATTTTAATAAACATATGGTTCATTAAAGAACCATATGTAGAACCCTCAAGCCCCCGGGGCCGCCGGCTGGGAAAGGGGGGGGGGGGGGGGGGGGGTTACTCTCTGGCAGTGTGAACTGAGCGATCACCGCTGGGATTTGGGAAGGGGGGACGGATTGGGCCCCCAGGAGGCGCCCCCTCTCCCGCCCTCCCTGCTCCGTAGGGCCCCCGCAGCTGCGACCCCGGCCCGGCCCTGCCTCACCTGGTGCCGCCGCCCGGGCCTCGGGAACGGGCCGGGAACGGCGCCCGGCAGGAAGAGGAGGGGCCGGCGGCAAGAGGAGGGGCCGGGCCGCGGCTTTGACCCTGCGCTCAAGGACAGAGGGAGAGGGGGAGGGAGAGGGGGAGAGAGAGGGGAAAGCGAGGACAATGGAGGAGGAGAAGGAATGGGGCAAGACGGGAGGGCCGGGGGAACGGGGAGTGAGGGAGACAGGGAAGTAGGGAAGAGGAGCGGGGAGAGAGAGAGGGGAGAAAGGCAGGGAAGTGAGGGAGGAGGCGGGGAGAAGGTCTCGCCTCTCCCCGTTCACCGCCGGGGGGCGCCTGAGCGCCGCCGCAGCCGTGAGGGGAGGGAGCCGTGAGGGGAGGGAAGAAGCCGTGGTGGGGCGGTGAGGGGAGGTGCTCTGGTGGAGCTGGTCATGGTCACCAGGGTGCAGGTGGGCTGGGAAGCTCTGGATCAAGGCAGCAGGGAGTGGGACAAAAGACAAACCTCTCCCGGTTAATGCTGCGCTCTGTGATTGGAGTACTTGCTGTGAGAGCAGTGAGGACGTGTCTCACCTCTGCCAAGCTTTCCAAATTGCTGCAAAGCAGGGGTTGATATCCAGCAGTGCCTGCTCCAAAATGAGACCTGTTCGTTCCACTGCAGCTCCACAGGTCACGTTTTATCTCCCTGTGTGTGAACGCAGGGGCTGACAAAAGTCAGGCTGGGCTGCACATGGAGCTGCCCCTGTTCTTTCAAACAGGAAAATATTCCATGAAATAAGGAGGGCACAAAGTGGTTGTTGTTCCTGTGTTGTCCTTGGGTTATCCCTGTTACAGAACACTGCTTCGTGTGCCTTCCTGCTGGAGGTGTCTGTCTTCAATGTTCCAGTGGGAAGAGGGCAAAGAGTGGGAAGATGAACTAAAGAAAAAACAGGTGTGCCCAGGGGAGGATGACACCCAGGATCTCTCTCAAGGGGATAACAAGAGTGACTTGGAGCTGTTCCAAAAGGAAAATGACAGTGAGCTCTCCCGAGAGGAAAAACAGAATGACTGTGAGCCATCCCAGGGCCCAGACAAGCAAAAGAAAAAGCTGTCCCAAGGGGAGAGTGACAGGAACGAGGAGCTGTCCCAAGGAGATAACAGCAGCGACAATAAGCTTTCCCAAGATGAAAGCAAATATGACAAAGAGCTGTCTTTTGGGGAAGACTATAATGTCCAAGACATGTCCCCATGGGAAGTAGATGAGGACAAAGGGCTCTCCCAATGCGAAGAAGATGAGGATGCAGAGCTCTCCCTGGGGGCAGATGACAGTTCCCAATATCCCAGTGGGAGGTAAACAGCATCCAGGGAGCTGCTTCCTGTCAGGAGGAAACAGCACCCTGGATCTGTTTGCGCTAGAGGATGACAGAAATTATTGAGAAGATGGACGAGGAGAAGGGGACCCCTAATTCTCCTTTTGTTCTTTTCCACAACGAAGGAGACTCGCACAATGGGAAATTGTTCTTGGTGGAGCTGTCCTGCAGGGCTCCAGCCCAGACAAGAGGCTTGGGGGACGTCTGGTGTGGTCCCACCTGCAGGTTGGCATTCCAAAGCAGTGTCAGGAGTGGGAAAATTTGAGACAAAATAGATTATCCAGAACCACACTTGATCTGTCTCCTCTCACTCACCAGACCTGGAGGAGGTGCTGGATAAATGATGCACGGCAAGCTGATGAAATCAGGAGTGACTCTGGTTTTATCCTTGCGTGCTGCAGTGCAGGCTCGGAAAGGAGAGGTGCTTTGTGCCCGTGTGCACACACGGTCCGGAGCGCGTGAATCGGCCGGGAGCCCCGCACGGGTTCGGAAGCCTTGTACCCAGCTGTGGAGTTTTTCCCTGATGTTGCTCAGTTTTGCTTCAATGTTTCCAAAGTAAAGATCACAGGAAACAAATGTAAAAGTTTAAAAAGACAAGACCAACAAGTGACAAAACTGTGTAAGTATTTTACAGCATCATTTTTCTTTTACTAAATCTTTTGTCAGTAGAGATGTTGCTCTGAACTACCTCTTTATGACTTTTGACCCACATGTATTTGTAATTATAACTTTCTAGTATTTGTTATGCTTTTGAACCCCACGTACAACAGAGGAGTGCCATCGATAGTAGTTTTCTCTCCCAAACAGGCTAAAGCACTCGTTTCTTTCTGCCGAAGAGGCGGAACCGCGTGTGTTTCGTGTGCCATCGCACAGCCCGGCGCCGGTATCTGCACAGGGCCTTTAGGGCCTGGGGCAGCCGTGTGGCGATGCTGCCGCAGGCGAGCCCAGCCCTTGGGGCCGCAGTCCGTGTGCATTTGGAAGCGCACGGACACAATTCCCAGCCCCGTCCGGCTTTGTGCTTCATGTTCCTGTTGCCTGTGCGGGCGGAGCGGGGCCGGCGGGAGCCGCGCTCCCCTCAGAGCCCCTGAGCGCGGCAGCAATGGCGGCGCCGCTCCCTCAGCGCCCGGGCCCGGCCCCGGCGGGCGGGGAGCGCTCGGCAGCGCCCTGGTGGCAGCAGGGCCCGAGCCCCGGCCCCGGGCTCTGTCCCCGAGGCGCCGCACAGGCGAGGGGAGACCTGCAAGAGTCGCTGCCTGAGGCATTGCCCCGGCCCTGGGGCGGCACCTGGCCCCTGGCCGTGTGGGACCGCGCGAGCTTCTCGTGCTCCCACTTCTCAATGAAGTGAAGAAATTCAGCCAAATTAAATTTAACAAAGAAATAGATGTTATTCTGCGGCCGAAAGATCGGTCACACAGAAAGCCACGATCGAGGAAAGCAGCTCAGAGCCCGGGGTCGGAGCTGGGTGAACACGCACAGATCTGATCTCTATCGCACCAGACCTCCCAAGTTCATGACTGCTGCTTCGGCTGGTCCCTTCTTATACAGTTTTTGGGCAGAGTCCGAATTAATTCTATTTTTCTCGTAATTTTAGCATATTCCTGAAGTTTTCTTGTCCCGGAGTTGGGCTGCCCAAAGCCTTTCCTGGGTCTGATCAATTGCCCATCCTGGGTGATGAGTGGGCCATTTCTGGCGATGGAAGGGCCATCTCTGATGATGGATGGGCCATCTCTGGTTCCTGGAACAGTTATTTTTAGTTCCCAGAATATCCGATTCCTTATCAGATGAGATGTAGATATCAGAAGGTGGAAATCAAATCATCATGGTGCAAATGTCCCGGTGATAAGATCTAACCCCACCGAGGTGGAATCCTCACTTATTGTGAGAGAACTTCTTTTAGTGTTGTGAAATTTTTCTCTCAGCCACGCTGGTGGAGGGATTTTGAAACTCTGTCTCTACATGGTCTGATTACATTCCAGTTTTATACATAATAGCACGAATTACATACTTTATTTATAACACCCAAGCTTGTCCAGGTGCCTGTGGATGGCCCCGTCCTTGCGCGGTGCCCCTGCCCCGCTCAGCTTCCCGTCCCCTGCAAAGGCGCCGAGGGCGCGCTCGGAGCCGCCGGGTGCCATTGCTAAAGGCGCTGGCGAGCCCCGGGGCCCAGGCAGAGCCCTGAGGGACAGCCCTGGTCCCCGGCCTCCCGCGGGACGCGGAGCCGCTGCCCACGAGTCCCTGGCACGTCCGTGCGGCCAATTCCTCGTGCCCTGCACAGCGCAGCCTGCAAACGCAGGGCTCTGCAGCGTGGGGCTGGGGCTGTCGTGTGGGAGCGTGGCCAAAGGCCCTCAGGGCTCTGGGCACAGCAGGGGCCGCAAGGCCACGAGTCCGGGGCTGTTCCAAGCCAGTTCCTCTCCGCCCCGATGTTTTGGGGTGCCGGGGATGGCTCTTTGTGACCCAGGCGTGGGGTGTCAGGGCCCTTTGTGATGTGGGACATGGTGGTGGCCAGAGACCCTTGTGACATCAGAGAGCCCGGCCCTGGCTGAGGGTATCTAAGGGACGCAGAGCCCTGCGGTGCCCATCACAGGAGCGCCGTTCTCTGAGGAGGAAGCAGCTCCCTGTGCTCGTCTGCTCTAGAGAGCAACGGAGATTACTGAGAAGATGGAGAAGGAGAAGAGGAACCCCAACTCCAAGCCCACCCAAGGCCAACTGCTGAGCCTGCGGAGGAGGCCAGGAGTGAGGGATGAGGCAGGAAGGAGAGGCCAGTGGACGGAGAGGGCCAGGATCTTTGCTCTGCCAAGGGAGCCCTCTCCGTCCCACGCCGCCTCCTCCTCACCGACGCACATCAAGCTGCCGCCAGTGCACCTCGGGCAGCCAAAGGTGGGACCCAGAAAGCTCCAACACCTCAAGGTCCCACAGGTGGAGCTCGGGCAGCCGCGGGCAGCGCCGCAGGGCAGCCGGAGCCAGGCCCTGTCCCTCCGTGGGGACACGCTGCCACCGCTGCCGCCTCTGCCACAGCTGGCACCGCTGCCACCACGGCCCTGCCTGGTGAGCCCCAGGGACACTCGGAGCTGGGACACAGAGCTGGGGAGTGCAGGGGAGAAGGGGCCTCAGCCCCGCAGCCCCTGTCCTTGGCAGCCATACACCCCCGTGCCCAGGGTGTTCTTGCCCCTGCTCAGGGTGGCCCAGGAGGGCACAGCCCGAGTGTCCCCGAGCTCGCAGCTGCTGCCTGTGCTGCCCATTCCCTCGGGGACTCCTGCCATGGAGTGCAGCATCAGGGGCACGGGTCTGGAGAAACAGGATTCCCAAAGGGAAAATGACAGCGAGCTGTCCCAAGGGGAAAACAGCAGCGAGCAGGAGCTGTCCCCAGTGACAGAAGACAGCGAGCTCTTCCCAGGGGACAGCACGAGTGACGAGGAGCTGTCTGAAGTAGAAGATGACAGCGAGCTCTTCCCAGGGGACAGCACGACTGATGAGGAGCTCTCCCCAGTGGAGGAGGCCATCAAGGTCACTCCAGATGACAGCACAAGTGACATGGAGATATCTGAAGTGGAAGAGACCATAGAGGTCATTCCAGGGGACAGCACAAGTAATGAGCAGCTGTCTCCAGTGGAAGAGGCCATCGAGATCTTTCCCGGGGACAGCACAAGTGACGAGGAGCTGTCTGAAGTGGAGGAGGTCATCGAGGTCATTCCAGAGGACAGCCTGAGTGACCCAGAGCTGTCTGAAGTGGAAGAGGCCATCGAGACCATTCCACAGGACAGCACAAGTGATGAGGAGCTGTCCCCAGTAGAAGAGACCATCGAGGTCATTCCAGAGGACAGCCTGAGTGACCCAGAGCTGTCTGAAGTGGAAGAGGCCATCGAGACCATTCCACAGGACAGCACAAGTGATGAGGAGCTGTCCCCAGTAGAAGAGACCATCGAGGTCATTCCAGAGGACAGCCTGAGTGACCCAGAGCTGTCTGAAGTGGAAGAGGCCATCGAGACCATTCCACAGGACAGCACAAGTGATGAGGAGCTGTCCCCAGTAGAAGAGACCATCGAGGTCATTCCAGAGGACAGCGTGAGTGACCAGGAGCTGTCTGAAGTGGAAGAGGCCGTCAAGGTCATTCCAGGGGACAGCACGAGTGATGAGGAGCTGTCCGAAGCGGAGGAGGTCATCGAAGTAATTCCAGAGGACAGCCTGAGTGACCCAGAGCTGTCCGAAGTGGAAGAGGCCATCGAAGTAATTCCAGAGGACAGCCTGAGTGACCAGGAGCTGTCTGAAGTGGAAGAGGCCATCGAGGCCATTCCACAGGACAGCACAAGTGATGAGGAGCTGTCCCCAGTGGAAGAGGCCATTGAGCTCTCACCAGGGGACAGCACAAGTGACGAGGAGCTGTCCGAAGTGGAAGAGGCCATCGAGGTCATTCCAGGGGACAGCCCGAGTGACCCAGCACTGTGCCCAGTGGATGGGGCCATCGAGCTCTTCCCAGGGGAAAACAGCCGTGACAAGGAGCTGTCCCCAATGGAAAACGACAGTGAGCTCTCCTGAGGGGATAACAAGAGTTACAAGGAGCTGTCCCAGGGTGAAGAGAAGAATGAAGAAGAGGTGTCCCAAGGGGAGAGCGACAGTGGCAAAGAGCTGTCCCAAGGGGATAACTACGAGGATGAGAAGCTTTCCCCAGAAGACGACAAACATGACACAGAGCTGTCTTTTGGGGAAGGCTATGATGTCCAAGCTATGTCCCCATGGGAAGAAGATGACGACAAACAGTTCTCCGAGTGGGAAGAAGATGAGGACAAAGAGCTCTCCCAATGTGAAGAACATGAGGATGAAGAGCTCTCCCACTGGGATGAACATGAGGATGAAGAGCTCTCCCACTGGGATGAACATGACAGCGAAAAGTGGATGAGGAGGGCCCTGCTCGGTGGTATGGAGAGAGATCAAAGCTCATCACTGGAACTGTCAGAACTGGAGCGGGTGTCAAGCCATCAGAAGGTGCTGGAGTGGCTGGAAGCCAACTTCCCCGATGATTATGGACTTGAGGATGAGGAAGCTAAGAGACACCAAAGACTGGCCACACAGAAATGGTGGAAGGACAAGTTGGAGGCCCAACAGCACGACCCATTGGACTCCATGTCATCTCTTGCATTCAATGTCAGTGGCAACATGCTTTCCAGATGGAGGCAATGCGGCTTCCAAGAGCTGTCCCAAGGGGAAGATGCCATCCAGGACACCTGGAGCGAACCCTTGGGCCTTATGGATGATGAGGACTCCCTGGAGGGACCCAGCTGTTTCCAGGCATGTGGGTGCAGAGGTGGCAGCAGAGGCAGCCCGTGCCCTGCCCAGCGCCTCTCCTGCCCCGGGGCATCACACGGATGCCAAGCCAGCAGCTGCGGAGGAGGAGGAGGAGGAGGAGGAGGAGCCTGAGCCTCTCGCTCCCGAGGTGACAGAGGCACAGAGCCAGGTCTCCAAGAAACGTCCCTCCCGCTTCAGGCGGGCGCTGCGGGCGCTGCGCAGGCTGTTCCGGTGTCCCTGCCTGGCACCACAGCCGGAGGAGTAGCGCCCACGCCAGCGCCAGGCCGGGCCTGGAGGTGGAGGCAGAGCAGCCCTTGGGCGGGACAAACGTTCCCAGTTGTGGTTCCTGGAGATCAGCACAGCCCAGCACAGCAAGTGCAGGAATCGGGCCAACAAGTGGCCACGGATCGTAGGGGGGGACCAGGAGCACCAAAGACCCCCAAGGCCACCGACCCTTTCCCAGAAGGGTCTGAAAGAACGGACTGTGCAAGAGACCCCATTTGCACAGAGGTGAGAAACCCATTGCAGGGTGGGGAACCCAGTCCAGAAAAGGGTACCCCCACCAAGCCCGTGACCCTGGACATCCCAACAGCTGGACTGTGGCTGGAACCCGGAGTGACATCCCCTCATCTGGAACCGTGCTGGAACCTGGAGTGACATCCCCTCAGCTGGAACCACACTGGAACCAGCAGTGACGTCCCCTCAGCTGGAACCACACTGGAACCAGCAGTGACGTTCCCTCAGCTGGAACCACGCTGAACTGGTGCTGTGAATATTTTTGTCTTTTCTTTTATACCCCTGTTACAGCTTTTTACAGCTCCTGTATTCTCAGTGCTTTTTGCCTACATTCTTGGCCTTGTTCGTTAAGCTGGGAGACGAAACATTTTAGAAGCTTCGTAGTTAGGGTCAGTGTGCCCCAGACCCCAAGGTCCTCTCCAGAACACATTTTGTAAACTAAGATAGAAGCATCCAGGGGAAGGTTTCTTGGGGAGCGGGGGCTCATTCGAGCCTCTCCTTGGGGAATTTTTGATAGATTAGTAATTAGTAAGACCTATAATGTTACACCAGATCTTTTGGGGTGGGCATTGCGGTGCGCATGGAGGTGCATTCAAACTGCACGTAGTGCACCTAAGGATCCTTAAAAGAGATAACCAAGGTAAAATCCCTTTTTCCCTTCTAACCGTGTCTCACTCTTGATTTTAAGACCAGGAAAAGGCATCAGAACCAGGAATGACGTCCTCCCATGTGGAACCATGCTGGGAACAAGGGGGACCTCCTGTCAGCCAGGACCACACTGGAACCAGGAGCCATCATCTCTTTTTCTCCCTCTTTTCTTGTCTTTCTTTCTCTCTCTCTGCCCCTCTTTAATTCACCCCTTCCTTTGTCTCTTCCCTTTCATCCTTTCCCTTTATCCTGTTATAAACTAAGTCGATAGTTCGTGCTGTTATGTATAAAAATTAACTGTAATTAAGCTATACAGAGCCAGAGTTTCAAAGCCCCCCCACCAGCCTGGCTGAGAGGAAAATTTTACAACACTGGAGCAGTTGAAAAGGAAGTTCTTTCAGCACAGATGTAATCAATAGGTGAGGATTCCACCCCAGGCGGGGTTGGATCTTATCACCGGGACATTGACACTATGATGGCTTGATCACTGTCTTCTGATCTCTACCTCTCAGCCGATAAGGAATTGGACATTCCAGGAACTCCACTGAGGGCTCCAGTCCGGGAACTCCATTGAGGGCTCCAGGAATCGAAGACAGACAAATTCATCACCGAAGATGGACAATTCATCAGACCCAGGAAAGGCTCTGTGCAGTCCAACTTCGGGACAAGAAAACTTCATGGATGTGCTAAACTGTGGGAAGAACAGAACTAATTCGGACTGCCCAAGAACTGTATAAGAAGGAACCAGCGGAAGCAGCACCCGTGAACTTGGGGATCTGACACGACAGAGGTCGGATCTGTGTTCACCCAGCTCCCATCCCAGGCTCGGGGCTGACCTTCCGATCGTGGCTTTCTGCGTGACCGATCTTTCGGGCGCGGAATAAAATCTATTTCTTTATTAAATTTAATTTGGCTGAATTTCTTTTATTTCAATCCCAAACTCACTGCCACGTGTTTTCATTGTAGGTCAGGGACTAGTGTAGCAGTTGTGTAGAAATAAGTAAAATTAATGAAATATTCATATATTAATAAAAATAAGAGTGTTGATTTTTTTGTGGACACTCCAGCTTTTATCGCTCCTTTCATCCCTGAGCATTTACGATTCTTGGGTGCTTCCCTCCCCTTAGGGGTGGGGGATCACAACACGTTAATAAAAGCTGCTGCTTCTTACATTGTGCTTGTCTGTGCCTGGTCCACATCGGGAGCAAGGTGGGGGCTGGCAGCATAAAAAATCATGGAACCATGGAATCTGCTCTGCTGGAAGGGACCCACAGGGATCACCCAGTCCCACCCCTGGCCCTGCCCAGACCCCCCACCAATCCCAGCCTGGGCATCCCTGGCAGCGCTGTCCAAATGCTCCTGGAGCTCTGGCAGCCTCGGGGCCGTGCCCATTCCCTGGGGAGCCTGGGCAGTGCCCAGCAGCCTCTGGGGGAGAACCTTTCCCTGCTCTCCAGCCTGAGCCTGCCCTGGCCCAGCTCCAGCCGCTCCCTGGCTGCTGTCCCTGTCCCCGGGAGAAGGAAAGGCTGGGAACGTTGCAGCTTGCCAGATGTTAACCAGAGGAATTCAGTCTATCCTGGATGGATTTGGCTGTCCAAGATGATGGAGTAGGAATCACTGGAGAATAAAGTAACAGTTCTTATGTATGTTGTACTTCTGGCACTGCTTGTATTGAATTTGTAAAGGTAAAAAGGGCTGTAATGAAGAGGGGGGGGGGCACATTCCAGTGTGTGCTGGATAGTAAAATAACCTTTATTTATACATTTCAAGCTGTGTTCCGTGAGAAATAACAGGTCTGTGTGTGCAGGTTTGGCTGGAGTGTTTCTGTGGAGCTGGACACTGTACCAGTTGTCTCCACCTCTGAGGTCCTTCCCCTGGCAGGGGATATAAAGTTGCTCTGGCATGGGATCTGAGTGAGGAGCGCAGCTTTGTGACACATTGTAGCGGGGTTGTATTTTTTCCCTAGGGTTGAATCCTATTTCCGTGGTCAGACGGTCTGTTGGGAGGAGCTATTTGTGCTGTTAACGAAGGAAGACGGAGACAGAGGAGGAGGATCCACGGTGTTGAGGGTGTGGGGAGGACTTGAAGGGTGGGAGGCACTGAGGGGATGCTGCTGGTCATCCGCCGGTGAGGGTGGAGGATCAAGGGGGACAGGGCAGCTGCAGGTCTGGCTGCCTCTTTCACTTCCTTATCCTTGGCTTTAGGAGATCAGAAATCATTTGGATCTGAAGCAGGAACTGGAGGAAGATCCTTCTGGAGGACTTCTTAGCCTTTTGTGCAGGCAAACAGCAGGGTCTGACACGGTAAGGGAAAATAATTCCAGTGAGATGTCCCTCTCCACAGCGTTTCCTCCAGGACCAACTATCCTTCCAGCATGCTCTGTCCCTCTCTTCAGCCTTCCCTCCTGGACCAACTGACTCACCAAATTTCCTCTCTTCCAGCACGCTTTTGCTTGGCTTTGCAAAAAACATCCTTAGTGTCCTCACTGGGAGGTGGAATGGAAAAGTGGATTTTTCCCAAAGTACTGGGGGCACTGCCCACTTTCACTCTTCTTCCCAGTTCAGAACTTTAATTCATTCTGCTTTAGAAAACTTATGGAATTGTGAAATTATTGGCGGGGGGGGGGGGTGTGGTGTGTGGAATTGCTTTTAAAACCACTTTCCTTTTTATTGATGACTGTTGCACCGTATTGGCGCCTCGAAGGGAACGTCGGTGCTTTTGTTAGAGACAGAGCAGTTGTGACTCATTATCTTCACCTTCACAGCCACTTCCAGCGATTATTTGTCAGGCAGTGACAAAAGGAAGGATAAAGCCTGACACTCTGGATTGTTACCCAACATGATGCCTAAGAAAAGTCTTTTGCAAGGAAATCTGTCCCTGGTAGAGCATTAAGCACATGCTCTGTGTTTGTACACCTAGAGCACAACAGCTAAAATTGAAAATCAAATAACTCCCAAAATTCTGCAGTTCTCAGGGCTGGGCTGTGAGAATTCCTGACATTGTACTTGGGCAATTCAAGAATGATGAAATAGACAGAGTTAAATTGGATTTTGTAGTGGGTTAAGGTGGTGGAATCCTGTCTCAGGATCCCCAAGCGTGATTCTTGATGTATCACAGTTCTATGAACATCTTGCCTGGAATGTTCTCCCTCAGTGTCACCATTTAGCTCCCGTTTGCCTTTGGAAGCTGCGCAATGAATTAAACCCAGAGGTTGTGATTCCTCAGGAGAGCGCAGCGGAACTTGCTGGTGTCTGTGGTATCTTTAATTTATGATCTCTCTCCTGGGTAAGGACTGGTTTCTCCATTAGCACCTCCCTTAAAGGTCACGCTCCGGGGTGGATATTTCTCCCTGACATTTGTCCGCATTCAGCACACAGGGAGAAATTAAGTTTGCAGATATGACCTATGATAACATATCTGAAATAAAGCAAAACAAATCTGCCGGGAAATATTGCTGAGGAACTGCTTGAAATGTCAGTGTCAGTGAGATGAACAGTTGTCTTTTTACTGAATGTGCTGCTCTGCTGAAGTGTCCTCCTAGCAATTGTCAGTGTATAAAGTCTGTCCTGAAACCTGCCTTTGCCATTTACTGCCGAGAATGTCTGCACTCTTAAAAGCTTCTAGACCAACCACAGCATTCAGACTCAAATATATTTATTAAATATAAAGGAGTTAAATAATTAAATTTTCATTTTTGTATATTTATTATATATTTATTCGTTATCGATGAGCTATATATGACATATATTATATACGTATGATACATATGATTATATATGATATATATGATAAACCAAATTGCCCAATCAAAATTTATAAAGAAATGACATTTATTATGCGACCAAAATATCGGTCTCTGTAGGTCTGATTACATTCCAGTTTTATACATAATAGCACGAATTACATACTTTATTTATAACAATATATGTATGACTTCGTTCTGTTGTATATATTTGATTATTGTTTATTATAATTTCATTTAATTCGTTTATATAATTGTATATTTGTATAGAAATAAATACATTCATAACATATAGAAGATATAAAAATATTTTTCTAGAGCATTTGTATGACACTTTTAGTCCTGTCCTGCGTAGTTGTGCAAAGAACCTGATGAGACATACTCAAGGCAAGATTACTTCATGTCTGTGGGTGCTTAAGAAATGAAATCTTGACTCTGCTGGAACAAGTGGGGACAATTCCCAGTGGATTTGTTGTCAGTATTTAAACCAGATGTGACCGATGCGTCCATCCAGTGGCACTGCTGGCACAGCCACCGTGACCCGTAGCCTACAAGCACCTTTCTGACACAAACTGGGTTAATATTACTTAAAAGCTGTAGCAGTGAGATGGAATTCCTCTGTTGTTGCTTCTTTTGGCCCGGGTTTGTGAAGTCGGTGGTGCTCCAGGGGCTGCCTGTGCTTCCCAGGGGCCCATGGCTGAGCGGGTGCTGGTGATCGGCAGCGGAGGCAGAGAACACGCCCTGGCCTGGAAGCTGGCCCAGTCCCCACACGTGAAACACGTGTTTGTGGCCCCGGGAAATGCAGGGACAGCTGACAATGGAAAAATCTCCAATTCAGGTAAAAAGGGCGGGTTCAAATCCTGGGCCGAGCAACCAGTGCTGCAGCAACTGAGACAAACCCACCGGGGAGGTAGCAGTTGCTCTTCTTTTACTGGTGCCACAAATGACTGAAGGCGCAGATTTATTTTTTATTGTGTGTTTTGTTTCTGGATTTCAGAGCTGCCTCCTAAAACTCCCTGCTCTATTTATTTTTAGCCTTGCTTCTTAAACTAGTGAGGCTCATATGAGACCGTATTTCTAAACCTCATCTCTTCCACTTTTGTGCTTGAATTCAGTGACCAATTCCAGTGAAATTTAACCCGGGAACAGAGGGCCCAAAGTTCTTAATTCTGAATAGAAACATCTCTGTGTCTGCCCAGGCTGCTCAGCTAAATTTAGCTACATCATCCAATGCTTTGAATAAATCTACTCAGCTGTTGAAATTGAGTTTCTTTCCAAACTTCAAGTTTTATTTTTCAAACTTGTTATTGTTGTGATAAACAGCTTTTAATAATATATCTTGATTACATGTGGCAAATAAATCAGTTAGGAGATGTGTATTAAAAAGAGTAGTGCAAATTGGAGTTGTTCCTTGTTCCTTTTGGACTCTGTTATTATCACATTGATGTTTCAATTTGCCCTTTGTGGGCTCTTTCATGATTTTAATCACACTTTTAGGGAGATGGAAAAAAGATATTCTCATCTCCTGTTCCTTTTTAGGCTTTACAGTGATCATTTAATTATCTTTCCTTTTCAGCTGTATTAGTGAGCAATCACACTATTGTTACCCAGTTCTGCAAAGATCATAACATTGGGCTTGTGTTAGTTGGCCCAGAAGCTCTTTTGGCAGCTGGTAAGTTAATCAAAGACTTAAATAAACCTAAGTTGACCAAAAAAAAAAGTGTAAAAACGAGATGAAAATATTATAATGTGATAAACATAATATAATAATATAATAATATCAAATAATATAATTAGGTTGACAGAAAAAATCGGCACCTTGAATTCTGCTTTAAAATGGGGAGGGGAGGGTAACTGTGAGAGTGCTTAGTAACTAAAGAGCCTTAAAACTGCAGGCTGAGAAGGGTCGGTGGATATTCAGAACCTCGTTTTAAGGATGAATGAATTATCTGAGACAAAGGAAAGCCTAACAAAGGTGTGATGGGAATTTCCTTTTGTCAATGGCTCGATGTCCCCAAGGAGCCCCCTTGGTGTTCGTGCTATTTCTGTGATCAGGGATTGTTGATGACCTGAGGGCAGCAGGAGTTCGGTGCTTTGGGCCCTCTGCCAGGGCAGCCCAGCTGGCCTCCAACAGCAGCTCCAGCAAAGCCTTCCTGGATCGGCACGGGATCGCCACGGCCCGCTGGAAAGCCTTCAGCAACCCGCAGGAAGCCTGTAGGTTCATCATCAGGTAAATGTGCTGCCACTGGGGCTCCTCTGAGAGTCACTTGTGCCTGTGGCCTTCACTTAGGGCTCGGGAACTTCTCAGCTCTTGTTCTTCTCCAGAAGGTGCTGAATTAATGAGCTCTGTAATTAGAGACAGGTAATGAAGGTGCAGGTGTGGAGCTGCTGGAGCCCCTCTGCTCTGGAGCCAGGCTGGCAGAGCTGGGGGTGCTCAGCTGGGGAAGAGAAGGATCCAGGGAGAGCTCAGAGCCCCTTGCAGGGCCTAAAGGGGCTCCAGGAGAGCTGCAGAGGGACTGGGGACAAGGCATGGAGGGCCAGGAGCCAGGGAATGGCTTCCCAGTGCCAGAGGGCAGGGCTGGATGGGAGATTGGGCAGGAATTGTTCCCTGGCAGGGTGGGCAGGCCCTGGCACAGGGTGCCCAGAGCAGCTGGGGCTGCCCCTGGATCCCTGGCAGTGCCCAAGGCCAGGCTGGACATTGGGGCTTGGAGCAGCCTGGCACAGTGGGAGGTGTCCCTGCCATGGCAGGGGTGGGGCTGGATGGGCTTTAAGGTCCTTCCAACACACACATTCCATGATTCCATGATTCTGTGAACTGCAGCAGGTTGATTTTTCTGTTCTGAGATCCCAGCTCTTCTTTCTTTCCATCTGCTCCTTCAGGATGCTCGATAAGCCATTTAAAAGACAAAAAATTATAATGGAGAAAAATATTTCAATGAATCTTTCTGTTAATTAAGGGTTAATTATCATTTCTACCCAGACAGATACAGCAAAATGCTCTCTGATGGTGATTTGGAAGGTTCTGGTCAAATATTCATAACTAAAGAAAACGGTTCCATTTCTGTGCCTGTGGGTTGTGTTCCCAGGCTCCTTGTCTTTGCTGGCAAGTGTTCCGTGTGGGATAAACTCATGGAACCTGCAGGGTTCTTCTGATTAAAACCAACCTTTTCCCTGGTCTCGCTCTGTAACAATGTCCAGTTTGTGTTGCTGCCCCATGGAGACAAGGCCAACACCTTCTCTGCCTGTCAGCAAGCGCAAGGCTCCAAAGGGAAAACTGTCCCAGGTCTGCACAGCGAGATGGGGAGGAAGGGAGCCTGGTGTGAGCCTGCCTGGGTATAAACTGGGGGTGAGCTTTAACCTAATGGAAATCATAGTGTGGGAAGGAGAGGAAGGTGTTCTTTCAGGAAACAGGAAATCTGTGTGCAGAATCAGCCCTTCAAAAAATGTTTTGTTTGGCTGTTCACGAGCCAGACGGTGACTGGGTAAAGTTAAAATTCATTAATTAACATGGTGATGCTCTGTTCTTTTTTAATGTCTGGATTTAGTTTGTGTTTCAGACTAAGTGGGGAAATTCGGGAGGTAGAGTGGGATAAGATTTAACAGATCCTTTACGTGCCAGACCTGACTCAGCCTTAACCTCACAACCCCAAGTGTTTAATGGGATTGTGAGCTGTAATGTGGTGTTGTAAAACTACAAATCACCGAGGAGTTAGGCTTTCCAAGCCTATGGCAGGAATAAAATAACAGCCTGGGAAGAAACTGGGAGGTGTTAAAAGTTCAGTGACCTATCCAAGGATATCCATTGAGCTGGTGTCAGAACCAACAGCAGAATTCCTGCATTTCTTGTTCCCAGAGGGCTCCGGGTCCTTCACCTGCGGGACAGGACGGGCTAGCAGGGAATGTGTTTTCCTGATGGGTTATTCTTCAATCCCTTGGGGAAAAAAGGGAGGCTGTGGGAGGCATTCAGGAGCAAACTGCTGATTTCCCTGGATCCCCTGGATGCAGTAGGGATGCCTGACCCCCACTCTGCTTTCCTTAAAGCACTGACTTCCCTGCGCGAGTGGTGCGGGCGCGGGGTCCAGCGGCCAGGAAAGAAGTGACCATTGCAGCCAGCAAGGAGGAGGCCTGCAGAGCTGTCCAGGAGATTATGCAGGTGGAGAAATCCTTAATTAATCCCTGGCAATCCAAGTCTTGGTGTTCTGTACTCTGGGAGTTTGTAATTCTAGCTACAGGAGACAAGTGTTTTTGGGAGAAACTTGTTCATTCGACTCAGGAATTTCCCTGGGTCTCCTCAGATTCCTCCTGTGTGCCTCAGGCAGAGCCTGGAGGTTTTGTGACTGAACTCCTGTTCCAGCCTTGAGTCCCACTGCCCTGCCTCTCCAAATTTTAATTTTTCCTTGTCTCCCAGGCCTGATAAGGAGTATTTCAGTGTTGCCTTCTTAGGTCCAAATGAAATTCCATTGGCCTTCCCCACTGGCATTCCAGCAAGCTGGCACTTCCCACATACATTGATTTTTCTGTTAAAAGAAAATGAAGAGAGGATTTAGGCAGTGGATTCATGTCTGCTAAATGGGGATTTACTTTGTTTTGTTTTTTATAGGACAGAATGTTTGGAGAGATGGTTGTTATTGAAGAACTGCTCCAAGGGGAAGAACTTTCTGTATGTGATTGATGGTGTGATGTTGTGCTTTTACTCTTTGGCATTATTGCTGTGCTTCTGCAGACACACCCAAGTTTATTGTTTCAAATTTCAAATGGTTTTTTTTTTGTTTATTTGCACTTTGAGAAATATAAATATATTGCATATATATAACATGCAATCTAAGCCCTGTATCGTGCTAATCAATGCATATTGTTAGTAGATTTTTCTTCTACATTAACAATGATATTGCTTTTATGGTGATTATTTTAGGGGGGAAATGATTTTTTTTTTCCCTAAAGTGACCCAAAACATGTTTTTATGGACTTTGCGTTGGTAATTCTTGTTACATCAATAACTTTGTGCTAGTATTTAGTGCCTCTTTTAGACTATTCACATGCCAGAGGACTGGTGTGTGTCCATGCGACTGACAGGTCAAAATCGGATTCATCAAAAGGGAATTGTAATGAGAGCCACCATTTTTCTTGGTTATTTAAACATGAGAAAGAAACAATGATTCCCTCAGGCCGATGAGCTTGTAGCAGAAATAAATGGATTCTTTACTCAGAGGGTGGGCAGGCCCTGGCACAGGGTGCCCAGAGCAGCTGGGGCTGCCCCTGGATCCCTGGCAGTGCCCAAGGCCAGGCTGGACATTGGGGCTTGGAGCAGCCTGGCACAGTGGGAGGTGTCCCTGCCATGGCAGGGGTGGGGCTGGATGGGCTTTAGTGTCCCTTGCAGTCTGGGCTTCTGCAATTCCTCCATTTCCCAGCAGAACTGAGCGTCAGCCTGTGCCCAGCAGTGCTGTCCCTTGGGCCAGGCCATTGCGGCCTCTTGTGGCCATTGTGGCCTCTTGTGGCCATTGTGGCTGCTGTCACCGCTGTCACCGCTGTGCCCGTGTCTCTCCCCGCAGTGCTCCTGTTTCACCGACGGTGTCACCGTGGCCTCCATGCCCCCGGCTCAGCCCCACAAGCGGCTGCTGGACGGGGACCAGGGCCCCAGCACTGCCGGGATGGGAGCCTATTGCCCCGTGCCTCAGGTACGGCCCCTGCTGCCCCCCAGCCTCTGCTCAGCACAGCCCCTTTAGGGCCCCCTCTGCTGCCATCCCGGTGTCTCCTGGAGTGGATTCCAAGGCTCAAACCTTAACAGTCATTCTTTGGAGTTTAATCAGCCCCTGTTCTCTGGAGCAGCTCTCCTTTACCTCTTCCCTTACTCCTAAACTTGGTGTTCCTCTGCTCCCATTCACATCACGTCAAAAACCCCTGCAGAATTCCCTGTGTGCCTGGGACCTTTGTGCTGTGAACATAACCTGGGGGTTCTTGTTGGTTCTTAAAGCACTGCTCTAAATAAGCTGCTCCAACACATCAGTGTGGGTTTGTCCAAGGACAGAAACACTCTGACTGCGTTCAGCCCAGGCTGCCAGTCCCAGACCTCCTTACAAACCACCCAAACCACCTCGGGAGGCAGAGGAGTGGAATTTCCATCCTCCAGGCAGCAGCACCCCGAGGGAAGGAGCAGGGTTGGGCTGGGACAGCAACAAAGAGCTCAGGCATCTGCTCACTCCAGGCCTCCCAGCAAGGCCAGCAGATGCCAGCACTGCCTCAGTGGGTTTGATTTGGTTGTCAGGTTCCCGAAGCTCTTCTAGAGCAAATCAGGGGTGCAATCCTCCAGCACGTCGTGGACAGCATGAGACAAGAAGGAGCAGCCTATGTAGGTGAGTGAGCACCTGAAAGCCAAGGTAAGCCCCTATCCAGGTCAGTTCCATTGTCAGAGGCTGCTTCTGAGTTCCAGATGCTATTTGTATAAAAAAACCCAGCAGCAGCTCATTTTTCATGCAATGTTAAGCCTCACTCATTTGGTTCACAGCTCTTTGTTTGGGAGAGAACTTTGGTCTTTTCTGCTTAAAGCACAATGATTTTATTAAATATTTTTAAATAAAACAGATTTATTTGCAGTTCAGGGCATAACAGATACTTCAGTCCTGCTGTACTGCTCACTCCTACATACAACGATGTCCATTTTCTTCAGGTCTTTATCCAGAGGCTATTTTGGAAAAGGCAGGTGATGCCCACAGGTGTCACGTAATGCCAAGGGCTGCTGTTGGACTGAAGAGATCTCAGACCTCTAAGAGCTGGGATCCAACCCACATCTTTAGTTTCTGCTTTTTGGGGCCTTTTTTTACAATGCCTGAGTAAGAGTGGAGTGGGAGCTGAGTAAGAACGGAGTTGGGTGCAGGATGCCAGAGAACCTTTGCTTTGTGGGGTTTGAAATGTGGTGCCCTGTTCTCAGGTGGCTGCTTCTCACTTTTGCAGGTATTGAGGAATTATTATGACTTGCATCTAAGTGCTTGCAGGACCCTTGCTCCTAATGCCTTCTGATTTGCAGAAATGAATCCCAAACTCCAAAATGCTCTGTTTAATTTAAAGAAGTTCTTGAAAGAAAGAAAGAAATGTTTAAGTTCATTTGCTTGGCTGTGCTCTTTGTGTCCAGGTGTGCTACAAACAGGTTTGATGCTGACCAAAGAGGGGGTGAAGATTTTAAACTTTAAATGCCAGTTTGGGGATCCCCAGTGCCAGGTGAGTGAAACACACTGGAAAATTAAAGATGCTCCATTCTTTTACCTCTTACTGTTGTAGTTTATTTCTAGGGAAAGATCTGGATGTGAACATCTTAGACAATGTCTGAGGTAACTTAAAATTTTGGCTCATCAGCTCCTGTGAATTATTAGTTAAAGGTTTTAAGTTAAAACACTGTCCCTCAGATTCTGTGGTTCTGGATAGAAGCAGAATGGGAGGGGCCTAAATTCATGTTCCTTCTACATAAGCTCACACCTTGTGTTTCTAAATTAATGACTGGTGCCAAAAGATGCTGCCAATGGAATGCTCACCCAGAGTTTCCAAATCTACTGGCTTGGCATACACAGGTTTTATTCCACCAATTGAATTTTCCCTAAGGTGAATTTCAGCAAGCCAGCAAAATAAAAGTTAACGTCCATCACTCTGAAAACTTTCTACAGGTAATTCTCCCTCTGCTTAAAAATGATTTTTATGAAGTGATTCAAGCAACAATTGATGGCAAACTCTGCAGCTCCATGCCAGCCTGGTCAGAGAACAGAACTGCTGTGTGTGTGGTCATGGCCAGCCCAGGATACCCAGGAGACTGTGACAAAGGCATGGAGGTAACAGGTAACTCTGGCAGGTTGTTCGCTATTTAATTACAGCCTAGTCCTTCCGTGGGTTTGGATCTCCCTCTGCTCCCAGAGGTCTGTACAGCTCCCCTGGATCCCCCTCTGAGCCTGCCTTGCTCCTTGCTCCTGGTCCTTGGGGCAGGAATGCTCCTCACTGAGATCTCTCACCTGCAGCGTTAAATCTGCTCTCAGCTGCTGCTGCTGCTGCTGTGACAAGGAGGTGATGGGGAAGGATGGAACTGTGTCATCCTGCAGCAGCTGTGCCCCGGCCATGGGGAGCACTGGCACAGAGTGCCAGGAGCCTGAGGCAGTGCTGGCAGCACAGCCTGCCTTTCCTGCCTGGGGCCAGGAGGCCACGTGGACTCAGCCAGAGCCCGACCTGAGGGACAGGGTGAGACCTGAGGGGCTGTGACCTTTGAAACAGGAGCGCTGCAGCCTCCTCCATCTGCCCTGGGATCACCAGAGTGGGGCACCTTCCTCACAGGGCCCCAGGGGCTGGAGAAGGTGGGCACAGGGATATTCGGTATTCACACAGGTATTCAATATTAACTTAGATACTGGATATAGGTGTTCAATATTCATATAGGTATTCAAGATTAACTTAGATATTAGATATAGGTGTTCAATATTAACTCAGATATTAGATATAGGTGTTCAATATTCATATAGGTATTCAATATTAACTTATATATTAGAGATAGATATTCAATATTCATATAGGTATTCAATATTAACTTAGATTTTAGAGCTAGATATTCAATATTCATATAGGTATTCAAGATTAACTTAGATATTAGATATAGGTGTTCAATATTAACTCAGATATTAGATATAGGTGGTCAATATTCATATAGGTATTCAATATTAACTTAGATTTTAGACATAGATATTCAGGATTCATACAGGCATTCAACATTCATTTAGATATCAATATCCATTTGGGTATTGGATATATCAGAATCCCTTGAGTCCGTGGCAAGGAGAAAACTCTGCTTGGTTTTCATTTTCCCAGGTGGTGGCAGCAGTTCCTCCTCTTCCCTTATCCTCCCCTCCAAACAGGAATCTAAAAAAAACCCCAAAACCCTGAACAGTTTTGCTTCCCTGTGTCAGACCTGTGAGTGTTTGTGGGGTACCAGCTCCAGGTGTTTGTAGGGAATTGTGTTGAGTGGGCAGGAGGGAATAGTGGGGGAGTGCTGAGGTAACATCAGCATTGATGGTTTAATGTTAGGGAGAGGGGAGAATCCAGACAGGAAATGGCTGTGGATTGTGATTTCCTGTAGGAAAGCCCTGCACAAATTATTCCCAGTTCCCAGAGAGAGCACAGCTTTCCTGGCACAGGGTAGGGATATGTCCTGTGGTGGCTTCTGGATCCCTTATTTCTGTTCCTGTGTGATTTCTTTGTTTATGTTTGGGCTGCCCCAGATCCATGGACATGTAGGAGAGAGGCCAGAGGAGGCACGAGGATGAGCAGAGGGATGGAGCAGCTCTGCTGGGAGGAAAGGCTGCGAGAGCTGGGATTGTTCAGCCTGGGGAGGAGAAGCTTTGGGGTGAGCTCAGTGTGGCCTTGCAGGGCCTGAAGGAGCTGCAGGAAAGCTGGAGAGAGACAATTCCCAAGGCATGGAGGGCCAGGAGCCAGGGAATGGCTTCCCAGTGCCAGAGGGCAGGGCTGGATGGGAGATTGGGCAGGAATTGTTCCCTGGGAGGGTGGGCAGGCCCTGGCACAGGGTGCCCAGAGCAGCTGGGGCTGCCCCTGGATCCCTGGCAGTGCCCAAGGCCAGGCTGGACATTGGGGCTTGGAGCAGCCTGGGACAGTGGGAGGTGTCCCTGCCCATGGCAGGGGTGGGGCTGGATGGGCTTTAAGGTACTTTCCAGCCCAATCCAGTTTGGAATTTCATGACGTTTTACTGGATGGCTCAGAAGGGGATTCCTGGGGCCAGTGCAGTGGGTTGCCCTTCACTGGTGATGCTGTTTCTCAGAAGAAAGGAAGTTGGGAACCTTTATTCTTTTTCTCCCTTGCCTGATAAAAGGACTTCAATATTCAGTGTTTTATCCACACAAGGGACTGGAGCTGGGGAAGGATCTGGAAAAACCATCCTAGGAGGAGCACCTGAGGGAGATGAGGGGCTCAGCCTGGAGCAGAGGAGGCTCAGGGGGGACCTCACTGCTCCCCACAAGTCCCTGCCAGGAGGGGCAGTGAGGGGGGGTCGGGCTCTGCTGCCGTGTGCCAAGGGAAAGGAGGAGAGGAAATGGCCTCAAATGGCACCAGGGGAGGCTCAGGGTGGAGATTGGAAACAATTTTTCCCTGCCAGAGTGGTGAGGCCTTGGGATGAGCTGCCCAGGGAGTGCTGGAGTCACTGTCTCTGGGAGTGCTCAGGAGGAGTCTGGATGTGGCCCTTGGGGACAGGCTTTGGGGTGCTGCTGGTGCTGCTGGGGTGGCACTGGGTGATCCTGAAGGGCTCTTCCCACCTTGATTCTGTGATTGTCAGCAGAGAATGTGATTCAAAATCCCCAGAGGATTCCTTTTGTTTTTGCAGGGCTTCTGCAAGCCAAGGAGTTGGGGCTGCAGGTGTTCCATGGGGGCACAGCGCTGAAGGATGGCAGGGTGGTGACCAGTGGTGGCAGAGTCCTGTCCGTCACTGCTGTCAAGCAGGACCTGATGGAAGCTCTGGGAGAAGCCAACAGGGGCGTGGCCACCATCCACTTCCAGGGGGCCACGTTCAGGAGGGACATCGGGCACCGGGGCCTGCGGCTGCTCCAACAGCCCCTGTACGTGAGCACGGGGCCAGCCCAGATGTTCCTTCCTGCCCCTCACATCTGGGCCATCTCTGATGGGTCACTGCTGCTGCCAGCACGTCCTTCCCTCCCCACAGGGCCCTGATGTACAAGGACAGACACGTGGGAGCTGTAACCAGGGACGCTTTGAGTCATCTGCCCCCAACATCAGCTGTGAAAGGCACCAGGGCAGGTAGGACTGGGAACAATCTGGGAGTCCCCTCAGAATATTGGTTCTTTTCTCCCTGAGAGGTGGGCAATGCTCTTGTGGCATTAAAACTGAGCTTGGGAAACTGGGCTGGGATCAGCACAAAGAAAGAAAATTCATTTCTTTCTTGTCACTCTCCTTATGGTTAATTAAGAAATGCCTGCCTTGCCATGGAGGTGATTGTGCTTCCTAGAGGTGCAGAATGGAGAGGAATATAATGGGAATACCATAAATAAATAAATAAATACAATATTAGTAATAGAAACCCTGCAGAGGAGCAGGCTCAGGGGGGACCTTGTGGCTCTGCACAAGTCCCTGACAGGAGGGGGCAGCCGGGGGGGTCGGGCTCTGCTGCCAGGGAACAGGGACAGGAGGAGAGGGAACGGCCTCAGGCTGGGCCAGGGGAGGCTCAGGGTGGACAGCAGCAGGAATTTCCCCATGGAAAGGGAGCTCAGGCCTTGGCAGGGGCTGCCCCAGGGAGGTTTGGAGTGCCCATCCCTGGAGGTGTCCCAGGAAGGGCTGGAGGTGGCACTCAGTGCTCTGGGCTGGGGACAAGGTGGGCATCGGGCACAGCTGGGCCTGGCTGGGCTGGGAGGGCTTTTCCAGCCTCAGGGATCCTGGCATTCTGTGATAATTTACAGTTCTTGTCTTGGTGAGAGTTTTTGGGTCTTTTTATTTCCCATAAATCCGATCCTTGCCATGTTTGTACTTGGCAGGAAGTCGATCAGAAGGAGGAGGCTTTGCTGCTTTCTTTGACCTGAAGGCATCTGGTTACGATGATCCCATCCTGGTGTCCCAGACCAAGAGCCTTGGACCCAAACTGCAGGTAATTGGCAGCCCCACTGCAGCAAAGCTGATGTCACCTGCCAGGGGTGTTTCAGTGCCACAGCCAGTCCCACCACCTGCACCCTCCTGAGCTCTACAAACACTCCTGAGTCCACTGCAATGGGCACCTGAACTTTGTAAATGGTAATTTGTGCAAGGTCCGGGCATGGTGTGTTGAGAATGTGGATATTTTGGGATGAAATGATAATAAACCAAGAATTTAGCTGAACACTTGAGGCACTAAGCCCCAGAATTTCTGCTATACAATAGAGGGTCCATTGGCTTTGAGAAAGATCTGTGTGGAGGAGCACAGGGAGGTGTTGAAATGAGAACTGGCAGACTCAGCCTAATAAATTACAGAGAGAAGGAGCACAGGTACCTCTGTCAGAGCACTGGGGAAAGGAAGGATGGAAAAAATAAACATTAAAGGGGAACAGAAGCCAAGAGATAAAGAATTTTAATTAGCCAAGAACACACAGGATAAGCTGAATTAGGAATTACATTTATGTACTGAATTAGAATAAATGGAGCCAGGGATATATCTATGTATCAAATCAGGATAAGCTGACCCGGGGATTTATTTATATATTAAATCAGGAGGTTTTCAGCCATCAGGAGAGTGGAGATCTGAAGCTCCTTTCACTGTCAAGCACAGCAATATCCCTTGTTTCAAATGGTTCTGCCTTTAATGCCAGGATAACAAACAGCAGGAGACTGAGCAGAGTCATTCCAAAGGTCTTTTGCAGTCTTACATCCTGGGACATCTCTGAGCAGGAAAAAGTGATTGGTGCTGGCCCTTGTGAGTCTTTGTTCCAACTGCTTGGCACACAGACATTCCCAACTGTGTTTCCACAGACTGTTCCCAAGGTTCTTCCTTGGCCAAGGCAAGGCTGGCTGATGCCTGCTCGGATTGTTCCTGGAGCAGTGGGAGGGAGGTGCTGTCGTGCAGCAAAGACCATGGGATGCCCATTTCCATAGCTCTCCTAAATCCAGCAGCCGGGGAAATCAATCAGGAATCCAAGCCCAGACTTTGTTTGGGTGCTGCTCCCTCATCATTTGGAATCCAGTGATATTTATCCACGTTTTCCCCTCGCCCATCCCTCTGTCCTGGGCTTTTCTGCACCTTTTCTGCACTGTGTCACTAAAAGGTACCTCCTTGAAAATTTATTCACTGATGATCTTCAAGGTCTTTTGCACCCTAAATAATTCTATGATTTCATAATTCTGTGATCTGTGTGCAATCTTTGTCCCTCTGCAGCCCCGTGAGCTGAGCAGGATGCTCCAGGGTATCCCTGAGAGCTGGAAATGTCAGCACTTTATGGAAGCCACAACACCAGGTTTCACTACTTGTGAAATGCAGACACCTTGAGGACTTCTTCTAAAACCAAATAGCAACTTCTCTGAGGGAACTGTTTGTGCTTTATTAAAGACCTTCCAGGGCCTAAAGGGGCTCCAGGAGAGCTGCAGAGGGACTGGGAACAAGGCATGGAGGGCCAGGAGCCAGGGAATGGCTTCCCAGTGCCAGAGGGCAGGGCTGGATGGGAGATTGGGCAGGAAATGTTCCCTGGGAGGGTGGGCAGGCCCTGGCACAGGGTGCCCAGAGCAGCTGGGGCTGCCCCTGGATCCCTGGCAGTGCCCAAGGCCAGGCTGGACATTGGGGCTTGGAGCAGCCTGGGACAGTGGGAGGTGTCCCTGCCATGGCAGGGGTGGCACTGGGTGGGCTCTGAGGTCCCTTCCAACCCAAACCATTCCATGATTCCATGATGATATTCCAAACAGTAAACAAAAAAACCCACCCAAAATTACACTTTGTGGGTAGCTGTAGCTGGAATTTGAACTAATGTTCCAAGATAAAGGCAAAATAGATTTTTCTGGTTTTTTTCCCTGGTCTGTAAGAAAATGAGCTATTTTCTCTTCCTTTAAACCAGGTAATGCACCAGGTTCTGTCCTCCATGAAAGTCCTGTAGTGATTCCTTTCAGAGAAAAGGTTTCTGCTGATTTCAGTGATTACTAACTGAGTTCTGCCTGTTTCTCATTCCCACCATGTTTTGCAGGTTGCCCAGGTCTGTAAAAGACATGACACCATCGGGCAGGACCTGGTGGCCCTGTGTGTCAACGACCTCCTGGCTCAGGGAGCTGAGCCCCTCTTCTTCCTCAGCCATTTGGCCTGTGGCAAACTCGATGCTGAAGTGATGGAAACAATAAAAGAAGGAATAGCTGAGGCTTGCAGGAGTGCAGGGTGTGCTTTCCTGGGTATGGACACTCCTCTCCTCTGGGATTTGAAGGATCTGATGTTGAATTTATCACCAGAGAAATGGACTTGAGAGGCAGAGGCAGAATGTGGCCCTGGAATTCTTGGTTTCTGTTTGGTGGAAAAAACAGTTGAGAATTTGTGCTTAAATTCTTCCTTGTCTGTAAAATGGGTCAGCACAGGAAGAAGGGGTTTAGTATTTGTGCATTTGGATCCTTGTTCTTCCTTCTTTATCCCTGAACAAAGGAGAACAGAGCTGGCAGCCTGACACTCTTCAACGTTAATGTTTTCTTCCATCCTCTACACTTAGTCCTAGCAGGGAGGTGCCACATGAGTACCAGAAATAATAATCATAAAAACGCTTCTTCTTTCATGAAGCTTTGGTTTGTTGGAGTCTTGAGGTGAAGTAAGAAACCAAGAAGGATTTTAAAAAGAGATCTGAAAGTTCTTAGGCTGCGTGTCCCTGCATAAGCTGTTCACTTTAGAAGATGCCATAAATTTAAAATTGTGTTACAATAATGGCTTTGAGCTGGGGGAGGGCAGGGCTGGATGGGAGATTGGGCAGGAATTGTTCCCTGGGAGGGTGGGCAGGCCCTGGCACAGGGTGCCCAGAGCAGCTGGGGCTGCCCCTGGATCCCTGGCAGTGCCCAAGGCCAGGCTGGACATTGGGGCTGGGAGCAGCCTGGGACAGTGGGAGGTGTCCCTGCCATGGCAGGGGTGGGAATGGGATGGGCTTCAAGGTCCCTTCCAACCCAAACCATCCTGGCATTCTGTGACTAAAATGAACACCAACCCCACTGCAGGAGGTGCTGACCCCTCTCTCCCCCGTAGGTGGGGAGGTGACAGAAGTGGCGGCCCCGTGTCCCTCTGGGCACTGTGACCTGGCCGGGTTCGTGGTGGGAGCGGTGGAGCGAGGCCAGCGGCTGCTGGGGCTGCAGAGGGCTGACGAGGGCGATGTGCTGCTCGGCCTGGGCTCTCCCGGCATCCCCGGCCGCGGCTTCGGCGTCGTGCGCAAGATCCTCCTGGCGTCCTCCCTGCACTGCTCCTCGCCAGCCCCGGGCAGCTGCGGGGACACCACTCTGGGTGTGGTATCCTTCTTCCCAAGGGATTTGCATGGCCAGGGGCTGCCAAGGGCTGTGCCCATCAGCCTGGGTTAATTGGTCTTTTGGGCAGGGCTGGTGTCCACTGCTCTGGGAGAGTGGGCAGCACTTCTGCCTCCTTCCCAAGGCCTGCTACAAGGACTGGGAGAGAACCTGTTCAGGGAAGCATTCCCACAAAACACCCCACCTTTGAGACAAATTCATTGAATTCAGCCTGGAGAAGGGAAGGCTCCAGGGAAACCTCAGAGCTCCTTGCAGGGCCCAAAGGGGCTCCAAGAGACCTGGAGAGGGACTTGGGAATAGGGGATGGAGGGACAGGACCAAGAGTAATGGGTACAAACTGAAAGAGGGAGAATTTAGGCTGGATATTGGGCAGGAATTGTTCCCTGGGAGGGTGGGCAGGCCCTGGCACAGGGTGCCCAGAGCAGCTGGGGCTGCCCCTGGATCCCTGGCAGTGCCCAAGGCCAGGCTGGACATTGGGGCTTGGAGCAGCCTGGCACAGTGGGAGGTGTCCCTGCCATGGCAGGGGTGGCACTGGATGGGCTTTGGGGTCCCTCCCAACCCATTCTGGGATTTTTTGATTCTAAACCTCTCAAGAGGTTTTAAACAGAAGCACTGAGCTGACACTGTTGTTTGCAGGAGATGTTTTGCTGACCCCAGGGAAGATGTTCAGCCCAGCTCTGCTGCCCGTCCTTCGCTCGGGGCACGTGAAGGGCTTTGCCCCCACAGCTGAGGGGCTCCTGGGGGGCATCTCCAGGGTCCTTCCCGAGCACGTCAGCGCCGTCCTGGGTAAGTGCCTGAGGGCTTCCTGTGTGACAAAGCTCAGGCACAGCACGGCCTTGGCCTTTCAGCTTCAGCTGTGGAATCCTCAGAAGTGTCCCTGCAGACTTGGAGACTGAACGGCCCCAAGTGGTGCTTTCCAAGGGGCTGCCAAAACCATTCCTGTTCCAAGCCATGAGCAGCACTCTTCACAGAAAAAGGGAAATTCCAGAGGAGTTTAAGGGCAGCACAACTCTGGTCAAGATGTTTTGTATGGAGAGGTGTCATGAGGAGCACACAGTCTTCTCCAACACCTTTTGTCCTAAACAGTGAGGCTTGGTGGGAGAATTAATTTGCATGGTTTGCTCCACATACACACATTTAATGCACTTTCTTGGTAGCTTCCCCACAACATCTGACATCTGTGAGTAAGGGAGAACTTTTTTCTGATGAAGCCAAAATTGGGCAAAGAATTCAGAAATTCGAAATAGTAAAGAAAACCATGTTCATGTGAGTCTAAAAATAGAGTGGGGATGGGAAGGGGAGAAGGGGGGAAGGAAGGGGTGTGTGTGTGTGTGTTGGGCTGTATTTTTCTAGAATGAAATTGGAAAGGAAAGAAGGAAATTTCCAAGGCCAGGTTGGACAGGGTTTGGAGTAACCTGGGATAGTGGAAGGTGTCCCTGCCCATGGCAGAGAGTGGATTGAGATGGGCTTTAAGGTCCCTTCCAACCCAAACCATTCAGGTTGGACACCAGGAGCAATTTCTTCATGGAAAGGGAGGTCAGGCCTTGGAAAGAGCTGCCCAGGGAGGTTTGGAGTGCCCATCCCTGGAGGTGTCCCAGGAAGGGCTGGAGGTGGCACTCAGTGCTCTGGGCTGGGGACAAGGTGGGCATGGGGCACAGCTGGGCTTGGCTGGGCTGGGAGGGCTTTTCCAGCCTCAGGGACTCTGGGATTTTGTAACAGCAAGAACTGGGTTCTATCAGCTCTTGTAACACACCACTGTCACTGCAGATAATAAATAAAAAGTAATAACAAACATTTGTGCTGCCCACACACAAATTTCAAACTTTTCCAGATGCTCTCAGCTGGAAGATCCCTGAAATCTTTTGCTGGCTCTACAAGGAGGGGAACCTCTCTGCAGAGGAGATGGCTCAGACCTTTCCTTGTGGGATCGGGGCCGTCTTGGTTGTGCAGAAGGACCTGGCCCAGCACGTTCTCCAGGACATCCAGAGGCAGCAGGAGGCCTGGCTGATTGGGAAGGTGGTTGCCCCTTGTCACACAGGTGAGCAGGTGTCCTCGTGGGACTGAACAGACTCCCTGTTCCTGTTGTGCAGTTCACACCATTTCCCTGTTGTTTCACTAGGCTGGAGGCTACTGGACACCTCCACATCAACGTTTCAGGACTAAATAAATGAGCAGTGAGTTCTTGTTTCAGGGTGGCAGCACCTGGATAACCTCTTCCCCCTCCCTGAGGTTTCAGGATATTCCTGTGCTGACTGTCCCAAACATCAGTGGATATTTTACCACACTCATGGAGATCAACTCCCCTCCTGTCCAGCCCCTCCCCAGCTCCCACAGATCCATGTGAAGGTTGAGGGTAGGCCACAGCTTTGTACAGTCATGTGTGATGATGGTCAGTCTGAATCCTGGTGTGTCACTGATGGACATCCAGCAGGACATGAACCAAAATCCCTCTGGAGACCCAACAGTTTGGGCAGCCAAAATGTCACCTCAGCTCCATCAGCACCGTTTTTAGTGTCCTCTTGCAACATGAGAGGTATAAAAGATGGGACTAATCCTTGAGAAGGCCTCTGTGAACAACTCTGTGAGTGGGTAACACAAGAGATGAGCACAACTCCTGCAGGTTGGGGTGTTCCAGCAGGGAATCCCTTTGGAGCTCCATCACTGCTGACATAAATTCATTGCTGATGCATTTTCCTGTCATTGAAACATTATTAATGAACTATACGAAGTCAGTTTAGAAGGAAAGGTAAAATCTAACACTTTCCTCATGTGTTTGGAACAGGTTCTCACATTGAAGTGGAGAATCTTGCAGAGGCCCTGCAGCTGAGCAGCCCCCAGCAGCTGCTGAACGACACCACTGCCGAGAGCCAGCCCCAGCCCAGGAAGAGAAAGGTGAAAGTGGCAGTTCTTGTCTCTGGAATAGGTGAGCTGTCACTTGTCCTGGCACAGAGAATGTCCTTACACAGGAGAGGCTGGATTCAGGTGTGTCCACCTGGCCTTTCTTTCAGTAGAGTCCCTGGACCTTCAAAGTCCAGGGTATCACTCTGACTGCAAGTCAAGGGGTTATGTTGCATTGCTTAAAACCTGAGCTTTATCAGTGTCCCCACCCCTCAGTCCTGATTGTGGACCAGCAGATCCTTGTTAGAGCAGCAGCTGAGAGCCCCTCCCAGGGCCGTGGGTGCTCATCTGTCCCCCAACCTTTGCTCTCTCCCTGCTGGAGGCACGACCCTGCCTGCGCTCATCAGCTCTGCCAGGGAGCCGGGCAGCTGTGCCCAGCTGGTCCTGGTCATCTCCAACAAATCTGGAGTGGAGGAGCTACGGAGTGCAGCCCGGGCTGGAATTCCCACCAGGGTAAGGACACATTCCCTTCTCCTTTTTATTCCCTGCTGCTGAGCCCGTGGATGGTCAGGAAATGCTTGCTGAGCACTGAGGTTTCACTTCAGTGTGAAGTTTTCCCCATGGATGGAGCACAGAGCTGGAAGGAGAGGCAGAGCTGGGAGTCCCCACTGGGCTCTGGGAGCCTTTCCCAGCTCAGCAGTGAGTGCTACATCCCAGGGAAGGGATTTAAATGGATGGTTTGGGTCTGAGACTGCAGCCCACGAGCCTCAAGCTTTGGCTGAAATCAGTCAAACTTCAGGTTCTGCAAAGCACAGAAATGTGTTGTCTCCTGGATTTACCCCTCCTTAGAATCACAGAATCCCAGAAGGGATTGGGTTGGGAGGGACCTTAAAGCCCATCCAGCCCCACCCCTGCCATGGCAGGGACACCTCCCACTGTCCCAGGCTGCTCCAAGCCCCAATGTCCAGCCTGGCCTTGGGCACTGCCAGGGATCCAGGGGCAGCCCCAGCTGCTCTGGGCACCCTGTGCCAGGGCCTGCCCACCCTCCCAGGGAACAATTCCTGCCCAATCTCCCATCCAGCCCTGCCCTCTGGCACTGGGAAGCCATTCCCTGGCTCCTGGCCCTCCAGCCCTTGTCCCCAGTCCCTCTCCAGCTCTCCTGGAGCCCCTTTAGGCCCTGGAAGGGGCTCTCAGGTCTCCCAAAGCCTTCTCTTCTCCAGGATGAAAACCTGTGTCTCACATTGTGCCCAGTCCCTTTCAGTGACATCACACAAGTCTTTTCTTCTGCCTGTGGGCCACAGAGCAGCTCCTTGGGAGAGGAATTTGTCCTGGTTTGTTCCATAAAATCCCCTGGCAAGGACCATCAGCACTGTCTGAGAACACTCCATGACTTGGGATGGCAAATGCAGGAACTCCCCCTTCTGCCATCGAGTGGGTTTGAGCAGCTGTTTTTACAGCTGTGCACAGATGGGAATAAACCCTGCTAGAGGCTGTCCCTGCATGGGAAGGGTTCAGCAGCTTCTTCAGCCCCTGAGCTGGATTCACGTGACATTTTTCTGACTCATTGTTAAAAAAAAAAGTGATCTCAAACTTCAGTCACACTTTCACAGAGACTTTGTGAGCCCCTTGTTTGAAGGCCCTCAGGAGAGTCAGGAATCAGCACTCACCTGGGGGCTGAGAATGAGAGGTGGGGTAGAAATAAAGGAGCTCCTCCTCCTCTCACCCAGAGGGTCTGGCCAGTTGACTCCACCACCTCCCCGGGCAACTCATTCCAATGCCTGACCACTCTTAAAAGGGAAAAATGATTTCTAATCTCCAATCTGAACCTCCCCTTGTGCAATTTAGAGCCATTTCCTCTCGCCCTTTCACTTGGGACATGGCAGAAAACACTGACCCCACCTGACTACACCTTCCTTTCAAATCACAGAGTGGACTGGATTGAATCCAGTTTGTTTCTCTTTGTTGCCCAAGCAGCTGCTCTCAATCCCACTGAGTTGTTTCCTTGAGGTGGCTTTTGTTTCACTGTTCCAGGTGATTGATCACAAACTGTACGGGAGCCGCTCGGAATTCGACAGCACCATTGACCGAGTCCTGGAGGAATTCTCTGTGGAGCTGATTTGTCTGTCAGGATTCATGAGGGTTTTGTCCAGCCCTTTTCTCCGAAAATGGAAAGGTAAGGAATGAAATGTAAAAGAGAAACCGAACCAGGGGTGGTTGGTCTCCCCAGGATTCCACTGTCAGAGCTCTTTGTCCTTTGGTTGAATCCCTCAGCCCTGCTGGCACTGCTGCCCTGTGCTCCCATTTCCTCTGCAGTGGGACTGTGTTGGGATTCTGCCTGAGGATTGCCAGAGGAGCCCCTTCTGCTGCCTCAGCAGTGAGAGAGGGGCAAAATGGGGGTGTGGGGTGGGTCTGTGCCTTGCCCAGGGACGGAGTTTGATCCCATCCTTTGCCAGGGAGCTGTGCTGGGGAGTCCTGCTGAACTCACCTCCTGCTGTTCCCACTCAGAGAAAAATGGGAGAGAGGTGGATTCCTCCATTCCCCTCCCTCCTGTGGTGCCCTGCACACCCTGACACAGCTCCATGTGTGCCCCAAGTGAGCGAGGGGTGAGCAGTGAGTGAGTGCCAGCTCCTGAGGCCTTGCTCAGGAGTGACAGGCTCCTTTGGGAATGCTGCTGCACCTGTGCTCCTGGAAGAGCAGAATTCCCTCACATCAGAGCAGCGCTGCTCAGGGCTTCGAGTGATGATCTAATCTCATTTTATTTTTAAGGAAATTCAGTTCAGATTATCAATTTCTTTTTCTCCTCTCACACTGATGCCCAGGGAAAATTTTGAATGCTTCTCCATCACTTTTCCCACGCATCAAGGATGGAAATGCCCATCAGGAGCCCCTGGAAAGTGGATTCAAAGTCTCAGGCTGCACTGTGCATTTCGTCCTGGTGAGTGGCCTCAGAACTGGGAAGTTAGGAAAATTTGGAAGTTAGGAGTTTGCTTTTTTTTCTTTTCTTTCTGAGGGCAGAAACAGGCAGAGGTAACAGGAATGAATGGGAATCTTGGTATTGTTACCAGTAAAACCCAGGAAGATTTGGGGTTGCATTTGGGCTTGCTTGAGGTCCCGCCTTCTTCCCTTGCATTTTGGGGCGGTTTATTCCCATTTCTCCTCCTCCCAGAATGTGCCAGCCCCGCTCTCCTCCCGCGGTGCCCCTGAGCTCCTGGAGCTGTCCCTCATGGAGGCGTCCCCTCTCTGGCTGTCCCTCGAGCCCCCTGCCCTCCCCCGGCCCTGTGCTCCACCCACAGCGCCCAGAGCCGTCCCGAGCCGTTCCCCTGAGCCCCTCGGTCCCCCCGCAGGAGGAGCCGGGCGCCAGGGCCGTGATCCACCGGGAGCCGGTGCCGCCGCGGCCGGGGGACACGGAGGCCGCGCTGGCGGAGCGGCTGCGGGAGGCCGAGCTCAGGGCCTTCCCCCTGGGCCTGCAGCTCGTGGCCAGCGGCGCCGTGCGGCTCGGAGCCCGTGGGGCAACCTGCTGGAGGCGGGAGAGCCAAAGGCTGAGCCCTCAAGAGGAGCAGGGACACGGCTCGTCCTCGGCCGCGGCTCCGGAGCCTCTGGAACACGGGGGGCTGTGGGCAGGTCCTTGAGGGGCTGCGGCGCTGCTCATCTTCCCTCCTTCCTCCCTCCTTCCTCCCTCCTTCCTCCCTCCTTCCTCCCCCTCCCTCCTCCTCCCTGTGCTTCTCTTTGATGTCTCAGTATCCCAAGTTTCCCTTCCCGTCCTTTTCCCTGAGCTCACAGCTTTTGTTACAGCCCTTTGGAAAAATCATGGTGGGAGCCAGGCTGGCTTTTCAGATTTGGAATTGCTTTGTTCTGGTTTTGAACCTGGAAAGGAGAAAATGTGTTACAAGGAGGGGGCTCGAGCTGTAAAACTGGTCTGGTGCTTCCGAGGGGAATTCATTCTTCCAAGGGATCCATTTCTGTGGCAGAGCACTGGGAGCTTCCCAGAGCAACCCCAACCAGGACCTGCTGCTGCAAGAGTGGGACAACAAAGTCCTGGAGCTGCTGGAGAGAGTCCAGAGAGCCCCCGGAGCTGCTCCAGAGCTGGAGCCCCTCTGCTCTGGAGCCAGGCTGGGAGAGCTGGGGGTGCTCACCTGGAGGAGAAAAGGCTCCAGGGAGAGCTCAGAGCCCCTTGCAGGGCCTAAAGGGGCTCCAGGAGAGCTGGAGAGGGACTGGGGACAAGGCATGGAGGGCCAGGAGCCAGGGAATGGCTTCCCAGTGCCAGAGGGCAGGGCTGGATGGGATATTGGACAGGAATTGTTCCCTGCGAGGGTGGGCAGGCCCTGGCACAGGGTGCCCAGAGCAGCTGGGGCTGCCCCTGGATCCCTGGCAGTGTCCAAGGCCAGGCTGGACATTGGGGCTGGGAGCAGCCTGGGACAGTGGGAGGTGTCCCTGCCATGGCAGGGGTGGCACTGGGTGGGCTTTGAGGTCCCTCCCAACCCAAACTCGTGTGACTCTGTGAAATCCCATTTCACATCAGCCTCACATGACAAAATATCAGAGTCTGGACCAAAGTACCTCTGATGGAGTGGGATGTTGGGTTTGGGACAGATCTCCCTCTGTTGGCCTCTCTGGCAGTGATCCAACTGCTCTGATCAATAATGTGATATTGAGTCCCTGCACGGGCACTGATTTCACCCCTCCAAGTCTTTATTTCCTCTGCCTTCCCTGGCTGGAGCTGTGTGACCTCCCCCCTGCCCCACACTGTGTACAGCCCCTTTCCTCCTCCCCCCAGAGCCCTGGGAAAGCAATTCCAAGAAAATAGCTGTAGATTGAATTTTTTTTAAACTTTATTAGGCTTTATTTCAAATCCCAAAGGAGGTTATGCCAACATGGGAGTACCATCAGAGCATCAGAGCCCAGAATAAAATCAGCTTTCTCTGTGTTAAAGGGGACCTCTAAACCACCTCATCTGCTTCCTGTGTGGGAAACCTGATCCTTTTAGTAAGAACAGTCAAAGGTTTCATAACTACACCAAAATATTAAAAGAAAACCACAAGTGTTGAGCTGCACAAAAACCCCAATTGTTTTCCAAATGTTCATAATTCCTGGGTGTCCCTCAGTGTTATTCCAGGTGAAAACACTGTTCCAAGAATAAAGGCACTTCAGAATTCCTGAGGAATGCTTCACAAGCCAAGGACGTGTTTTGTGTCAGGTCTTTCTGCTCACGTAAAAAAATAAAAACCCAAATCTGAGGGGAATTCATGGGAATGCTGAGGGAAAAAGGGGCAGCAGACACTGAATCCTGCCGGCATCTGATGAACAGCAGGTTTCAGGGTTGGAAATGCCAGGGTGTGTGAGGGGTCTGGGCCAGACAAGATCTACCACCACCAAAGCAGGAAGCAAATGGAAAAAAAATCCAATAATTGGTGTTGTGGGAGGCCAGTTTGTCCTGGTTTGATGAGGTTTTCAGAGTGGAGGATTCTGCCTTTGTCTGTCTCTTCCATTGTAGTTTCCCTCAGCAACACTGCCCAGCACAAGGAGGGTCCCCATTCCAGGCTGAGGCTCTGACAGGGAACAGCCCTGATGGCCTCGAGTCCATCCTGGGGCTGCTCAGGTTCTCTGGCAGCACCTGGCTGGATTTGTGTTGTTGGGGAAGCGATGGAGAACCGAAATGTTGGCCAAGGAAGTGATTCAAATTAGGAAGCACTTACAGGAGCCAGTGCTGCACCCTCTGGGAACGGCCCCACAATTCCCACTGGTGGCTTTGCCGGGATTTGAATCTTTAACCCTGTGAGCGAGAGCAGGACAAGGCAGGTGGAGGGAGCAGCCTGTGCCCGGCCTGTGCCCGGCCTGTGCCCGCCCTGGCTGCCCCGTGCAGGCCGGCCCTGGCCACTGGGCCCTATTTCCAGTAGATCTTGCCCGCCTCGCCCACGCGCACGGCGCCGCTGGCCACGAGCTGCAGGGCGGCGGGGAAGGCCCTGTGCTCGGCCTCCTTCACCCGCTCCGCCAGCGTGGCCTCCGTGTCCCCCACCTTCACCGGCACCGCCTCCTGGAAGATGATGGCCCCGGCATCCACCTCCTCCTGCAACGGCAACAAACAGAGGTGGGGGTGGCACAGCAGGGAAGGGCCCCCGGCATGCCTCGGGGATCGTGGGGTTACAGGGAACTGGGATTTGGGCTGGTGGGAGGCGGCAGAGCAGCTGCTGGGACTGACCTTGGCCTGGGAAGGGTGCAGAGGAAAAGAGGAGGGAGGCAGAACACCAGGGAGCAGCAATCCTGCTCCAAAAACCCCGTTAGCCAGGGGCAGGAGGGGCTGGGCTGGGCAGCACGAGGACATTCAGTCCAGAGGGGGAGTGAGCCCAGGCCTGGCACAGAGCCGGGCCAGGGATCCAGCAGATCTTCCCTGGCACCTTGCTGGGGCAGCTTCTCAGGAGCTGCCGCAGAGAAACCCCAAGTCATGGCGTAGAAAGAAGAATTAAGTTTTCCCTTCTATCTGGAAAAATAATTCCACTCTCTTTTTCCAAGAGAAAGCAAAAATCCTGAAGACAGATTCCAGCAGCAGAGGGAGAGGGGAGCCAGAGGAGAGGAGACCTTTGAACCCTGAGAAGTGACCAAAAGGGAACCAATGATCCCTGGCCTGATAAAAATGTGGCTCTAAAGCTGAGAGATCTGTGCCCTTTCTGTGCTCGGGGTCTGACCAACATAAATTGTCAGGTTTTTCTCTGTTCCCACAAACACTGGATCACTCCTTAACAAATCCTGTGCCATTTCCAGTGGGTTTTTTTTGTTGTTGTTGTTTTGTTTGTTTGTTTCTATTTTTCCTTTTTCTTAAAAGCCAGAAACAAGGCAGGTTGTAGGGTAAACTCCAGGAAGCTGGGGCTGTATTTGATAAAGACTTTGGCTTAGCCAAGGCCTTACTTGAACTATTCCCCCACTCCAATTGGTGGAAGGCAGCAGTGGGAAGAAGTTCCCTTAGGGAAAGCTTAAACTCCTGGACAGATGATTCATTTCCATTCCTTCTCCAGAGTCAGCAAGGTAAAGCACTGCATTGTCACAATAAAATCTCTATCATTTCTAGAGACAAGGTTCTGAGTGCACAAAGGAGGGCAGGTGATCAAACACGAGGGTTCAAGGGCATCCCCAGCAGACTCTGAGGTGAAAATGTTCAAGGGGAAGCATTGCAGAGAGCCAGGGAGGTGGGAATGTTAACCCTGGAGGGTCACAGAGCTGCAGGAGGGGCAGCAGGTACTCACAGCCACGAAGTGCACGGTGCAGCCCGTGACCCTGACCCCGGCCTGCAGCACCAGCTTGTGCGCGTTCGCTCCCTTGAAGGACGGCAGCAGGGACGGGTGGATGTTCAGGATTTTCCCTGGGAAAGCACAAGGGAGGTTATTGGCTTTCAGCACTGACCAGGCTGTTCATGTCCCATAACCAGCAGAGGAGCAAAACCATTTGTGAATAAGATTTTTCACAAGTTTTGAAGACACCGGCAGCCAGCCCCAAGTGCTGCAGTGTCTGAAACACCAGAGACTGCAGCTACAATTGATGGCAAACACATTTCCCCAGGGATTAATAATGACTGATTGGCTGATGGAGCTGTCCCTTCCCTCAGCACCTTGTCTTTTTTAGATCACAGAATCCCAGGATCCCTGAGGCTGGAAAAGCCCTCCCAGCCCAGCCAGGCCCAGCTGTGCCCGATGCCCACCTTGTCCCCAGCCCAGAGCACTGAGTGCCACCTCCAGGCACTCCTGGGACACCTCCAGGGATGGGCACTCCAAACCTCCCTGGGCAGCCCCTGCCAAGGCCTGAGCTCCCTTTCCATGGGGAAATTCCTGCTGCTGTCCACCCTGAGCCTCCCCTGGCCCAGCCTGAGGCCGTTCCCTCTCCTCCTGTCCCTGTTCCCTGGCAGCAGAGCCCGACCCCCCCGGCTGCCCCCTCCTGTCAGGGACTTGTGCAGAGCCACAAGGTCCCCCCTGAGCCTGCTCCTCTGCAGGGTTTCTATTACTATTATTTTATTTAGGCAGTTCTGTTATTTCCATTCTACTCTCCTCTGTTCCTGGCAGCACCTCGGGGACCCCCTGCCCTCCCCTGCACTGGAGAGCCGGGTAAGTTACAGGAGGCAAATGTCCCCCCTGACCTCCAGCAATGCCTCAGATACACTTTGTATCTCAACAAAATCCTTCTTGAGAATCAGCATCTCCCTCCCTGCTGCTTGAGCCCAAAAGGTATCGGGGACAGTGGGCTGGAAACGCCACTCTGCTCTTCTGCCTCCATTTCCCATCAGAATGGGATGTGGCTTCCTGTCTGCTTGGGTTTGTTTGGTTCTGTTTTAACCTGTCCTTTGTTAATTCCTAATGAACACTTCAGGGCTGTGAAAGCAAGAAAGAGTTTCACAGCTCACTTCATACTCTGTGTCCTTGTCACTGTGAGAAAAGGAAAAAGGAGCAGCTTTGACCAAAGCAGCAGCAGCAGGAATTGATTCCTCCTGGATAATTTGGGGGGGGGGAAGGGTCAGTGCTCAGGCATGGCCAGGGCAGGGTCCTGTGGCTGGCCCACCTCCCTGAGCTGAGCTCAATGTCTGAGCTCACATCCCACAGTCCCAGCTGAGGTTTTCAAGCTCAATTCAGTTCTGGACATTTAAAAAATGAGTTTAACCCTCCTGTCCTTTTCTCTCACACCAGTCATGCAGGTAAAGCAAATCCTGCACTGTGCAGGGCAATGATCAGTGCTCTGTCCCTAAATCAGAAGGCACTAAAATCCTGTATTTGCTCAAGATTCTGCACTAGAGAAAGTTCTTTTCTACCCGCTACAGAGATTCTCTGCTCCAAACCCATCCCCTGGAGTGAGGGATCCTGTCTCCTCCTGACAGCTGCCCACAGCACAGGCATTTACATCTCCAGACCCTGAATGGAGACAAACAAAACCCATTCACCTGACTGGCTCCACCTGACAGCTTCAGAACCACAGCAAGGCCACTCAGGAGTGCCTGCTTTGCTCCACTGATTTTAAAGAGAGCTTTGAAAAGCAGTTCAGGTGTGAAGTGCCCCAGAGACACCCAGGGGAACACAAAAGTCACCAAGTGAGCAGTGAAAGCTGCAAGGTACAGACTGACCAGGCTGTGCCTGCTCTGGGCAGGTTTAGGTAAGCCTGGTCCCAGAGCAGAGCAGACAGCAGCTGCTCCATGTGTTCAGGACTCCCTGGGAAGCACAGAAGGAGAGAAAAGTAACAGCTGGAGGAGGCAGAGAAGCCCTGAAGGTGTCCCCAGCCTCTCAGGGATCTGGAAAACTGTAAAAGATGAGCAGAGTGTGAACATTCTGGGCAAGCACAGCCTGGATCTGCCTGTGGAACACCCCAGTCCCTCCCAACACCCACCCATGGGCTCAAGCAGCTCCTGATGTGTGGCCTGGGACTGGCCAGGGCTTGGTACCCAAAACTGCAAAATGCTGCCCAGTCTGGTGGTTTCACAAGGATGCAGAGCAGCTCCTGTTTCAGGGGAAGGAATTCTCAGTGGCTGGGTGCTTGCCTCTCCCCAGCCAACACCTGCCCTGCATCTCCTCTCTGCAGAGACCCAAAGTCTTCACAGCCTTATTTTAAATATTTTCTAAGAAATCAAAGACTACCAGACCTGTGTTTGCCCCAGGCTTCCTTCAACCTCTGCACAAGGGATGGAGGGAAGGGGGAAATGGTGCCTTTCCCTCTCTTCCTTACGAAATGGGAAGAGTCTCATTTCACAGAATCACAGGATGGGCTGGGCTGGAAGGAGACCTTGAAGGTCATCTCATTTCCTGCAAACCCAGAATTCATCTGGTGCCATCTCTCTTTTCCCTCGTGACAACCTCTGAAATGCCTTTGTGTCCATGCACACCCCTCAGCCGTGCTCACCTTCCCATTTCTTGACAAAAGGGCCCGAGAGGATCCTCATGAAGCCCGCCAGGCAGATCAGCTCCACGGAGAACTCCTCCAGGACTTTGTCCATGGCGCTGTCGAACTCCGTGCGGCTCTGGTACCTCGTGTGCTCAATCACCTGGGGCAGCCCAAACCACAAGGAATATGGATGTGGTGGGAATTCCAGCAGGAAGAGCAGCTCCCAAATGCACAGCTGACAGAGTGGAGTCTGTGCTGTGCCTCACACAGAGGGATCACTGGGATAAATAAGTTTGGCTGGATAAGCCCACAGCTCTCGGCCCCAGCACTTGGACACCAAGGAACAGCCTACAAAGGCAGGGATTTAAGCCATCCTAAAGTCTTCCAAAGATTTCACCCATTTTAAGGCCTCTGGCAGTTAATGCCAAAAATTATACCAGAAAACCTTGAAAAAAAGGCTGATCACAGACTCCTAAACCAATCCCTACTGCATAATCATGGAATCAAAAAATCACAGACTGGTTTGGGTTGGGAGGGACCTTAAAGCCCATCCAGTGCCACCCGTGCCATGGCAGGGACACCTCCCACTGTCCCAGGCTGCTCCAAGCCCCAATGTCCAGCCTGGCCTTGGGCACTGCCAGGGATCCAGGGGCAGCCCCAGCTGCTCTGGGCACCCTGTGCCAGGGCCTGCCCACCCTCACAGGGAACAATTCCTGCCCAATCTCCCATCCAGCCCTGCCCTCTGGCACTGGGAAGCCATTCCCTGGCTCCTGGCCCTCCATGCCTTGTCCCCAGTCCCTCTGCAGCTCTCCTGGAGCCCCTTTAGGCCCTGCAAGGGGCTCTGAGCTCTCCCTGGAGCCTTCTCCTCTCCAGCTGAGCACCCCCAGCTCTCCCAGTCTGAGCTATGTGTTTTTCCATCCAGGATACATCCCCTAATTAAACAGGAAGAAGGCAGCACCACCTAATTTAGAGCATCCAGTCTTAATCAGAAGCACCTGTTAATGCCCACCAGAGTCACGGGGCTGGTTTGGGAAAAGCCAGGGCTGGTCAGGTGACAGGGACAGCAGGCACTGGGAGCAGAGCCCAGCCCAGCCCTGGGCTGAACCAGCCCCTGCCCCTGTGCCTGTTCCACCTCTCCCTCCACACCTTAACCCCCACACACCTTAACTCTCCCACACTCCGGTTTTTCCGTGATACAAACCTGGGAGTTGGAGCTGGATGGGCTTTAAGGTCCCTTCCCAGCCAAGCCATTCCAGACTGTGATTCTCTGTGTGCTCTTCCCAGCACGGCCACATTTCCCCTGTGCCCTTTGTGTCCTCCCAAGGAGGAGCTGCAGCACCAGGACAGATCCCAGCACTGCTAAAGGAGCAAAGCCTTGGGCCCCAATTTCCCCGTGTCTGTACTGAGCAGTGAAAAGTGACTGTAAAAGGTTTCTAAGTGACAACAGGATCATTTCAGACCTGCAATACAAAGGCAAGGCAGCACGAGATCCATGGGAACTCAGGGAGCACTTGGAATGATTCCTGGAGAGCCTGAGTCAATATCCAGGGAGTCAGTGGAAGGTCCCACTGGCTGTGACCCCTCTATTCCATTCAAATGAACCACCAGGTCACTTTGAAATTAACTTCAGATAAAAGGGGTTGTTACTTCAGTGTCAATGCACTGCAGTCAAATAACTGACACAGTTTAAGCTGTAACTGTGAAAGTTTTGTGCTGGTTTAACGTAACAACTGTTCCCAAAGCACCAGGATTGCTGGCAGAGAAGCAGAAAAGGAAGGATTTTGCTGTCAGGTATTTTGCCCTGGGCACAAGTTTACAACAGATCGAAACAGAAAAGCCAAGGCTCCCTCTCAGCCCATCTCTTACCCAACAAAACTCATCAGCACCTTCCTGCTGCAGTCACAGCTAATGGTGGCTAATTACAAAAACGAAATGCTCACCCTTGTAGGAATCCCAGCTCTCTCAGCTTTCCTCAACCCCTCCACACCAGCTTTGTTGGAGATAACCAGAACTATCTGTGCAAAGCTGGTGTCTTTCTTCGTGCTGTTGATGAGGGCTTCCAGGTTTGTGCCTGGGGGAGAGAAAATAACTCATGGATACCGAGAATAAATACAGGGAACAGCTGGAAGAGGCTTTAAATAAGCAGCAGTGTAGGGGAGACCAAACCAAACAGCTCTGATGTAACATTAATCCTCTTTTAATTGATCTTGCTGGGAGCTGATTCAGACAGCTGAAGGCCTTTCCTGGCAGCTGCACTTGGCACTGTAATTTAGAGCACTGGAATGATGGTCTTAGTAATTGGGAATACTGGAAATAGTCAGAGTGCCTACGTGGCAAGAAGAAATTCTGATCTATCCGTGATAGGATGCTGCTGTTCCTACAGGGCACCAGAGTGGGAGCCTGAATCTGGACACGTGCAGAGCTCTGGAGATAAACTGAACACAGATGCAATTCACAGATTGCAGCAGAGGTTAAGAGAGGTTTGTGACTGACATCAACCCAGGGACAAAATCTCTCCTGTCTGTCAGAAGCCTATCAGAGTCCATGGAGAACTGCAGGGATTTTAAATCCAAGCTGAAGTTCCCTTCTCCACACTCTGGTTTCCACTGCAGCAAAGAACAGAACTCTCACCTGTTCCAGAGATGAGAACAGCCACCTTCACTTTGCCTGTCTGGATCTTGCCCTGGATATGGCTGTGCACACACAGGGACCTGTTTGCCTGCAGGGCCCGATGGAGATTGAGGACTTTAACGTTGTCAGAGCCTGAGCAGGAACAAGGAAAAACCCAAAAAACAACAAAACAAAGTGTCAATAAAGGGAGAAAGTGAGAGAGGAGAAAAGCACCCATGGAAGAGATGAATGAACTGTCAGTTCAACACTCCCACAAAAAAGTCAGGGAGGTGCCAGTGAAGAGATATTCACCTCATGAAGACTCACCAACGAGGGCATTTCCCTCTGCTTTTTCTTCCTGATTTTTTCCCCCCAAGGAAAATCAAGCTGCAATCACCTTTCTGTAGGGACACCACTTTGCCAATGAGCCAGGCAGTCTCCTGTCCCTGGATGTCCCTGAGGACCTGCTGGGCCATCTCCTTCTGAACCACCAGCACTGCTCCAACCCCACAGTTGAAGGTGCGAGCCATCTCCTCCTCAGAGAGGTTCCCTTCCTTGTGGAGCCAGCAAAAGATTTCAGGGATCTTCCAGGTAAGAGCATCTGAAGAGAATTGGGAATACAAACCAAGAGTGGAAATCGTTATCAGTGGACTAAAACTACTGGGGTATTAAGAGGCAAAATCTGTCACAAAAATCTCCCACTGCCCCAGCTCCAACCAGGTGAAGATGACTTGCTGCAGCACAAAAATGCTTCTGGACAAAACACTGTAAAGGAATTCCAAGGACAGGAAATTTCTTTCTTGTCATGTTCTCTTTTAAAATGGCTCTATCCCAATTTCTACAGAATCAGGGAATCCCAGAATGGTTTGGGTTGGAAGGACCTTAAATCCTACCCAGTGCCACCCCTGCCATGGCAGGGACACCTCCCACTGTGCCAGACTGCTCCAAGCCCCAATGTCCAGCCTGGCCTTGGGCACTGCCAGGGATCCAGGGGCAGCCCCAGCTGCTCTGGGCACCCTGTGCCAGGGCCTGCCCACCCTCGCAGGGAACAATTCCTGCCCAATCTCCCATCCAGCCCTGCCCTCTGGCACTGGGAAGCCATTCCCTGGCTCCTGGCCCTCCAGCCCTTGTCCCCAGTCCCTCTGCAGCTCTCCTGGAGCCCCTTTAGGCCCTGGAGGGGCTCTGAGCTCTCCCTGGAGCCTTCTCTCCTCTAGGCAGGACATTCCCAGCTCTGCCAGCCTGGCTCCAGAGCAGAGGTGCATATACACATTAATATATATCAGTGGACAAGTAGAAAATGATTTATGTGCAGTTCTGGCATTCAGAACTCCCTATGAATTCCTTATTTTATTGTACAACCCCATGAGCTGTCACAACCTGTGTCAGCCATTTCCCTTCCCATACCTCACCTTCCCCACCTGTGAAACCCTTTCCAGCACACCTGAGGGGAGGGTGCTGAGGATTAATGAAGTCAAGAAGCAGGAGCTGTCCCTGAGCTCACAAGCACCTCTGAATGCTAAGTGAAAACTTCATGAGTATCATTTAATTTGCAATAATTTTGTAGGGAATTGCAAATGGTGACAGCTGACTTGGGATTGCTGGTAAGGTTGTTTTGTTTTTGCAAGTGTCCTGAGAAATCCAATCCCAAACACCACCAGGGAAGGGAATTCAATGGGGAGCAGTCTTTCCACCACAAAGTGTTTTGCCTGGCTCTGGTTCAGGTACAAGGAAAAACTCAAACATTTCAAGACAGGCAATTCCAGCTCCTACAGCACAGATCAGCTGGTGTGGCCCTATGTCCACAGGCTTCCACAGCAATCCACATTAACATGAGGATTTTTCCAAAGCTTTCCTTCTCTCTCACCTAAAACGACACCAAAGGACTCTGGGAGAACTCTGGGAATGTTTTCCAGCAGGCCCCCTCCAGTGATGTGGGCGTAGGCTTTGACGTGGCCCGAGCGCAGCACAGGCAGCAGAGTCTTGCTGTAGAGTTTAGTTGGGGTTAGCAGGAGTTCTCCTGTCCATGGGAGAGGGAAAAAGTGTGGAGAAAAATGTGAATCAATGTAAAATCAAGGAAATCTCAAACTAGCAATTTGTGGGATATTAGTGAGCATTGTCCTAGAGAGAAACACAAAGTTCTACCTTTTTTTTTAGCACATAATTAATTATTTATCCCCCTCCCTTTGTTTCTTCCCTGCACATGTGATTCCCAGGAAAAGAAGAAGAAGAAAATATGCTAAAGATGAATTTTTTTTTGGTGCCTGAGGGAAGTTTCAAAGGCCCAGACAAAATAACTGTGTCAAGTGTTGGGAAGCTGAGAGGAAAGCGGTACCCAGTGTCTGATCCCCGGAGACCCCGACGCGGGAGGAGAAATCCAGGGAGGACTTCTCCACAATCTTCCTCACGAGGCTGAAGCCGTTGCTGTGGACCCCAGAAGATGCCACCCCAATGACCACGTCCCCCTCAGTGATCCTGTCCAGCTGGGGCAGCATCTGCCCTCGCTCCACGGCCCCCACGGCGAACCCAGCCAGGTCGTACTCCCCGGGGGGATACATCCCTGGCATCTCGGCAGTTTCTCCTCCTGGGGAACCAAAAACACAGCAAAGAGCTGTTAAAAAAGCTGTCTTTTAATCATAAAATCCCAGAGTGGTTTGGGTTGGAAAGGATTTCAAAGCTCATCCCCATTCCACCCCGGCACAGACACCTCCCACTGTGCCAGGCTGCTCCAAGCCCCAATGTCCAGCCTGGCCTTGGGCACTGCCAGGGATCCAGGGGCAGCCCCAGCTGCTCTGGACAAAATCCTGCCTTTTTCTCCCCTCTTCCCACTTTTCACTCCCTGCCCTGTGCTCCAGCTTCAGCTGCTTTTTTCAGTCCTGGGGTTTCAGCTGTATTTAATAAGGGCTCAATCAAATGGAGGATGGAGAAGCCAAGAGACAAAATGGGGAGAAGTGCTTGGCCATCCAGCATTTAAATCCATAGTTAATTGTGCAAAACCAAGCAGGAGATGAGCCCTCACCCCCTCACTATCAGTGGGGTGATGAGTTTCATTTGTTGAGCTGAAGATTCAGCTCTTGCAGAAAGGCCTGTGGAGTTTGAAAGTCTTGAACTGGAAATAAAATCTTGACATTTTGGTGAGCTCATCGCAAGGGCTCCCCTAACACAGACCCTGCTGCAGCATGAATGGGGTGATTATATTTGATAAATGCAGAGAACACCTTAAAACAAACATAAAGCTGACCAACAGTTCATGCAGGAAAAAAGTAAACGAGGGCATAAAGAGCCTCTTGTTCAAGGCTTGTAAATGGCCCCAAAACTACACACTCCCACTGAGAAAGGACTTCTGTTCCTAACTTCCCTAAAAAACTGGAAAAAAGGACAGAACCTTTTCCCAATATCCAACCTAAATCTGTGCCTAAATTTTTAAAGTACTGTCTCCTTCCCCTGTGATTTAGAGAGATGAAGTTCCCTGAAAGCAAAGACAGGGAACACTTTGGTTTTTCACTCCTCCCAGATTCTTCCATAGAGTAGGAACCCAACCACATTAGAACCAACTACAAAGACCTTGCAGAAGGTTTTTCATATCCCCCAGAGGAGAGTGTTCCTACCCAAAAGAGCACATCCAGCTTTCCTGCAGGCATCAGCTATTCCTGCAATGACACCTTGAGCCACTTGCACGTCGAGTTTGCCGCAGGCAAAATAGTCCAGGAAGAAGAGGGGCTCAGCTCCCTGAGCCAGGATGTCATTGACACACATGGCCACCAGGTCCTGCCCGATGGTGTCGTGTTTCTGGCACTCTTGTGCAATCTGCAAGACACTTGGGATCAGCTCTGGGCTCCTGGAACATGAGCCAGGGTCTGGAAGGGACTGAAATCACGAGCGGGGTCTGCGAGCAATGGACCAAAATCCCACTGTCCCTCCAGGTGTTCTTGGAGGAGAAGCTTTGTTTCTTATCATCCCCTAACTCTCTTCAGGAATTATTCTTGTCTCCATGGCAAATCCAAAAGGCACTGAGAAGGAAACTCTGCTGAAAGGGGTTTCCTTGCAGCCCAAACACAACAGCAAACCTGGGATTAAATGTTTTTCCCCATGAATAATCCTTTTGAGGGTGGAGATGCTGCCTTTGTGAAACAAAATTCCTGATTACATCCTTAATATAGGCATCATATCAACTTCTGGCTATTTACAGGTATTTAATTCTTTTGCCTTAAGAAGGGCAATTTCAGATTTCATCCCCTTTTTAGAAAGGCCAATAGGTATTTTTACAAGACAACTGCTATTTTCTGATAGAATGTTTTCCCTTCTGTGCTGTTTTTCCTTCTTTGCTGTGGATTTCCACCTTACCTTGAGTTTTGTGCCGACGCCATCGGTCCCAGACACCAGGATGGGATCTCTGTAACCAGCTGCTTTCAGGTCAAAGAGCCCAGCAAAGCCTCCGAGCTCTGCATTGCAGCCTGTCAGCCAGGAAACAGGAGAAACAGCCCAGCTTTACTTCCAGGGCCTTCTGCAGGATCTCCACCAGAAATTCCCTCCAAGGTTTATCAACACGACTTCGCTTTGTCACCAGGAAACTTTTCTCTGGCATTTAGAACCTCTTCACTGAGGAGCTCCTAATCTGCTTAGATTGCTTTGTCTTTTTAATTCATCATTAGCCTAAGCCTAAAAATCCCTAACTTTGTGACTGAACTGTCAGGAATTCCTGTGACTGACAGATTTCCCCCTTGCACTGAGTGCTTCTCTGAAAAACAGGAGGAACTGTGGTAAGATTGTTGTACTGGTGTGAGAACATGTATATTTTCCCCTCTCTGTATATCTGACTTTATTAGAAGGGTCTCAGTTAATTTGAAATAAAAGGGCTATTTCATGATATTTTAAATGATATTTTAAATCTGTCCAAAGAATTACAAGGACTTGCTAGAGCAAGATGTGCCTGAACCCCCAAAAGAGGATGAATCAATGCTGGTTTCACCAAACAAAAGGTGTGTGTTCCCCATCTGTGTCAGGAATTCTACATCTCATAACCTTCCTAAACGTTCATCCCCCCCAAATGATAGAGGTCACTGTGCAAGAAATAACAATCCATGGAATCAAACGCAGCAGGAAATGGTGGGATTTTTGTTTGCATTTATCCTTGTACAGTGCTGAACTGTGCTCTCCAACACTCCTGGCATTCAGGAGATGGAGTTCAGAGCCATTTGGGGATTAAAAGCTGTGCATTTGGAATAAAATCCCAGGCATTTGCTTACCACAGATTTTCTTGTGTCATCTGGAAACAGACAGGGCACATAAATATGATCTTCTTATCAAGATCAGGATCAACTGATAAACCTCATTGCCAAGAAGTGACCAAAACAGGAGCACAAGGTTCTTGTCTTACCTGACCTTGATGTGGCTGCAGCCAAGGGCTTGATCTTCTGCACCAAAGTGTTCCCTGCTTCAATGTCCACCCCACTGTTCTTGTAAGTCAGGCCTCTGGAAGAGTGGGGAAAATGAGATGGCAGCTGATTACTGAATGTATTTTCAAATAATATTTACTTCTTTACATCCCCAAGTGGATTAACTGTGCAGAATCCCATCCTGCTGTCTGAGGAGGGGCTGCCAGGAGCAGTACATGGATAATTCCAGAGTCTTGAAGATGACATCAGAGCACTGGGATCATATGGTCAAATCCCAAGATAAAACCAACAACCAAACCTCTGACAACAAGGTGAAATAGGCAGCATAGATCTGATTTTGCAAGGTTTGAATCCCTGGGCCAGATACAGAATCCCAGAATCACTTAGACTGGAAAAGACCTCAAGCTGTGACTGATCCCCACCTTGTCACCAGCCCAGGGCAGGGAGTGCCCCGTTCAGGCCTTGAGGTGTCAGTGGGAAAGCTCCCAAACCAAAACAGGCACAAAAATGCACGGCTGGGTCAGAGCAGGGCTGAGCTCACGTCCCTTTTCCACCCACAAGTCTCAGGTAAATCAATAACCTCCAGGATATTTCCAGAGTTTTACAGCTGCAGCTTAAAAGCTGCCTCTCCTTATCACCAGAATGATCCCCCCACAAAAGCAGCCATACCTCTTTCTAACTTCAGTGGGCTTTCTAATAAAGAATATGTTTCATATTTCCTTAAAAAGCCCCAGGTTCCTCAGTGGGTTTTAGGAATCTAGGAGGAGATGCCTGCAAGCTCCGGGTGGGGTTTATGTAAGATCCACACACTGGAACTAACTGGTGTCACCTGTGTGTCCCCCCAGCCCTCTGGGCACACGAAGCACCAGCCCACATTTACAGAGGGACCTTTCCATTTTGGGGACAGGGACTTTAATGACTTTTCACTCCAGCAAACACAGCTCATGCCAGTTAAGCAGTTGTTATTCCCAGGCTGTCAATGGCATGAACCAGGTGCATCCCTATTTTAGGTCCACCCCTGTTTTCTCTCTCCTATTGATGGGATGCAGCCTGAAGTTTCAATGCCAAGGGTGAAACACAGTGGTGATTAACAAGACAAATACAACAAAACAACTGAAACCCACTTATAATTGACTCAGCTGAACAAAAAAATATTCATTTAATTCACAAAACCCATCTCAGCAACCAGGTCAAGAATTCAGCAAATATTGAAAAAGTCAGAGACAGACACAAATGTCTACAATTGCATTAAATGGAGTAAATATTTTTGTACTCTATTAAATCTTATTTTAGGATGTGGGAATTTTTTTTTTAGTGCTAAGGATGAAAGGTATTTCTGTTGTGAAGATCATTGCTGGAACATCTGGAATTGATAAGACTTCAAATGCCAGAACAACTGGCCCAGGAGCAGTTCTACCAGGAAAATCCAAAGGTGTCTGCACTCACAGCATATCCCTGCCCAAAAACTGGCAAGAGGACAAGAATTACCACAGGCAGCTGTTCAGGCTGTGAATAACACTCAAGGAAACATTGACCTGCAACAACCAAAGTCAGCCCCTTTCAGTCTGAATATGATAAATGTTCACCTGATTTTCACCATGTTTGTAGGAGTATTTCAAATTTGTTAATTTTTTTTTTGGTATCTGCTTTGATCCTTTAAATGAATCTCTAATTTTTAAAATTTTCTGGAGTACTTTTTATTGAGCATTCTGGCAATTTTCATGAGGTGCCTCAGGACTGAGTCCTTCCAGGCTGCCAAGAGGAAGTGAGTCCCCAAATTTCCAGAGCTATCCCCTTTCCTTCACTGAGTCCAAAGGGGACAGGGCTTGGAGCAACCTGGGACAGTGGAAGGCGTCCCTGCCATGGCAGGAACAGGATGAGCTTTAAGGTCCTTTCCAACTCAACCCAGGCTGGGATTCTGGGACTGAAGCATCCTGACTCCCCTTCAGGAGCAGAACTTGGAGCAGCCTCCAGGGCTCCTCCCAGGCAGGCATTCCAGGCAGGAAACCTGCTGGCTGTGGCCCAGGAACTCGGTGTGGGAGGGAACTGCTCAGCAAAGTGCCCCCTCTTGCCTCACTGACCTGATTTTTTTTCTACTACAAATCCCAATTCCACATTTTCACATCAAATTGTCAAGAGATGCAGAGCACTTAGGAGAGAAAGAAGACTAAATACCAACACCCTTGTTCTTTTAGGAAGTTTATTGATCATAATTTTACAAAATACTTATCAGGATACACTGCCAGGAGCAACAGAACCATCACTGATGTGCTTCCCAGCCTACAAAACAGCCCCTTGGGAAAAGGTATGTTTGGAGCTCATTGGAGCAGAACAGTTTCTTATTAGGTAAAAATGAGTCTAAAAACCTGCAAGAAGCTTTCAGGAACATTAAAGAGACAACAGGACTCCCTGCTATAAAAAAAACCCCACACCCATATCATCTCCAGAGTCTTACAGTGGAAAGAGAGTGGAAAGAAGTGATGAACCCTACCCTGTTATTAGCCAGCTATCCCAGTAAAATGTAAATCCCAACAAGGTGGGGGGCTCAAGGTAATTTTAACCATTTCTAAAAGCTAAAAAGGGCCAATAAGCCAGCTTGAACTTTGTTCATGTATAAAATCACAGAATCTCCTGAGCTGGAAGGGAGCCACAGGGATCACCCAGTCCCACCCCTGGCCCTGCCCAGACCCCCCAGCAATCCCAGCCTGGGCATCCCTGGCAGCGCTGTCCAAACGCTCCTGGAGCTCTGGCAGGTTGGGGCTGTGACCACATTTCATGATATTAAATATTAGACTTCTGGACAGGACAAACCCAGAGCAAAAGCTGTGATCCAAAGTCTAAGAAGCAGAAGTTCACCTTCCCTAAACCAGACCTAGCAACTGCAGCAGCACAGATCATTCCTGTGTGCTTGTCACTGTAGTTTAACTCAGGTTTAGGAGAGTGAGAACATGGATCAGACATTCAAAATGCTCCTCCCTTGGCTGGTCTTGCTGAGCTTGATTACAAGGATGGGGTTAAAACTTGTCAAGAGTTACACAGAATATCAACACCAGTTATTAATACTAACCAGGGATGTGCTTAGATCCTTTTCACACCAGTTATTCCCGCTTCAGGGATTTGCAATATCTACCTGGATTGCCTGAGGAAGGCTATGGCCCGATAGCCAATGTCCCTCCTGTAGATGGCCCCCTGGAAGTGGATGGCAGCCACGCCCAGGTTGGCCTCCTGCAGCGCCGCCGGCAGGTCCTCCTTGATGGCTGTGACTGTGAGCACTCTGCCCCCACTGGTCACCACCCTGCCATCCTTCAGGGCTGTGCCTGCGTGGAACACCTCCAGCCCCAGCTGCTTGGCCTTGGCAAGCCCTGTGGGTATTGTTAAAAAGATCAGCTGTTGGTTAGAATGTTCTCAGTGAAGGGGTATCAAGTGTCTAGAAACCACAGTCAAAGTCAGGGTGATCCTGCTGGGAAATGGGAATAAATCTGTAAAAACTGCCTCTGAAGGAGAGACAAGTCACCTGTGTGCTCAGGGATGTGGGAAGAGGCATTTAGCTGACACACAGCATCTAATTCCAGCTGGGTTTTTATGCCTCAGTGACACCCAGAGCACAAAACATCAGCATCAATGTGACCCAAGAACCTGATCAGAACCACCTGACTGTAGCAGGTATTAAATATCAGTGCTGTGCCAATATCAAATAACAACACGGTGTGGAGAACTGAAAATGCACCAAAATAAACTGAGATGTGTGAAAACCCAGCCGTTCTTGCTGACCCAGAACCAGAGTTTCTACGAACCTCAGTTCTAGTGATTCACCCACATGCAGCAGGAGAGAACAGGGAGAGGCCAGGGGCGAATGAGACTCCTGCAGCTCCTCCTGCTCTCTTTACCTGTTATTTCCAAGCCCTTGGGATATGCTCCTGGATAGCCTTGGCTAGCCATGACCACAGTCACAGCTGCACTGTCCTCTTTCCAAACTGGCATGGAGCTGGCCAGCCTCCTGTTGATCACTGCTTGCAGAACCTCGTACAGGTCACTCCTCAGCAGGGGCAGGATCACCTACACAAACACACAGCAGCAAATCAAACAAGGTGTTCTTGCATTGCCTTCCCTGGCCTTGAAAGCACATTAATGCAGCTGTAAAAACGGCATTAAATATGTCCACATATTGCACTTTCACACATTATACATACAGTGTGTCATCCGTGAGCCCTTAAAAATACTCTTCCTTAAAGAGAATTTCTGTGGGTAAAAGAATTGTTACATATGGAGGGAAAAGGGTGAGGACGAAGAACCTATTCTGAAGAATAGAAATTAAGAGTTTTGTTCCTCTTGTCAACAGCGAGCAAGGAAAAATCCAGAGTCCATTCCAGAAAAGACAGGGAAGTGCTGAGCTCTCCTCAAGCTGACCCTTGCAAAGCCCAGATTTGAGTCCAGCCTACTGGAATCCTCTTTGGAATGGAACAATTTCCTAACAGACCTTCTGCCTTGAACAAACAACCCAAATATTTTAAATCTTGGTGCAATGAGCTGATTATTCACCCCAAAGCTGGTTACCAGTAGTGGTAGATGGTCACAGATTTTACTCCCCCCATAATGCCAAATCATACAAAATAACCCACCTGACACTCTGGGTCACCAAATCTGCAGTTAAATTCCAGAACTTTAGGCCCATCTTTGGTGAGCATTAATCCAGCATAAAGCACACCTAGAACAACAAATGATACAAAAAGATATCTCAGGAACTCACTTGTTTTGAATCTGGTGATAGCAGGGCTGCCACCTGTGCTCAGTGAATTTGAGAAATGGTAAAAATAAATTTAAAAAAAAAAAAAAAATTGTGGTCACAATTTTGCATCTTATTTTTAACATTTTCCTTTCTGTTCTTCCTCACTTGAGGAATTATCCCCTGTTCATGAAATGACCTCTGTTGATTTCCATGGACCCTGAATCAAGCCACTGATACCAAACCCAGTTCCCAATAAATCAAAGCTGTTTCCCTTAACTTCCCGTGTGAGACAGGCAACAAAGAGGAAAAAGCAAAATAAAAAGTTGATCTCCTGATGGTTAAAAATCCCAACGTTTTGTACATACCCAAATAGGGGACACCTTCCTTCCTCATGCCATCCACAGTCTTCTGAAGAACAGTCTCTCTTATCTTCTGCAGCAAATCTTTAGAAATCTAATGAAAAAGGATTAGAAACCAGCGTTTGTAAAAAGGGAGGGATTGATTTTGTGTTTTTAAGAGCCAAGCAGAACTCTTGGATGGTCTCTTGCCCACTCCAATGGAAAGCCAAGAAAGTTTTTCTCTCTATTTCTGCCAATAGAAGTTCCCTATAAAGCAGACCCCAAACCATCTTAAGCCACAGCCAACATTCACCATTAGCTTTGTTTGGCACAAGATAAAACTGTGGGTTTAAGCACTTGGTTCTAATGAGCAGCATTTCATAACACTTCAATCCCAATCAAATATAAGCTTGCAGAAATAACACTCTCCCTTTATAATTCCAAGTAACTCAGTAGAGGTATCGTCCTCTTCAGAGAAATTTGTGAAGCTGGGGATTTTAGTTGGCCATGTCTGCTTTAAGCAGCTCTTTCCATCCAGCTGAGCCCATTCCCTCCTGCTCCTCTTGCTGGAATTAAACATTCCCACAGGTTTTCAGTGATGGCTGTGGTACAGCTGGAGTGAAACATCCTGTTATCAGTCCATTTTCCCATCCTTATCCATGCATTTTTCCCTTCCTTATCAATCCATTTGCACCTGAGGAGCTGGGGAGTAAGCTCCCATCCCTCCTGTGTTGGGGCCTTCGTCTCCATCCAGCAGCCTCTTGTGGTCCTGGGCTGGGGGCATGGGAGCAATGGTGACCCCATCACTGAAACACAGGCACTAAAAACAAGGAAAAGAGTTAAAATTCAAGTGCAATTAGTGCAAATATAGATGGTTTTCACTGTGACAAAGGGATATTCAAGAGGATAAACTCTGCCTCCCTGATAAAATAAATGATGGGGTTCTAAGCATTTGCCTTTTCCTCAGGAAGCAGGGACTCATCTTGTGTGACCTTCCTTCAGAAATTGCCTTTAATAAAACCTAGAAAAATGATACCATCAGCAGTTGCACTGAAAAGAAACACTCCAAAGGTTTAAAAAAATTAATTAATTAAAATACTCCATGATGGAAATTACTTCTTCCTTTCCCTTCCCAGCCCCTGCCCTGGAAGGAAGGCATTACGTTCCTTCCAAGACTTCCTTGTCCTTGCTGATAAAGCTATTTACTTGTGAAATATTTATAAATTATGTATATAGCAGTTGCTTTTGTCCTCAATATCTTCAGAATAACAAGCCTGCTGGCATCTTCTGGAACTGGATGATGTTGTACACTCAAACTGGGTAACGTTGTTCCCTGTCTGGACTAATGGGAGCAATACTCAAAACCATTTTATAATGCTAATTATAAAACCAGCAGGGATCCAAAATAAGCCACAATATTAATATACTAAAAAATAAGTCATTTGTGGAAGGTGAATTATTTTTCTGGGCAAGTCAAGCAGTACATTTCCTTCCTAACTGCCAGTCAGCAGAGCAAAAAACCCACCTTCGACTGCATGTTTGGATTATTGTGTTACATTGCAATAAAGCTGCTTGGTATTCCAAGGAATACTTAGGAGCATGACATATTTCCCACCAGAGAATGAAGGGCTGGATAATCCCTTGGTTCCTAAACAGGTCTAGGCAAGCAGGAGGGAATAAAGACACCCAATATGTGCACATCCATTTCTCCCTGTGGGCAGGAAAGTCTGATCATGGAGAGATGGCAAGAGCTGCGGCTGATTGACTTTGTAACCACCACAGCTCCAAGAGGAATGTTCCCAACTTCCAGCACAAGCCCATTCCAGCCCCAGGACTTGGGGAACCTGAGCTGGAGCTTGGCTGTTGTCCTTTATGTGCTGCAGGTGTCGAGTTGCCCAACCCTGGGCTTCGTTCTCCTTCCCTCCTTCCCACCCTGCCATTTAAACCAGGTCCAGATTTTAAATGAAGGAGCTGAATCAGCTTAGAATGAAGGAAATGTTCTGTGTCTGCAGATAAATCAACACTGTGAAAATACTGAGCTGTCAGAAAATCCTAACACAGATCTGGGCCCTCCATGACACTGAAAGTGTTAAGATTCGGATTTTCTTTTCCATGTGGCACCAGTTATTCTGATTTCATTTGATTTAATTTAATTTAACAGACCACAGGAAGCTTGGTTCTTAGCACAGCTGTCTTTAACCAATACAATTGTATTTATAAGCAGGGAATGGTTTTAATTTAGCTAATAAAATCCTCCTCTGTAGGTGAAGGTACTTGGTGAATCCCAAACAATTCAGAACAGGTAGAACCAAAGTGTTATAGCAAAATGCACTTACAGAAATTTCTTCTCCTTCAAGAAGTTCTTCAACAACAACAGTTTCCCCAGCTGTGCCAAAACTCTTATCCTACAGTAAAACAAAATCTCTTTAGTTCTGTTCCAGTTTTAAACTACTGAAAATGCAACAACAAATATGTATTTTTAATACAGCAAAAATGCAGCACAGGTTTGAGACTATGAATCCATTCTCCCCCCAGGGATGTCAGCAGTGGTAAAATCCCTACTCCTCCTTTCTGCTTATTCTCAAATAAGTGCAGGGTTTATTACTGAGTATTTGCAAATGGCAGAGGGTATTTGTGATTACTGAGCAATTCCTCATGCTCTACATTCTGAAATTCACCCCAACAGCAATGACTGCCAAGCCTCCAATCTGCACTTTCACTTGATAAAGAAGTGCAATTTTATACAACACGTGGGAAGGGAGCAGGATTTTGGTATCCCAGTGCGATACTTGAACCCTGGCTGCATATTCTGGGTAATTAAGAAATTAAGAACAACCAGCCCACACTGCCAAGGTGATTTTGGGGATCTCTAGAACTCTCTAACTTGCTGGTTTTTTGTACACATGAATCGTCCAGTGACCATAGGCTCCCCCCAAATGTGACTGCAGCCCCCATGTTCTGACTCTTGAAGCACAAGTGTGTCAGATAATGTCTCCCATGGATCAGCAGAGCTCCATGGAATTTTAGGATGCTGTGCTGCTGACAGCAGCTGAGGGCCAGACCCGGGAGCCTCAGCTCTGTGTTCCTCACTGGTCAGATAAAAATACTTCATTTGGCCTCACTTCAAATCTTGATGCTCCAAATATATTTGTGGAATACCCTTCCTCAATGTGAATTGCACTTGAAATAATCCCACTAGAATCTGACTACACATTTAAGTGCTGTGCTTAGTCCAAATGGTGCTTGTAAAGATCACCTCAATCACTGAGTTCGTGTTCCTGCACTGTGGGACCTGCAGGATTGCAGAAGTCTCATACAGTGAAAAAAAAAAAGGAATTGCATATATGAGTAAGTGAAATAAGGGTGGGTTTTCATGAAGAATGGTTTTATTTTAGCCTAAAGGAACTGCCTCAAGCAATAAATAAAACCGAGTTTCATGGCTGGCCAAATAAAAGGGTAAAAGATTTGATGTCTGACAGCCAAGTTCCTGTTACATGAAAGGAGGAGTATCTGTGATGCTCTGAGGTGCTGAACAGCTGATTTGGTGCTGACATTCCTGCTCACCTGCATGATTTCAGTGACAGCTCTGCAGGCCTCCTCCTTGGTCGAAGCCACGATGACTCCTTTGCCAGCTGCCAGGCCACTGGCTTTGACAACCAAAGCAGGGAAGTTGGCACTGCCAAGGCACAGGACAGACACTCCACATGAACAGTCCTTGCAAAGACACTTTGAACGTTTCAAGAGTCGAAAGACCAAAGTACTTCTCAGTTTTCACAGCAACCTTATTGAGTAACACACAAATCACACCAGGCTGCTCTCGTTATGCTCTGCCTGAGAAGGGTTTCTGCTTCCTTTCCCCACCAGGGAATTTCCTGACTGTTCATTACTGCTTTCCATTCGGGAATTTACTCTTGTATCATCTGGGGTCACCTGGGTTGTACTGTGATGAGCAGATCATCAGTTGCTGAGTAATTCTCCAGGTTTTTTTGGTGGAGAAGAGGGACAAGAAGCCAGCACAGATGGCTCTGGGCTGCTCCCTGCCTTTCCCCAGCAGGCAGACTGGCAAAAGAATAACAGCTTGTCCTACATTCTCCTGTGAACTGAACACTGAACTTTCATTTCATTTCAAAGCAGGAGGAACCTTTTTTCTCAGACTTGCTGCAGTTTGAGAGAGTCGTGGTGGGTGACCCTGTGAAACCTTGGCAGATGTTCTATCCCAAAAGTGTTGATACATGAGCAATTGTTTGATTGGTTTGGATATCCAGCACACTGTCAGTAAGAATATGTCTAAAATGACAAGAATTGTACCTGTTGATGAAGCCACATGCTGCTTTGGGATCAGTGAAGGCTTTCCATCTGGCAGTGGGGATCTCATGACGATCCAGAAAGGCTTTGGTAAAGCTCTTGCTGGACTCCAGCTGAGCTGCCTTTGCTGTGGGGCCAAAACACCTGATCCCAGCTGCTGTCAAGTCATCCACAATTCCTAAACACAAAACATGTTATAAATCTCCAGATGATTTATGGGAGTCAGGCCAGCCAAGTCCAGGGGTGCACGATTCCTTGGAGCAAGAATGCCAGGAACAAGAAGTGATCTGCGTGTCTGCAGTGCCTGCTTTCCTCACTGGAACCAGGAGCAGGGAACCCTGCACCACTGGAGGCCCCCAGGATGTGCTGGGTTTGGGAAAGGATGACAATCCTCCCTTGGTTTAAGACACCTTTGAGCTAAAAGGTCAACATGAGTCTTCTGTGAAGATGACAAATGGTTTAAGCAGAAAAACTATCAGCACGTTTATAATTAGGGTTTTTATTACCAAGACTCAAATTATAATTATTTCAAAACATGAAAACTCCATAGGAAAACCAAAACTGGCTTTCTTGCTCACACACTACCCTTCAGAAATTCCTTTTCACCTCAGCACGACTCTGAATTTCAGGGAAACTGCCCCAGAGGATCTGTTTCCATTCAGACTGGAGACACTGGTGAGTGATGCACAGATGAGGATTAAAATTTACTTTTCTTCCTAAATGCTCAAGGCTGTGATTTCCAGCTTGTTTCTCTTACCAGCAGCAAGAGGAACCTCGGGACCAACCACCACCAGCCTGATGTCCTGATCTCTGCAGAACTGGGCAACGGCAGCATGGTCACTGACTGGAACAGCTGTTGGAGACACAAAACAGGGGAAGATCCCATCCATGGGTGCTCCTCTGAGTTGTCACAGAGCACTCACCAGCCTCACCTTTTGGGCTGCCAGGTCACTGGGAACCTAGAAGAGTGAAGCCCACACTGGCAGAGACTCACCCAAAACAGACCCCCAAACCCCAGGCAAAGGCTCTGGTTGGACATCCACCTTCAGAGAGTCATAAATCATGGAATCCTGGAATATCCAGAGCTGGAAGGGACCCACGGGGATCACCCAGTCCCACCCCTGGCCCTGCCCAGACCCCCCAGCAATCCCAGCCTGGGCATCCCTGGCAGCGCTGTCCAAACGCTCCTGGAGCTCTGGCAGCCTCGGGGCCATGCCCATTCCCTGGGGAGCCTGGGCAGTGCCCAGCAGCCTCTGGGGAAGAACCTTTCCCTAAAATCCAACCTGAGCCTGCCCTGGCCCAGCTCCAGCCGCTCCCTGGCTGCTGTCCCTGGCCCAGGAGCAGAGATCGGAGCTGTCCCTGCGCTGCCCCTCGGGAGGAGCTCTGCCCTCAGGCTCCTCTGCTCCAGCTGGACAAGCCAAGGGACCTCAGCTGCTCCTCATGGGGCCCCTCCAGACCCTTCCCCACCTTCATAGCCCTGTCAACCCACCTTGCTCTTGAAGGTGAGATAAAAAGCTCTGGGATCCCCTGGGCTGCCAGCCAGCAAACCGGTCTGACCCCCTTGTGTTTGCCAGCACAAGCCACATTGCAAAGAATCCAAGAAAAAAAAACTCAAAAGGGAAAAAAAAATTTCTTTCCAGCAAGTTTCCTCCCTGAGGATGGTCACCATGGAGCTTTACAGATGTAAGACCAGGTTGGACACTGGGGATTGGAGCAGCGTGGGACAGTGGAAGGTGTCCCTGCTCATGGTATGGGCTTTAAGGTCCCTTCCAACCCACACCATTCCACAATTCTGTGATTTTATGATTTTGGTGCCAGGAGGGTGTTGGGGATGAAACAAACGGTTGGTGGTAGAATTCCAACTCATCTATTTTCTTTTTTTCTTTCTTTCTTTAGTGCCAGTTAAAATTGCACCAAACTGAGCCCTCTGAAACCAAGGGGAATCAGAACTTTTTTTAATATTATGGTGAACTTAATTAAGAAGGACACTGTGCTGTCACTATGGCTGAGGATATGTGGGCTCAAGTTGTTACAACCATGATCTTTCCAAAAACAAACATTCGGTGTGATGACACTTGGAATGCCCCAAACTGAGCAAACAAAAGAAACGTCCTGCACCAAAGACAATAATGTCAATCTCATGATCCAAAAGTTACGCAAAGCTCTGCAATTCCACTGCTTTTATCATGAATAAATAAAGCCAAGGTCTGCAGAGGATGGGAACACGGATCCAGAGAGCCAAAAAAGAGATGAGCACAGCGTGGATTGGCTGCTTATGCAGGGAGGAGACTGAGCACACCAGGGCACAGGGCTGGCAAGGGGAGAACAGAATCCCAGGATCATCAGGGCTGGCAGAGCCCTTCAGGATCACCCAGTGCCACCCCAGCAGCACCAGCAGCACCCCAAAGCCTGTCCCCAAGGGCCACATCCAGACTCCTCCTGAGCACTCCCAGAGACAGTGACTCCAGGCAGCTTATCCCAAAGCCTCACCACTCTGCAGGGAAAAAATGTTTCCAATCTCCAATCTGAACCTCCCCTGGTACAACTTAGGGCCATTTTCTCTCATCCTTTCCCTTGGGACATGGCAGAAGACTGCCAATACACTGGGAGCTGATGGTCTCTCCAATCAGTTTCTGGGAAGTGATGAGAGAGGAAGGAGAGAACAGGATTTTGTGTCTGTGCCATTGTGTGCTCCCCATCCTGGATGAATAAATTCATAGGATCACAGATTCCCAGACTGATTTGGGTTGGGAGGGACCTCAAAGCCCATCCAGTGCCACCCCTGCCATGGCAGGGACACCTCCCACTGTGCCAGGCTGCTCCAAGCCCCAATGTCCAGCCTGGCCTTGGGCACTTCCAGGGATCCAGGGGCAGCCCCAGCTGCTCTGGGCACCCTGTGCCAGGGCCTGCCCACCCTCCCAGGGAACAATTCCTGCCCAATCTCCCATCCAGCCCTGCCCTCTGGCACTGGGAAGCCATTCCCTGTGTCCTGTCCCCCCAGCCCTTGTCCCCAGTCCCTCTCCAAGCAGAGAAAAGAAAGAGCCTGGAATTCACCCCAGATTTCTTGCTGCAGGTCTGATCTACTCATGATATGAACAGTGAGTGTGGCACAAGATTTACATGATGGGGAAATGTCCTGTCAACAAACAAGAAGGAATAAATCATGTTGATTATCCATGATTTTACTTCCCTCCCAAACATCATTTTCCTCAGCTTGTTGACTGAAAGGGGACCTTTCTGTAACTGTGTTTGCTTAAAACAACAGCTGAACATTCCTTTGGAACAGACAGGAGGACCTTGGACCAAGGCTTTCAAAGGTGGAGCTTAAATTCAAGAGCACAAGTTGCACTGAGAAGTAAAATGTGACAGAAGGAGGTGTCAGGATAGTGAAGCCCACTCACAGACACACCTATGTCTGTCTGCATTCAGCAAGCCATTGTCTGTGCTTCTGCACCAAAACTGCCCTGATAATCCAGTCTAAATTGAACATAAACCTGTATTTAGGCACTCAGCCTAAATCCCTCTTTATTGCTGGAAACAATTACCAGCTTAGATCAACCACAAAAATTTTTTTCTTACTTGAATGCAGGCAAAGTTTGAAAGATTTAAGGTTATTTATCATTTTCAGCTCACTTTTTCACGTTTCAGTAATCACCCAAGACCCAGTGGAGTTGCAATGTTAATTAAAGGCAATTCTGTGACCCACGAAGGCAGAAGAAACTTTCAGAGCCAAATCTTGATTATACCAAAAAATCCCCAGAAAGCAGGGAAGGAGTTTCCCAGACATTCCCAGATTTCCCAGGTATTGTTGCCCACACAACACAACAGGGCTCATGTGGTTCTGTAAAGCTGTTTCCCATTTTCCACCCTGAGTTAAATCAAGGCCCCAGTGACAGCACTGAAATTCCTGAACAGGTGAGCCAAATTCTTTCCTTAAAAACCCACATAAGTCAAACTCTTCACAAATTCTGGATTCTTCCTGGGCTGGTGAAGATTTCTCTCCCACAGCACAGGTGAGCCCATGTGCAGAGCAAAACAATTTATTCCACATGGGAGATTTCATGGACCTGGCTCGAGCTCAACCATCATCCACTGGTGGTTCAAAGTTTTTTTATGGAATGAGAGAGAAAAAAGAACCAGCAGGGGTTTAAAAAGGCACAGCTTGAAGAAAAAAAACCCCTGGAATTCCCATTCCACAGGCCCTGCAGCCTGGCACCGACCCCATTTAGCACAAAGGTAAAGGGGGTTTTTTCACTTTCTGGTCCTGTCAAGCTCTTCCTTCCAGGCCTCTCCTCAGAGGCCCAACAGAGCAACTCACGATGCTGTGACTGGTCAGAGAAGTTAAGGACAAAGTTCTTTAAAAAGCCTGTAATGAAGCATTCCAATGGAATTCTAGACAATAATTCCCTGCTGTACAAGAACCTGACAGGACTCAGGTTTCCACACGAGACAGCAACACACAGAGCTGCTCCCACACCAACACGAGTGCAGAAAATGGATGGGTATGATCCACACTCACATGCATCCTGTGTTAACTCGAATTCTGTATCTTAGCACACGTTCTAAAGGGAAAACTGAAGTCTTAGGTGGGGTAAAGCCCCTCACTCAGGATCCAGTATGGAAAGGACACAGGAATCTCTGTGGTTTGGACCGATTCCCTGGTCCATTTTGTTGAAATGCAGGACCAAATTTTGGATACTCAATTTGCAACCTCTGAAGCTTGATTTCTCAAAACCAAAAACGATGAAAAGCTTCAGTTACAGCCAGTCAGAGCTTAATATGTTAAACTAAGAGCTCAAACCAGGCAGCCAGTACACAGAGAGAAATACTGGAAAATAACCTTGATTTCTTAAGGTCACTAAGACAAAGGAATGAATTTATGTTCACAGTGACAGAGTGCTCTTGTCACGGGTTGTGGTGATCATGGGGTTTCAACACCATTCTGAGAACAAAGGAGGAAACTGAGGTGGGAACCACAGCAACTATCCTGAGCTGAATTCCCAGAGGAACAGCTCTGGCTTAATCCTCCAAACCCAAGCATAAAGAATGAGATATCATAGCTGAGATCTTATAAAACTAATGACACAACTTACACAAGGCTTTGCTCAGACTTTTTTTTTTTCTTCTTAACTGCATCTAAAATATATTTTACATGCCCAAAACCTTAAAAAATGGTAATCCATCATCATCATCTCACCATCATCATGTCACTATAATCATCATCCTTTCACACTACCAGCTGTGATTTCAGCTCAAGACTTTCCCGGTTGAGTTATCAAATTTAAAAATGGTATTTTTTTGTTTTTACCTGAATTGGAGATTTTTCCATTGTCAGCTGTCCCTGCATTTCCCGGGGCCACAAACACGTGTTTCACGTGTGGGGACTGGGCCAGCTTCCAGGCCAGGGCGTGTTCTCTGCCTCCGCTGCCGATCACCAGCACCCGCTCAGCCATGGGTCTGCAGGAAAATCAGGACACAAGGAAAACAGCTGGAATTAGCTGGGGGAGGTGGGGAAAGCAAACTGCAGGCACCACAAAGTGCTGGAGAACTTCATCAGATGTGATACACACTAAACCTCCAAGGCTGAACTGCCCCAGAGCATACCAGGAACCAGTCAGGAAAACCATCCTGGGGTTGATTTTGCCACATTGGAAACTGCTCCTACTCATACAGGAGTCTGGGATAGAAGAAAAACCATGATGAGTGACCAGGCTGGGATTTGCAGCCTAGAGAATCACAGATTCCCAGAGGGGTTTGGGTTGGAAGGGATCTTGAAGCCCATCCATTGCCATCCCTGCCATGGGCAGGGACACCTTCCACTGTCCCATGTTGCTCCAAGCCCCATCCAATTCGGCCTTGCACAGGATGGGGAGTCCACAGCCTCTCTGGGCAACAATTCCTTGGAGAATCCAAGTCTGCAAAGGTCAAAGCCCTTCTGAGATGCACCCACTGCAGGAACAGTGTTGGAAGCTGGATGGGGCCACTCAAGAGTTTTTAGAGGCAATGCCTGAAAAGTTCTGAACATCTCATGGAAATGAAAGGCTCCAGCAATGAGACGTGGAAATAACTTCCAGCTCTGGCTTTCCTGGGAGAGAACAACCACGAGGCCAGCAACAGGTGGCATTAATAAAGGAGCTCACTCAGACAACGTAGTGTGGGGTTTCCACTCCACTCTCCTGTTCCAGTGAGGTTTGAGAAAACACATGGACATGCTGCTGGCCAGTGGGATTGGGTCCATGGGTGAGCACGTCATCAGCCGGGTGTGCACACACAGCTTACGCACACGGGGCTCCCGGCAAAAGTACAACGTGTTCTCTGAGCAGCTCTGGAAGCCTCTGCTTTCTGAGATTTACTTCTGTGTGCACTCTCCACACATTTCCTGATGGAAGAGCTCACTTGCACTGACAAAACCCACTGGAAGTCAGAAAATAGTAAAGAAAAAAAGGAAGGACATAGTTTGTAAACTAATTATGTATGTCCTTATTTGGACCTAGAATAATAGCCAGTTTGGTTTGGGAGGAATCTTAAAGCTCATCCCATTCCAACCCCCTGCCAACCACCTTCCACTGTCCCAGCGTGCTCCAAGCCCCAATCCAGGGATCCAGGGGCAGCCCCAGCTGCTCTGGGCACCCTGTGCCAGGGCCTGCCCACCCTGCCAGGGAACAATTCCTGCCCAATCTCCCATCCAGCCCTGCCCTCTGGCACTGGGAAGCCATTCCCTGGCTCCTGGCCCTCCAGGCCTTGTCCCCAGTCCCTCTCCAGCTCTCCTGGAGCCCCTTTAGGCCCTGCAAGGGGCTTTGAGCTCTCCCTGATCCTTCTCTCCTCCAGGTGAACACCCCCAGCTCTCCCAGCCTGGCTCCAGGGCAGAGGCTGTAGGCATCCCCTCCCATTCTCCCATTGCCCGGAGGAGGAACAGAGCCCAGATAAGAGTTTAGGACAAAAGGAACCACGAGTGTCCCTGATGTAATCCCAGCACACACAACACACAACCAGGGCCACCCTCTTCATGCAGCTGGTCACTGACCTGCACTTGTCCAGTGCCCCAAGGTGAGCTCAGAGATCTCTCCTTTGCAGGAGGACAAGAGAGGATGACAACACAAAATGTATCTTAGAAAAGGGGAAAAAAACCCACAAAACCTAAAAGATTTCTAAGGGAAAAGCAAAAATGATCCAAAGCAGATTTTTAGATAGGGCAGGGATGTGCCTTTCCTTCACATCAGCTGCTACAGCTTGACTTGAGCAAAGATGCCCTGATGAGGAAAAACATCTGGACTAGGCAAAATATCTAGGTAGAATAAAGTCAAAATAAACACGGATAGGAGGATTAAATATAGAAAATTAACACTGAGTTGTTCACTATCAACTCAAGACACCAGAGCTAACATTTAATGGTAGTTTCATGCTGGGGAACACCAACAGGTTTCTAATCCAGTGTTGGGCCAAATACAGATATTGCAAAGTTGCAGACATGTTTTAATTTTAAAACTCCACAATTACTTGCAATAAAAAAATCTCAGGCTAAAAATGATCAGTTTTGGTACAGATATTTGGGAAACCCCATTATAATCAACTCTTTTATATTACAACTCAAGAAAGAAGAAAAGATAAAAGAATGAGGGATAGAACAAAGGGATGAATTAGATAAAGACAGTACTATAATAGTAATATAGAAGAGCATTTATCACACAGCAGGCAGCTGTCTCCTTGAAGTTAAGTGAGCATTGTCAGTGGTGCCCAGAGCCAGTGGCCACTAAACAGCATTTTTAAGGCAAGTTTTATCAATAGTAAGTTGAACTATACACAACATAATTTTCTGAAAAAATATTTTAAAATTTTAACTTCTAAGATGTTAAAATTTTTTAATTTAATAATTTAAAATCTTTAAACCAGAATGATTTAAACCCAAGAGAGCCCATACTCACTCTGTGCTACGTGTACCAGGCTGAGGAGAGCAGGACTCAGGAGCTCAGAGGCACAAAGAGAGCAGAGATTGGCAGCCCCTGGTTAAAATGTCCCTGCCCCAACATTCCCGCCCCACTGATGACCCTGCAGGCAGCCAATGGTCAGGGAACTCTGGCCATTCCAGCTGGGAATAGGCAACAGAAGCTTCCCTACAAATGCTCTAGGAGTGAGAGGCAAAAGCTTTGCAGAACAGGAGCAGCTCATCCTATTGTTTCTAAACATGCAAAATAAATTCTGTCCCATCCCAGGTTTTTTTTTTCCAGTTAAAAAATGTTCATTAATCAGCTTGGGAACATTCTCTTTTTATCTAAAAATCAGGATCTGCAGTTTTGCAATAAATAAAAATTAGTCTATGTAATCAACAGTATGAAAAATAAGGGGTATGATGCAAATTATCATGGAATGGTTTGGGTTGGAAAGGACATTAAAGTCCATCCAGTGCCACCCCTGCCATGGGCAGGGACACCTCCCACTGTGCCAGGCTGCTCCAAGCCCCAATGTCCAGCCTGGCCTTGGGCACTGCCAGGGATCCAGGGGCAGCCCCAGCTGCTCTGGGCACCCTGTGCCAGGGCCTGCCCACCCTCCCAGGGAACAATTCCTGCCCAATCTCCCATCCAGCCCTGCTCTCCTTCAGCTTAAGGCCCTTAAGAAATTCACACTCCACTAAGCCCACACTGCTGATCAGCACAGCCTGAAGACCCAGTGACACTGTGGCCACCTCAAGTGACTCACCACGATGGCAACTCACTCAAAGAATCACCCCCTTTTCTTCCCTGAGGTAACATATTTTGGTGCTACTCTCAGCTGAAAGAATTCATCACATACAGGACAAAGCTTTATATGGGAGCAGTAAAGAGAACAAGCCATGTCTGATATTTTCAAATAATATTTAATCATTTTATATCAAAATGTGAGTGAAAATTAAGTTTCACACATTTGTTTGGAAGGTCAGTGTTATTTGTGCATCCCACTATGGTATCCTAGCAACTTTTATTTAGGAATGTGGCTTGAGAAGAATTTGTGGTGGCAATGCCAGTTTAGGAGGCTCAGATGTAGCCATGGCAGCTTCTGTTTTGCACTGACACTCAAACATAGCACGGAGGCCCCTCTGCTGCCCAGCAGGACCTCACTTTAAAAATGAAGATTCCAAGAGGCAACATTCCTTCTTATTTTTGTTACTAATCCAGCAGTCAAAACTTTGTTCTCAAAAGACCTAAAGTCATTCACAAGGTAGATATTTACTCTGTGAGGATTATCAAACCCCTGAGATTTTTGGAAGCAACATGTGAAATCCTTAAAGATTCCAAACCACGGGATATCATTACCTTCTGCAACCATTGTCTGCTTCGGTAAAGAAGGAGATGTTTGTTTAAAAGATGTTTTAAAATGAAGGTAAGTGACATTTCAGGAGAGGGTCTGTTGTTAGGTCCTTATAAGAAGTGAGAACAGGAAAGAAGAAACGAGTTAATCACTCCATGTATCCAGGAGGAGAGGAGGCAAGGATAGAGTGAAGACAAGGAGATTCCCAGAGCTTATCCCCGAGGATGCCAGGACAAAGTCAGCAGGGATGAGCATCAGCCCAGAGACCTTTATCCTCACTGCAGGAAGGAGCTGGGGCTCACCAACAAACCAGGGAACTCCTCCTCTCGACCAGGGCCTGTGGAGCACAGAAAATCAAGTGAGGGAGGCAAAGCCCACAGTCCTGAGAGCCTTCCCCATCCCGACTCCTGCACAGGGCACGGAGAGGTTCCAAATACAGGGAGCAGTGACATGAGGCACTCAGGTGCTGTCCCTTCCCTGGGAACAGGCCAGGGACAGGAGCCACTGACCTTCCCAAACTTACCTTGTGCACAGACCTGGGGGTTACACTCAGCTCCTTGGCTGCATTTATGAACAGAACTCTGTAAGAAAACATAAACTCCTTAAGCAATTTATTCTCAAGTGTGATGCAAGACACCTAAATATTTAATCTCAGCTGGGTGGAGTATTTCAATAAGGCAGTGCCTTATCACTTTACCTCAAACTACAGCAGGAAAGGTGCAACTAAAATCAGATCTCTGCACTCCAGCACAAACAGCAAAGGCTCTGACTGAAGCTTGCTGCTTCAGACTGTGTATTTTTTTAAATTAAGATCCAGTGCTGTTGCTTTCCTCTGTGCTCCTCTATATCTTTGCTTCCCAACACTGGAATTCAGGAAACCTGATGCAGGAATTCAAGTTTCTTTAGATCAAAGACATGGTCCTTGCCCAGAGTGTTCTTAATTCAGGGCCAGGTTGGACAGAGCTTGGAGCAACCTGGTCTAGTGGAGGGTATCCCTCAACAGAGCAAGGGGTGGAACTAGATAAGCTCCTCCAACCCATACTATCCTGGGATGCAATGAACTCCTATCCTTCTTAGAGCTGAGTCTGGAAAATGGCCCAGCAGTGGCAGCACTTTCCTGAACAGTGCAGACCCAGTGTCACTGTAAAGGTTCAACCCCCACAACCCCCAGCCCCTGGAGGGGAGCTCTCAGCACTTGGCTCTGGACTAAAGGACAAGGTTCATTCTTCCTCTTGCAGTCAGGCAGGAGAAGAAAAAAAAGAATTCTCACAGGAGTCAGGAAAAACCCCAAATTGGGAAGGCTGTGCAGTTCCCACCCCACTGAGGGCTGTGTGTTTCTGACCCCAACAGTCTGAGCTGTTTATGAGTTTTAGGGGTTTTTTCATAGACCTGTTATGGGATAAAATAATCAAAAGAAGGGACTGGAGAAGAAGCCAAAACTTGGAACTTCCTCCTCCCACTTCAAACTTAAAACTTTCTCCTCTCAACTTCAATTCCCTCCGAGGACCCACCCTGCCATCCTCTACTCAGCTCCCAAACTCGCTCACAGCCAGGCTATGCAGTCCCAGACCCCCATGGGCTGAACCCAGCTCTTCTGCTCTCTGAATTAATCCACGGGTTGAGTCTCTCCTTAGGAGCTCACTGCACATTCCGAGTGCTCCCAGAGCTTGGCACTCAGGAGGGGAGCTCCGGGCCGGCCTTCCCAGGGAATCTCTGCCAGCTGCTGGCCCCTGTTCAGGCTCGGGATGCGCAAGCTGCAGGTTCAGCGACTGCGGGCGCACACGGGGCTGAGCTGCCCTTGCCTGGGGCTGCTCCCCATTGGTCCCACCAACTTCTCCACCTCCAGGCTCTCCTTCCCTCTCCCTCCCGTGTGTGCCAAGGGTGTGCAGTCACTTGGATCAGGAAAACAGTGCTGGAAAGCTGACACCACAATGGTAACCAATGCAGCAAAGTAAATATATCTATATCTGTATGCATATATAAAGGAAATACTCCCAGCTTAGCGAGCTGAGCTAGGTCCCTGAGGGATGAAGGATCACGACAGGAGCACAAGGGAAGCAGCAGCACAAGGCAGCCAGGGACGGTGAAGAGAGCAAACCCAGCGGTGCCCTCGGATCATCCCGACTGATGGAGTGACCAGGACACACTCGGTGGCTGCAAGTTTGCACTCCCATTCCCACCTCCTGCCCCAGCCTGTTCCTGGTCCCAGGAAGAGACATGGAATCAGGGGCTGGGGATGTCTCTCTGCATTTTTTTTTTCTGTGTGGCTCAGTTTCCAGATGGAATTCACGGTGTCAAGGGTGCAGGCAGCTCTGAGGCACAACAAAAAACAGCCATGGCAACCAAACCTGCAAAATGGCCAGAATCCCGCAAGAGAACTGCAAGGTTAGGTTGGGACAGGATTAGGCTCTTCCTGAAGGAAAAAAAACACAGCCTTAGAAAACTTTTCATTTCCTCAGACTTCAATACATGAAGACCTGCTGAAGTAGCTCGGAGGCCTCCAGAATTTGCTGGCAATTATGATTTTTAGTTAGATCTTTGGTTTAAATAAGCTTTTTCTGCTCACGTGTTTTATTTAGGATGAATTCCTGGCTGTCACCTGGCCGTAAAGAATCATGGACAGTTTGGGTTGGAAGGAAGCTTAAAAATCATCTCATTCCACCTCCTGCCATTCAGTGTGGTGTAGAAAACAAAATAAAAGAAGAAAAGTCCTTATTTTATGTGTCCTTCATGACCCAAGCTGAGGCTCCACAAGACAGGCCCCTTGTTTCCATGTGTGATCCTCCAAACAGCTGGATTTGGCATTTTTCAAGGCAAAACATTCCCTCAAGTTTTGCTGCTAAAAATAAATAGGATCATAAACTTTTACAACCACCCCCAAAGTACTAAATTTGACACTTCAAGCAATGTAGGATGCTGGAAGCGCTCAGTGTTTTGTACCACCATGAGGGGGAGAAATATCCTTGAAACGCCCTTTCGGTGTTACCCTTCCAGGTACATACACAAAATAGGGGAATAATTATTCACTCTGCTCATTAATTCCAGTATCTACTGGATAGATTAAAAAATTCTAAAAAAAGTTGGTAAGCCCCCAACTTTGCAAACAGCAGGGAAAGAACCCAAGTGAGTCAAAGTCCGAAACCAGAGAGGTTCGAAGTTTAATATTTACTTCAAGCAAATATTTCACCAGTTTGGCCGTGAGGGCCAAGCCGTGAGGGAATTGCTATGAGGGCAATGCTGTGAGGGCCAAGCCGTGACGGGGATGCCATGAGGGCCATGCCATGAGAGGATGTGCCATGAAGGGGACGCCTTGAGGGCCATGCCCTGCGGGTACCGCTGTGGGGGTTATGCTGTGAGAGCCAAGCCATGAGGGGGACTGCCATGAGCGGGACGCCACGAGGGCACTGCCATGAGGGCCAAGCCATGACAGGGACACCATGAGGGGGTGCCGCGAGGGTCGAGCCGTGAGGGAGTTTGCCATGAAAGGGACGCCGTGAGGGCCAAGCCATGAGGGAACTCGCCCTGAAGAGCGGAGCTGCCGTGAGGGGGTGCCCCGCCATGTTGCGGCGCGGGCTGGGGCGCGCATGGCCCGGGCCGCCCCCCGCGCCCCCAGCCCGGCTCGGGCAGCGCGGGGGGCACCGGCAGCCGCAGACCCCGAGCGAGCCGCGGCCCCTGCGCGGTTCCAGCGCAGCTGGGTCACTTACTGTGCTCCGGGGGGACGCGGGAGCGGGAAGGATCCTCCGCCAGGCCCGGAACTACAGCACCCAGCGAGCACCGCGGCACCGGCGCGGGAGGAGGGACCGGGAGTGTGTGAGCGATGTCGCGACTGGGGGAGCCGTAGTTCCCTTTGGCGCAGAAATTCCTCAAGTCCAGGAGTAAGAGGCGGGTGGGAAAAGGGGGCTAGGAGGCCGAAAGACCTCCTGGATGTCCAGGTTGTTTCTATTTTATCCATCAGACAGTTGCCTCAGGGGCTGAGGGTGGTGGTCTGTGAAAGGAGGGAGAGAGATTTGTCTTTATAAACTGTGGGTCTGCTGATAGGTAAAGCCAGATACTGAGGGATGAAAGAAGCGATGGGAGGAACCCTGAATTCCATAGGAAAGGAACGGGGGGAGGGGTATACATTAGAAGGGGGTCTGTATTTCGTGATTCGGGGAGTCTGTACCTCTCAAGTACCTCAGCTAGTGGGGAGAGAGAGAGGGAAATGAGGATAAAAAAGAGGCTGCATCCTCCAAAACAATCTGAGAGACCCCAGGGGAATGACCCATGGCCTTTCCCTTTATTCGAATAAAGTAACAGGACTCCTCTGTCTCCTTTTTGGACATAAACCTCTGGTGCTTGTGGATTAATTTTCCTGACATCTGTGAGGGCTGTGCAAAGGTGGATTTTGTCTCTATATCCCTTGAAATACCACATAGGAGCAATTCCTTAGTTTGTCCCACATTTGAACTTTCTGCTTTATGAAGCCAGAGTATTGGGCAATGTTTAGTCTAATTTAGCATTATGATTGTGCTACAATACTGTTATTAAAACCAGATTTGATCCACAGTTTTCCTCCCTTCAAGAGCTATAATGCAAAAACATCACTGTTCTTTGTAAAATACCTTAGAAAATAATGTTTAATATTTTTTGCATATGGAAGCACATCCCACACCCTTGCTTTGAAAGAGAACAGTCGCATGAACAAATGCTCTAAGTAGTATTGATGATTGTAGCAGAACTACTGTTACTAAAGTCCCATCATGCTACTAATTGAACATTATCAGCAATAATCACTGGTCTTGACAAGATGAAAGTAAAATATTTAATTAATCTGAAAACTACCTGACACTGAAACTGAATAAAAGAGTTTAAATAAAGGGAGTTTATTGAGCAAGCAGAGATGGAGAGAGCAAGAACAGTTATTTTCCTGTGGGGCTGTGGATCCTCATGTGTATGAGGAGGGACTTTTTGTAATTATCACATTATGTTTGTTTATAAGGAGTCAGAGGGAAACATGCAGCATACACTAAAGTCCTTCTCTGGCTTTTTGGGGGCACCTTTCTTCATGTTTTTCTTTGTAGAGACCGACATGCCTGGTTGAGACAAGGCCATTTGCATCAGTGAAATCTAAATATGTCTGAAATTGTTCAAGTGAAACACTTTCAGTCTTTACTTTGATACCAAAAATTACAGTGTTCTGCCAGTAAATTCAACATACATTAGTGTGAGCATGGCATGAATAGGTAAAAGGACTTTTTAACTGTAACTACTTTCCATTTTAAATGTAATAAATCAAGTGTGATATAAAAGTAAGGAAATTGATTCAAGTCTCTGATCCATTTTTTTTCTCCAAAGTCAATATTGTGGCAAATCAGCAGGACATAGTGAAGAATGATGCTGCCTTTAAGGAGTCATACAAGTGATTATTAAACAATATTGACGTTGAAAGTTTTTAGACCCCAACAGTAATTAAACAGTTATACTTGGGTTTTCGTAGAATCCCAGGATAGCTTGGGTTGGAAGGGACCTTAAAGAACATTTAGTGATTACCATGAGCAGGGATGCCACTCACCAGATCAGGTTTGGAGGTATTTTAAATTTATTTCAGGTCAACTAACTCCCCTAAGTTACTACTACAGAAACTGTGTGTGGCAAGAGTCTCCCAGCCATAGGATTATTCGGTTTTACAGACTGTTTGAACACCCATATAATTAAAATTTGATTTCGGGGCAGCACTGACGGGGTCCCCAAGTTGACTGTACTCCGGACAAACTCATTTCGGTGCGTTCCATCACCGCCAGAAAAGCTCCGGTTTTCCAGGCAGGCAAAAGGCGCACTTTATTTATCCACCTCCCTTTGGTTTTCCCCCTTTGTTCCTTTAATTTTCGCGGCCCCGCCGCCAGCCCCCGGAGCACATGTGCGTGTCACCGCCGGGCCGTGGGGGAGGGAGGGAGCGCGGGCGGGCGCCTCTCGCATGGAGCCGGGGCTGAGGGCCCCGTGGTGATGCAGCAGCAGCAGCAGCAGCACCGCCCGTGTGCGGGCAGGGCCCCCTGAGAGCCGCCGCCCGCCCGGAGCACACGCGGGGCTCGGCCCCGCTCCATGGGCACCGATGGCATCGCTCCCTATCGCACCCGCCGGCGCCGCGCCTCAGCCCGCCATGGCCTCGGCCGGGTAAGTCGCGGCCGCCGCGGGGACTCCAGCGGCGCCGGGGAAGGGTGGGCGAGAGCGCGGGTGGACAGACGGGCGGTCACGGCCGCCGCGGTGCCTTTTCCTGCCCTCCGCGGGGCCGCGGGGCTCGGACGCGGCGTACGGGGCGCGAGAGGGGCCGCGAGCGGCGGCGGGGCGGTGTGTCTGTGCGAGGAAGGGGTCTGCGCGAGGCGGCGGTGTGGGCGCGGAGCGCCGGGGACTCGTTTAATGCTTTCAGAGGGGCACGGGGACACGCTCGGGGCGGCTTTGCCGGTGGCCGCGGCGGCAGGCGCGGATCGCGGGGGGGCGGTGGAAGCGCCACAACATGGCGGCGGCGGCTGAGGGGACACGAGACCTTCCTCCCCCCCCCGTCGGAACCCGCCGGTGCTCTATGGCCCGTGCGCCGCGCTAGAGCGGCCGTTCGCAGCCACACGCCGCCTCGGCCAATGGCGAGAGGGCTTACAGCGAACGCAGCCAATCGGGAGGGGGCTTACAGCGGGGACGTCAGCGCGCGCCCGGGGCCGCGGTGCACTGTGGGATGCTGGAGGCCTCGCGTCGGGGCAGGAAGGAAGGGGGGGTGTCATGGCGACGAATATCGAGCAGATCCTTCGCTCCTTTGTGGTCAGCAAATTCCGGGAGATCCAGGAGGAGCAGCAACAGCAGCACGGCGGGTAACGGGGCGGTGGGGAGCGGCGGGGAAGGGCGCAGGGCGGAGAGAGACGGGCCGCGGCCTGAGGGTCTTGTCGGCGGCAACATGGCGGGGCCGCGGGGGTCGCGGCCGTGCGCGCGCCCTGAGGGAGTTACGGCCCGGGGTGCGAGAGAGGATGGTGGGGGGACGCGCCCACCCGCTCTTCCCCGGTTTCGGTGCTGTCCTCACGGCGGGGCAGGCGCCTGTATGGTTTGTCTGATTTACGGCTAAGTTCGCCTAGTTTATCTGGTAAAAAAAGGAAAGCCTTGGAAAGAGCAAGGAAAAGCTGGAAGAGAGCGAGTTGCGTGTGTTTATTTTGCGGAGGGAACCCCAACAAGGTCGTACGAGCACGGGGGATGTGGCACATTCCAGAAAGTGTTTTTTTTCTTCCCTTGCGTCTCAACCTCAGCAGTCACAGAGTGTCCGGGTTGAATAAGTGAAAATGAATCCAAAAGGAGACGTTTTCCTAAGAGCACGGCTTCTTCATGGGGCTGGAATACTGGTCTGAGGGGCTGGATGTAATAAATGGGTGTGAATGACAAAAAAAATGCCCAAAACCGGTTCAGAATCACTTGTATTAAGTTGATTTGTTCTTGTTTTTTTGTTTGTTGTTTTTTTTTTGGGTAGTGCAAAGGTGGAAGGCCAGCCCAATGGTGACACGATCCCAGCTGAGCAAGCCGAGCAAGCCGGGCCTTCGGAAGCCTCTGGAGCTGCTGGGAGTTGTCAGAGTGATCAGATAGTGCAGAAAATAGAGGAAGTGCTCTCCGGAGCCCTCGGGACAGAGCTGCAGTGCAACCCAGGTAACAGAGCTCTCTCTGCCAAATCTGTTTGTGGTAAGAAGGTTGTGATTGTGCCTAAAATTGAATCAGTTTTATAGAGATGAAAATGTGATTCTTGGAACTGTTCCTGTGACGAGTTGTGTGTTTGTTGTGAACTTATTAAATATTTTTTCCACTGTGATTTTACATCCAGAGGTGGATAGAGAAATACATGATTTAAAAATTGAGCTGGTTGTTATCTGAAAGTGTTGGTATGGGGAAAAGTTGGTGGGGTTTTTTTTTCCAATATTGAAACAGATAAATATTTTCCATATATACATACATGCGTATATAAATTCAGGGGTTAGTGAACTGTTCATAGTACCAAAGCTGATGCTGATAGGAGCAGTTTCTGTTTTGGGTTGGTTTTCAAGATTATTTCTAAAGAAATTTATTACAAGACAGATCTGTGATGAGCTGTTCAGTCAGAAGATAATTTGCTGTTTTAAAATGTCCCTGTTTTTAAAGTGTAGGTACTCACATTGCAGCCTTGCAAAGGAATTTTGATGTGTCAGTCTCAGATCTTGAATAAATTACTAGATTTTTTAAGCTAAAAGAGTCATATCTGAGTGTCCTCTCTCGTGGGACTGGTCCTTGCTGTAAAATTCCTGACTCTGGAGGGTTGGTGTGGTGATGAAGGCTGTAGTTACTGCATTTCTCATTTTTGGGAGTTGAAACACAGGTGACTGCAATGTGCTGGGTGAGTACAATTCCAGAGGCAGCACAGAAAATTGTTCATTTCAGAGATTCTGTTTGCAGGAGTTTGGGATTGCTTTGGGTTTTTATACTCAGTGGTTTGTGTACTTTGAGTGTTTTCAAAATTTTAACTTGTGTTGTACGAGCAGCACTTAGGGTGACGTGGGGGGGGGTTGTGTGTGGTTGGTTGGTTGGTGGTTTTTTGTTTGTTTTGATTGGTGGTGTGATTTTTATTTTTGTTTGTTTTCTATTTTGTTCTTTTGTGGAGGACTGAGACAAGGTCACATGGTAATAAGTGAGACCTGTTAACTTGGAAGTTAACAAACTTACCCTGTGGCAAATGTTTCTACTGTCCATCTCCAAAAAGGAGTTGGACAAGAGAGATTATCTGATTATCTGAATCTAATGAATTATCTTTGTAGAAAAGTTCATTTTATAGAATCACAGAATAGTCTGAGTTAGAAGGGACGCACAGGACGATCCAGTTCCACCCCTGGCCCTGCCCAGACCCCCCAGCAATCCCAGCCTGGGCATCCCTGGCAGCGCTGTCCAAATGCTCCTGGAGCTCTGGCAGCCTCGGGGCCGTGCCCATTCCCTGGGGAGCCTGGGCAGTGCCCAGCAGCCTCTGGGGGAAGAACCTTTCCCTGCTCTCCAGCCTGAGCCTGCCCTGGCCCAGCTCCAGCCGCTCCCTGGGTCCTGTCAGGTCACAGGGAGCAGAGATCGGAGCTGTCCCTGCGCTGCCCCTCGGGAGGAGCTGCAGCCCCGGGGAGCTCTGCCCTCAGCCTCCTCCAGGCTGAGCTGACCAAGTGACCTTGTGGGACCCCTCCAGACCCTCCACCATTTTCCTGTCCCTCTGGACACTCTGTAAGAGCTTTAGCTCTCTCCCAAACTCTGGTGCCCAGAACTGCCCCTGGTACTTGAGGTGAGGCTGCCTTGGCCAGCGATGCTGGCTCTGGTGTCCCCCAGGACAGGGATGTCCCTCCTGGCTGCCAGGGCACTGCTGACTCAGCTCCAGCTGGCCATGGACCAGGACCCCCAGGGCCCTTCCCACAGCTGCCCTCCATCCACACAGCCAGGGTTGTCCATCCCAGGTGCGGAATCCGGCACTTCCCTTGTTAAACTCCACACAGTTGGGGATTGCCAGTCTCTGCAGGGCTTCTCTGCCCTCGAGGGAGTGAACTGCTCCTCCCAGTTTAGTGACCTTGGTACACTAATTATCCCTTTGAGTCCTGTGTCCAGGTGGTTAGTGAAGATGTGGAAGAGAACTGGGCTGAGAATGGAGCCCAGCAGAACCCCAGTAGTGACTGGTGTCAGCCCAATGTCACTCTAGTCACTGTCACCCTTTGTGCCCAGCCTGTAGGCCAGTTGCTCACCCACTGAGTAACTCAGTTCTCCAGCTGTGTGCTGAACATTTTGTCCATAAATTTGTCTCTGCTTCACTGTTCTCTCTCAGTGCATTCACAGCCAAGTTGGTGCAAAAACTATTTCTAAGTTTCATCAAAATGTACCTGAGGTACTTGTTAGGAATCCCAAGTCACATTTATTTAACAGTATTGCAATTACCAGAAGCTTCTGCAAGATTTTGCAGTGTTCACTGGAAAATAGTGAGCTTTGAGATTACAGATTCTAATTGGAGGGTGTTGCTGCCCTGGCCTGTATAATTAGAATCATTGAAAGGAACATGCAACTAGACTCCAATGTACAGCTCATATTTCACAGAAATCCCAGCAAGTTGCACTTAAAGAAGTGCCTTTCTCCTGAAAACATGGCGCTAGGTCTCCAGAAGGGCAAGAACCTAACAAAGGTTAAATCCAGAGGCGAGTGAGGTACAGAATTAAAAGGTGGTGATGGAAACCTCAGTCTCCCTCTTGCCCTTTCCCATCAGTGATTTGCTTGTCCCCACAGTCATCTGAATTTGTCACTTTCCTGTTGGAAGCAAATGCTCTAATAGGAGCATGCAGCTTTGCAGTGGCTCATGGCAGCTGCAGTCCTATCCCAGCAGCTGTTCCAGCCTGCAGTGCCTTAAAGTGGGTTTGGGATCAGGGACGTAGATGCTCTTTTCCCAAATTTGTTAGACCCTAGCGAGTAACTTGGTTAGTGAATACACACAGAGAATTTCTAACACAGCAGCAACACTGTGCTCACTCAGGGGTTAAAGCACAGCAGGGGGGAGTGGCTGGTCAGGTCTTGTAGTGTAAATCCCCACTTAGGTAATTTGTTAGGAAAACAGAAGTTCTTGTTTACCTTCTGTGCCAGCTTTGGGGGCTTGAAAGCACATCTCCAGCCTCCTGTTAGAATGTGTTGCCCCACTGAGTGTGGGTGGAGGGACATCCAACCTGTCTGCCCCGCTCAGGTGAGACCCCACCTGCAGAGCTGCCTCCAGCCCTGGGGCCCAGCTGTTCCATCCCTGGAAGTATTCAAGGCCAGGCTTGGACAGGGCTTGGAGCAACCTGGGATAGTGGAAGGTGTCCCTGCCCATGTCAGGGGGGTTGGAACAAGATGATCTATCTACAAGGTCCCCTTCCAAACCAAACCATTCTATGGTTCCCCTTTGTCCTGTTGTTCCATCCCTTGGAAATTGTCTCTCTCCATGTTTTCTGCAGCTCCTTCAGGCCCTGCAAGGCCACACTGAGGTCACCCCAAAGCTTCTCCTCTCCAGGCTGAACAATCCCAGCTCTCGCAGCCTTTCCTCCCAGCAGAGCTGCTCCATCCCTCTGCTCATCCTGGTGCCTCCTCTGGCCTCTCTCCCGCAGCTCCACGTCCTCCCTGTGCTGGGCCCCAGGGCTGGGGCAGCTCTGCAGGTGGGCTCTCACCTGAGTGGGGCACAGGGGCACCATCCCAATCCATTTCCTGATTCCCCTGCTGGGGCTCAGCCCAGGGCATGGGGGGCTCTGGGCTGGGGCAGGTCCAGCTCTCCCAGGGCTGCTCCACCTGCTCATCCCCAGCCTGGATTGATCCCAGGGGTTGCCCTGAGTCAAGTGCAGCACTTGGCCTTGTTAAACCTCATGAGATTCCCACGGGGCACTTCTGGAGCTTGTCTAGGTCCCTTTGGATGGCCCCGTCCTTCAGAGGTGTCACCTGCACCCTCAGCTTACTGTTACCTGCAAACCTGCTGAGCGTGCACTTGATCCTTCTGTCATTAATGAAGATATTAAGTAACACTGGTTCATTAATGAAGCTGTTAACCAGTTAACACTGGTCCCAGTACAGGCTCCTGAGGGGCACCACTGGTCACTGATGTCGGTCAGGACTCTGAGGTTTTGACCTCTATCCTCTGGATGTGACTGTCCAAATAACTGCTAATGCACCTAACAGTGCACCTGTCAAATTCTTCACTCCAGTTTGCAGAGAAGGATGTTGTGGAGGCACCATGTCAAATACTTTACAGACGTCCAGATAAATGCCATCTGTAGCTCTTCCCTTACCCACTGATGTAGTCAATCCACCACAGGTCAGACAGGATTTTCCCTTCATGAAGCTATGCTGGTTGTCTCAAATCATGTCCCTGTACTCGATGTGCCTTAGCAGAGCTTCTAGGAGGATCTATTCCCTGATCTTCCCAGCATGGAGGTGAGGCTGACAGGGTGGGAATTCCCAGAATTGTCCTCTCTTCCCTTCTGAAAGGGAATGGCTTCTCACTGTCAGAGGGCAGGGTTAGATCAGATATTAGGAAAAGATTCTTCCCTATGAGGATGGGCAGGCCCTGGCACCAGGGTGCCCAGAGCAGCTGTGGCTGCCCCTGGATCCCTGGCAGTGTCCAGGGCCAGGCTGGACATTGGGGCTTGGAGCAGCCTGGCACAGTGGGAGGTGTCCCTGCCATGGCAGGGGTGGCACTGGATGGGCTTTGAGGTCCTCCCAACCCAAACCATTCCATGACTGTGATACTACTTGGAAAGAAAGTGTTCCCACTGGACCTCTGTCCTGACCAGCAAAATTTGGGTAATTTTCGCAAAAAAGTGTTGTTTAATTACTTTAAAGTGACTCCTGAGAGGAAGGTAAGGGAGTGTGTGCTGTTTGTGTGTGTTAGCTTAGTGAATCAGGCATGGTTTGCAAGTTGAGTTGTTTTGTACCTCTGTCCATGTACTTCGCAAGTACTCTGAAAGAATTTTTAAAATGCAGTCTTATACATTTTTACAAAGTAAATGTCATTTTTTCTAGATGTAGACAAAAATACTGTGAAAAATAGTACTCAGTCTACAAAAAGGAGCTCTACTGGTGAAGATGAAATTCCTAGGAAAAAAGCAAAGAAAAACAAGAAACACAAAAGCAAGAAGAAGAAGAAAAAGAAGAAGAAAAGGAAGAAAGAGAAAAAGCATAAAAAGCAACCAAAGGAATCCAAGTTGAGTGCACGTCCCGGAGAACCTGCAGACGTGCAGCCGGCTCCTCACTTGATGCCAGAGCAGTCCAGCTCCCAACTGAATGTACAGCATGGAGTGTTTGCAGATGCAAACCTGGCTGGCCATGTGCAGCCAGAACTGTGCTCTAAACCAACTGAGGGGCTTGATAATCAAGCTTTAGGACTTGTTTCTCATTCAGTGACTGATTCTCAGCAATCTGCAGAAAATCTTGGAAGTGGGGAGGGGACTTTGTGTGCAACAAATCCTCCATTTAATTTAGAAAGCATCCAGTCTAATATCCCAGAAAATACTAGTATAGCTCAAACTAGAATTTGCACTAGCGAAGAACAAATTCAACAGTCCCATGAAAATATTTATCCTGTAGCTATTAATGCCAGTGTTGTTGATACTGGAAATTATACTTGGTCCAGCATCCCAACTGGAATTGTCAGTAAATCAGAGATTCAGAAAGATTCAGTAGAAGCACTGAGAGGTTCAGAAGTTACTCTGAAATCTCAAGGCACTGGGGAAGTAAAAGCTTTGGATGCAGCTCTTGAGCCTGAGACCATGGAGGTGTTGACTTATTCTGAAGCATCTCTGCAGTCGGTGTCTCAGAGGGGAGCACAGGACACGGAAACAGCTTCAGAATCCATGTCCTTGGCTGGTGGTGTGACAACAATTCCTACACCTGCGAATTGGGCACATCCCAGTGCTGTGACTGTAGCTCATGTGGCTGTGGCTGGGCAAGAAGTGAAAATTCCAGAAACAACTGAAAAATCTCTGCATATGGGCAATGTGACAAGTGTGGAGAGCTCTTTGGAACTGGGGGGTGTGAGCAGAACTTTGGAGCCAGCCCTGCAGCCCTCAGCTATATCTGGGAGTTTAAACGTGCCGCAGGGCAGCCCTGTGGAGAGTTCAGGGGTCCTGAAAGCAGGTGTACCTTTGCAACATCCTTTGACAATATCTGCAGCCACCCCTGTGACCCATGTTGAAATAAAAAGTGCCAAAACACCCCCAGCACCAGAAATAAAGGATATGGAACCAGCTATGGGAAATGTGAAAGCTTTGGAAACAGCCATGGAACCTGTGGGTGTTGTAGCAAAAGATGTTAGAGCAGCTCATGAAAGTCTGCAAGGCAAAAATGTGGAAGGTACCACAGGTCCTGCAACAGCACTGGGTGCATCAGGAACGTTTGTACAACATGGAGTCTTGACAGAAACTATGAGTGTGGACAGAGCCCAGGGATCTGCGCTTCCAGCAGGATTGACAGGTGTGAATGTGGTTGCAGAGGCAAAAGGATTAAGAGCAACTTCAGAACCCGCAGAGGTTGTACAGACCTTCGTTCCCCGAACAGCTCCAGAAGTCCAGATGGCAGAGGGTTTTAGAAGTCCGCAAGCAAAAGATTCAGAAGGTACTTTGTTGCTCAGAGAATCAAGACCTGAGGGTGAATCACACGTGAGAGGTTTGGCATCTGCCCTGTCTTTGCAGAAGGAAAACACACAAGGTCCAGGAGGAGTTCTGAGACCGGTGGCTGTGGTGGAAGCAAAAACTTCTACAACAGCTTCAATGTCCTTACAAGTGGAAGGTGTGAAAGCTTCAGAAGAAGCTCTGCATTGTGGGACTGTTGCAAGTCCAGTACTTCTTGCCTTAGAAAGGACTCCTGAACCTGTGGTTGCGCATGAAAACGTGGAACCAGTTAGAGAGGCTGAGGCATTGGCAGGGGTGATGCCATGGCAAACCACAGTAGAGAGAGAACCTCTCCGTTCAAGCCAAACAGAGAGTTCCATCATTTCACAGTCGCAGGTCATGACACATACGAGAACCTCACAAACTGAGGTGCTGAGGGAGAGAAAGGATTCAGAATGCGCTCCAGAAGCAGAGATAAGGAGCAGAGAAGCAATCCTAGAACCTGTGCAAACTTCAGAAACCAGTTCAAAATCTGTTCAGGAACAAATAGTAGGTGATTCAGCAGCAGTATTGGAGTCTTTGCCCAGAGTGGAAGAAAACAGTATGGCATCGGGAGTACTGACAGAATTGACAGATGTGCAAACTCAGGGATCTGCTGTAGAACATGGAATTGCAGCAGGGAGGATCAGCACACAAGGAAATGAGCCCTCAGAAATGGAGAAAGCAAAATATCTGGAGCCAGCATCAGAAGCTGGAGGAGTGAGGTGGTTGGAGAGCATGAAAGAATCTGCAACAGTAGAGGCGAAAGGTTCTGAAGCAGGTAAAGAGCTTGAGGTACCCATGAGTGATGCTTCAGCAGCTGTTCCAGAATACTTGCACACTGAAAAGCAAGAAGAGCTTCAAGTAGTTCTAGAAGCAAAACCTGCTGCAGAATGGAAGAGTTCAGAAGAGGCTCCAGAAATCTTGGGTGCTTCTGAAACAAAATCTTCTGAACCAGTACCAAAATCAGGGGATATGAAAGGCCTGGAAACAACACTGGAAGAACATGAAGTGGCAGCCGAGGTACAATATGTAGAAGGAGTGCAGAGTCAGCAGGTGGAGGATATGCTCATTGAGAAGGAAGATGTGGAGCAGACTCAAATATCTGAGCCTATAGTAGCAGAAACAGATTTTAGTTCTTCACATGCAGCAGAGGAAAAAGGTTCAGCAGAGACTCCTGTAGCAGAAACACAAGATTTGGAAACAGCTCCTCAGACTGATGTAGAGCTGAAAGATGCAGAAGCAGCTGTAGGGTTGGGGGCAGAGACAAAAGATTTGCAAGCAGCTCCAGTACCTGACACTGATGCAGAAACAGGTCCAGAACTTATAGAGGAAGGCCAGTTGGAAGACACTCCAGAGGCTGAGGATATCAAAGAAGCAACTCCAGAAGAGGACTCAGAGAAAAGAGACTCAGAAACATCTGATGTGCAACCTGATGTGGCAGCACGAATGAAGGAGACTCTCATGAGGCTTGAGAATGTTATTGAAAAAAGTAGTCATAGAACCAGTGAGAAAAAACATGATTCAAAGAAACAGAAAAGGAGCCGTTCCAAGTCACAGTCCAGGTCTAGGAAGCGGAAGAAAAAATCAAGGTCACGTTCTACTTCCAGGCGTTTGACCTCTAAAAGAGCACGTTCTAGGAGCAGAAACTATTCAGTTTCCAGAAAAAAGCATTCCAAATCTAGGTCCCGATCTGTGGAGAAGAGAGAGAGAAGAATGTCTTCCCGGCGGTCCAGGCGCAGACGTTCCAGGTCATCTGACCGTTACAGGTCTAAATCCAGATCTGCAGAAAAGCGATTGTCCAGACGGAGACGTTCCAGGTCGTCTGACCACTACAGGTCTAAATCCAGGTCTGTGGAGAAGCGATTGTCCTCCCGAAGATCCAGACGCAGACGTTCCAGGTCGTCTGACCGCTACAGATCCAAGTCCAGGTCAGTGGAGAAGCGACTGTCCTCCCGAAGGTCCGGGCGCAGACGTTCCAGGTCTTCTGACCGCTACAGGTCTAAGTCACGGTCAGTGGAGAAGCGATTATCCTCCCGAAGGTCCGGGCGCAGACGTTCCAGGTCTTCTGACCGCTACAGATCCAAGTCTAGGTCAGTGGAGAAGCGACTGTCCTCCCGAAGGTCCGGGCGCAGACGTTCCAGGTCTTCTGACCGCTACAGATCCAAGTCCAGGTCAGTGGAGAAGCGACTGTCCTCCCGAAGGTCCGGGCGCAGACGTTCCAGGTCTTCTGACCGCTACAGATCTAAGTCACGGTCAGTTGAAAAGAGGTTGTCCTCCTGGCGATCCCGACGCAGACATTCCAGGTCCTCTGACCGTTCAAAATCTAGATCCAGGTCTTCAGAAAAGGGAGGAGGCAAAGAATACTCCTGGAGGTTCAGACATCGGTCTGGTTCCTCTGATCGTTCAAAATCCAGGTCAAGATCTGTTGAGAAAAGAGGTCGGAAGGCATCTGTACGGAGGTCCAAACGTCAGCGCTCAAAGTCCTCAGATCGCTACAAGTCTCGATCCAGGTCAGTAGAAAAAAGAGATCGGAAGCAATCATCACGGAAGTCTAAACGTCAGCGCTCCAAGTCCTCTGACCGTTACAAGTCTAGATCCAAATCAGTGGAAAAAAAGAAGGAATCCTCACGAAAATCCAAGCGTCGACGCTCAAAATCTTCTGAACGTTACAAGTCTAGGTCTAGGTCTGTTGAAAAAAAGCGCAAGGAGTCTTCAAAAAAATCCAAACGGAAACGTTCCAAGTCCTCTGACAGTGTTAAGTCAAGGTCCAAATCTGTAGAAAAAAAAGATAAGTTATCCTCAGCGAAGTCCAGTAGCAAGCATGTGGAGTCTTCTGAACTTCAGGAGTCAGCCAAAGATCTTGATAAAGATGTTCCTCAATCTTCTGGAAGTGAAGGTAAATCCTCTAATGGTCCCACATCAGTAGCTTTGTCTGATGAAGGAGTAAATGGCCCAGTGCTGCCGCCATCATTTGGAAGTGGATTTTCCAAAACTTCGGAGAGCCTTGAGGAAAGCTCTTCATCTGTTGAAAAAACAGCCGATCTGCAGCATTCTGCAGCATCTGAATTTGATAGCTCCAAAACCCCAGATGACCAGGAATTGAAATCCACATCTGTGGAAAAACCACAGGATTCAGAGCTGTCTATGACATCTGAAAATGGATCAACTGAAAAAGCAGCAGCTCCGGAGTCTTCACTGCTACCTGAACTTCCATACTCCACATCCAAGTCCAGATCCTCATCTGTTGAAAAAAGGGGAGATCTAGAAACTTCTTCCATAGCAGAATTCCATCTCTCTGCATCCCGTGAAGATGAGTCCAGAACTGCACCTCTCAGAGAAGTAGAAGGTCCAGAGCTTCCTCCAACACTTAAAAGAGACACGCAAGTTCAGTCGTCTTCTCTCCTGTCTGAAGCTGGGCTCTCCAACTTGTCTGATGGTCACAAATCACGGCATATCCCTGGTGAACACACAGAGCTTTCACAGGTTCTGCAAGTACCTGAACGTGAGTCTTCCCACCTGGCTGACAGCCCTGGAGCAGTGGAAGCTCAGAGGCCTTTCCTGCCACCTGAAATGATCTGCCCTGTGATCCCTGATGGCTGTGAGTCGGGCCAGATGCAGGAGCCTTCTCTGGCTTCTGACAGTGGACATTTCATGTCTTCTGATGGACGTGGATCAGGATCCAGCTTTACTGCACCAATAGAGGAGCTTCCATTGTCTGTAGGCGAGTCCTTTAAGTCACCACATGGAAATGAACAAAGATTTTTATCTGTCGAAAAAGTCAAAGCACCAGATGTTTCCCTCACATCTGTGTGTGGTTCTGTTGAGGTGTCTGCTGACCTTGTTTCAGTGTCTTCTTTTGAAGTTCACGAGTCCAGATCATCTGTTGACAAAGGTTTAGATGGTCCAACACTTCCACAAGTCCTTGAGGTTGACTGCTCCAGATCTTCGGAAATGCATGAGTCGAGATACCTAACTGGAAAAATAGATGGTGCAGGATCTTTGGTGATGTCTAAAAGTGGGATTCCCATATGCCACGATGGCCACAAAGCAAAGTACAATTCCTTTGAGCAAACGGAGAGTGCAGAACTGTCAGTGGCATCTGAGCTCCGGTGTTCCATCTTTCCTGAAGGCTATAAATTGACATCTGCTGCAGTTGAAAAAGTGGAGATCCAGAAGCCTGCTCTCTCACTGGAAAGTGGGTTCTCCGTGTCTGCTGATGGTTGTGAATCGGTGGGCACACCTGAAAAACTACAGCCCCCAGTGACTGCTCTGACATCGGAAGGTGGGATTCTGCTGTTGCCCGACAGTCACGAATTGAGACCCGTTCCTGTGGAAAAAGAGGTGCTGAATTCATCTGAAGTGAAACACCTTGCATCCCCTGATGGCTACAAGCTGAGATCTGCCTACAGTGAAGAAATAGAGGTGAACCTGGAAAGCAGGTGTTCTCTTGCCTCCGATGGTCATGAGTTGGCATCCACCTGTTTTGAAAGAACTGAGGAGCCTTCTCAAGTGTCTGAAAATGAGTACACGATAGGGCTTGATGGCCCGGAGTTGACATCAACCCCTGCTGAAAAAGCAGAGCTGCGGAAGCTTTATCAGATGCCTGAAGAAAGATGTCTGGAGTCCATTGACAGCCAGGAGCTGCGGTCACCCTCTGCTGAAAACACACAGGTGCAACAGCCTGCTCCCATGTCTGAAAATGAGTATGCCATGTCCTGGGTGGGCCAGGAGTTGAGGTCCAGCTCTCCTGAGAAGGCAGAGGTGCAGGAGGAGGCTGTGGTTCCTGACAGTGCTGTGTCTTCTAAAGATCACAGGTTGCCATCTTTCTTGGCTGAAAAAGCAGAAGTGCAGGAGTGTTCTCTGCTACCTGAAAATGAATATGGTGAGTCTTCTGAGGGCCAGGAGGTGACGGCCAGCCCTGCTGAGAAGGAGGTGCAGGAGCCTTCTCTGATACCTGGCAGTGAATATTCTATCTTCTGTCAAAGCCAAGTACGGCAGTCTGGCCTCGCTGAAAGCACAGCAGAGCAGGAGCCAGTGCTGGTCCCAGACAACCAATATGCTGCATCTCCTGACGGGCAGGAGCTGCTCTGTGCTTACACTGAAAAACCAGAGGTGCAGGAGTGTTCTTTGCTGTCTGAAAACGAGTATGATGCATCCCCCGAAAGGTGTAATTTGAGATCCAGTCCTGTTGAAAAAGAAGAATTGGAGGAACCTTCTGAAGCCTCTGAAAGTGAAAGTTCCGTATCCACCGATAGCCAGGAGGTGCAGTCTGCTGTTGCTGGAAAAACAGAGGTGCAGGAGTTGTCCTTGTCTGAAGGTGAATGTCCCATGACCCCTGAAGGTCAGGAGCTGCAGTCCAGCCCTGCTGAAAGAGTAATAGCCAAGGAACCTTCTCTGACATCTGAACATGCGATGTCACCTGAAGAGTATGAGTCAAGATTGGCACACGCTGAGAAAACAGAGGGTGTGGATTCTGCTTTGACAGCTGAACGTGACCATCTCTTTTTTGAGAGCCAGGAGGTGAGTTTCACCTCTCTCCAGAAAGCAGATGTGCGGGACCATTCTCCAACACCTGAAAGGGAACATGGAGCATCCCCTGATGGGCAGGAGTTGAGATTCACCAGTGCTGGAAAAGTAGACGGTCTTGAACCTTTGACACTGAACGATAGAGCTTCCATGTCCCCTGATGACAATGACTTGAAATCCATTCCTGTTGAAAAAATGGATCATGCAATGCCTGAAGGTGGGCGCTCGGTGTCTCCTGATAACTACAGTGTGAGGTCAGGCCCTGGTGAAGAAATGGGGGATCTGGAGCCCTCTGTGAGATCTGAGCGTAGATACTCCACATCCTCCTATCAGGAAGGTCACGAGCTGAAGTCTCCCATGGAGGAAGAGGGTCTGGAGTCCTCTGTGACTTCTGAACGTAGACGATCTGTGTCCCCTGAGGGTCATGACCAGAAATCTACTGTAGATGAAGAAATGGATGATTTGGAGAGGCGTTCCACTTCCCCTGATGAGCACGAGTCAAGATCTAGCATTGGTGAAGAAGCAGAGGATCTGGAGCAGCCTTTGACAACAGAACGTAGGTGCTCTGAGTCCTCAGATGAGCACGAGTCAAGGTCAACTGCAGGAGAAGAGGCAGAGGACGCAGAAGGCTCCTTGCCAGCTGGAAGAAGAGACTCCGTATCCTCAGACGACCGTGAGTCAAGGTCTGCTGCTGGGGAAGATGCAGAAGATGGGGAGCCCTCCTTGACTGCTGAACGTAGACACTCCACATCTTCTGATGACCATGAGTCAAGGTCTACAGCTGATGAAGAAGCAGAGGATTTGACAGCTGAACGTCGCTCTGTGTCTCCTGATGGACGTGAGTCAAGGTCAACCGTTGGCGAGGAAGCAGAGGATCAGGAGCTCTCTCTGACAGCTGAGCGTAGACACTCCACATCTTCAGATGAACACGAGTCAAGGTCTACTGCTGGTGAAGATGCAGAGGATGTGGAACCCTCCTCTGCAGCTGAACAAAGAGATTCCACTTCATCAGATGAGCAAGAGTCAAGGTCTACTGCTGGTGAAGAAGCTGAGGATGTGGAACCTCTGACAGCCGAACACAGACGTTCTGCATCCCCTGATGGCGCTGAATCGAGGTCTACCACTGGTGAAGAAGAAGGAGAGGATGCAGAGCCCTCATTGACAGCTGAACAAAGAGAGTCCACATCATCAGATGAGCATGAGTCAGAGTCTTCCAGTGGTGAAGAGGAGGGAGAAGATGCGGAGCCCTCTTTGGCAGATGAAGAAAAGCAGGATTCCATGCCTCTTGAGCAGTCAGAGGAACAGGACTCTTCCTTTGTCCCTGAAAGCAGACGTTCTGAGTCTTCCGAACGTGAAAAATCCAGATCCAAATCTGTTGATAAAGCTTCTGACAAAGAGTCTCCACAGAGATCTGTAAGCAGACACTCGAAGTCTCCTGCTCGCCAGAAGAGCCGATCCACCTCTGTGGAAAAAACAGCAGACAAAGAGTCCGTGCGGAGGTACAGACGGAGACGCTCCAGGTCCACGGCTCGCCAGAGGAGCCAGTCAACATCTGTAGAAAAAACAGCAGACAAGGAGTCCTCGCGGAGGTCCCGGCGGAGACGCTCCAGGTCCGCAGCTCGCCAGAGGAGTCAGTCCAAGTCTGTGGAGAAAACAGCAGACAAAGAGTCATCACGCAGGTCCAGAAGCCGACGCTCCAGGTCCTCCCAGCGCAGGTCCAAGAGATACGATACAGACTCACGCTCCAGACGGAATCGCTCCAGGTCAGCAACACGGAGAAGGGCGTCAAGATCTCGGTCCAGCTCGTTGTCGCGTTCCAGGCACAGGAGGAGGAGCAGGTCAAGGTCGGCATCACGAAGGCGGCGCTCCTTGTCGAGAGACAGGCGCAAGAGGTCTCAGAGAAACAGATCAAGGTCTACTGACAGGAGAAGGAGAAGATCCGACTCGAGAGACCGTAGGATATCGCTCCGATTGCGGAGCAGGAGTCGGACCCCTCTTCGCCAGAGGCGGTCGCGGTCCAGGGGAAGGAGACGGAGCTCCAGCAGGTCCCCGATCCGACTTCGGCGCTCGCGGTCCTCGGGGAGAAGGCGCTACAGCAGATCCCCCGACCGGCGCAGGTCCAGGTCCTCGGAGTTCTCCAGCAGATCACCCAAACGTCTTACAGACCTGGGTAAGTGACTGCTTTATTTACAGTGGTTCTGTGGTGAGGTGGTCGTGGGTGGATTTGCGTAGTCTGATTTTAGCTCTGCAGCGTTCATAAGGAATTTCTTGGAAGTCAGTCTGTGCATTAGTTTTAGGCAGTGACTTCCGGTAGGAACTTTTATGTTGGAACAGAATCAATGCTGAGCATTTGAATGAAAACCTCTTTAGAGCCAGTTTTACCTTGGTTCTAGAGCTTTTGTACAAAAGTAGTGTGTTTCAGTCTTGAGAACACTCTGCATGGTAATAGGGAAGGCCAAGTACTTGTATGTGAGAAAATTTAGAATTTCTACTTCTCCTGAGAACAGAGGTCATTCAGGTGCCAGTTGGAGAGTCCAAGCTCTGTTGTCAGCTGTTCCCAGTACTCTGTCTTGCCTCTTTCCCATGGTAAGAACTTGAAGAAAAGAGACTTATTTCTAAAAATAGTCCCAGACTCAACAGATCAGAAAATAAAATCTTATGAGCTGCATCTTTTCTCTGTGCTTGGAGGAAGAGAGGCTGTGTTGTTTCCTTGGGAAAGAAGGTTTGACTTGGGAGCTGAGCTTTTTGCACAGTGTGTGAGGAAACCTGTGGTAGACTTAAGGTTCTGAACCTTGCAGTCCTGCCTCAGAGTTACCATGGAAGCCTTCCAGTTAGGGAGTTATTTGCAAACTGGCAGAAGGCTTAATTAATTTTCATTTCCTATTTCTATGTTAAGGCTGTCCTTTTCTCCTTATTAAAGCAAAATCTGTTTTAGTGACAGTTTTGCATCTGACTGTATTTTAAGCAAGAGCACATTTTACTCAGGTTGTTTTTCTGTTTGGTGGTTGTCAGTAGCTTTTGGGCTATGTCTGGGGAGATGGGATTTCCTCCAGAGCTTTCAGAGCTTTTCAGAGATAGTTAATGAGGAAACTCTGGACTTCATGTTGTGTAGGAAGGACTCAGTATTGCCAAAACTGGAATGAATCAGTGAAGTAAGAGACATCCGAACTTGAGGGGTTGGGGGATGTTGGATGCTGTCATTGGGACTGCTGTGCTTTGGGCTACATTTGCCTTCCGCACAGACCAGGCCTAAAGTCTGGAACCACTCAGTACCATTTTAGTTATTTTCACAGAACGTAAAAAATGCACAGTGCAGGTAGAATCTTGTTTAGTTTAGTTTGCCAGAAATGTTTCTTTATTATTAAAACAAGAATATAAAAACAATAACTTTTCTTTTAAAAAATGAATCTTTTTAGACAAGGCCCAGCTACTTGAAATCGCCAAAGCCAACGCAGCCGCCATGTGTGCGAAGTCTGGTGTGCCCTTACCCCCGAGCCTGATGCCTCTGCTGTCCCAGAAGAAGGATGACAAAGCCAACCAGAAGTCCTCAAGGGACACCTTGAAGGAGCTCACTGAGGTGAGGGAGAGCAGCAGCATCAGACCTGACAGTGCCCACACTGTGGGAGGTTGTCACTGCATGCTCGTGTCACCTGGGAGCTGCCTTGTGTGCAGAATCCCAGGATCCCTGGGGCTGGAAAAGCCCTCCCAGCCCAGCCAGGCCCAGCTGTGCCCGATGCCCACCTTGTCCCCAGCCCAGAGCACTGAGTGCCACCTCCAGCCCTTCCTTGGTGGATGGGCACTCCAAACCCCCCTGGGCAGCCCCTTCCAAAGCCTGACCTCCCTTTTGAGCCCTTACTCTCAACACAGTTTTTTTTTAAGTCATCAGAACTGGTATTTTTAATTCCGTGGAAATGCATGAAATCCAATTATTTTGCTTTTTCTTATTTTAAGTTTTGATTCTGCTCTAATTTTGCACAAATAGGTAGTTCTCCCCGCAGTCCTGCCAGTGAAATCCAAAGCTTTCACTCCTGATTTTTGTTCTGGTGGTGTTAGTTACGGAATTCCAGGTTTGAGTTGGAAGGGACTTGAAAGCTCAACCTGTCCCACCCCCTTCCATGTGCAGGGACACCTTCCACTGTCCCAGGTTGCTCCAAGCCCCGTCCAGCCTGGCCTTGGACTTCCCTCAGAATGGAGAAAATCTGGAATAGAAAAGTGCCTTCATTTTTTTTTTTAAATTGCATTGTCAGTGTGATAGTTCTGGAATTGTGTTTATAGAAATAATCTGAGATGAAGCAGTGTCCAAGTGCTGAGAAATAATCTGCAGTTGTGCCTGGGCTGGAGGAGCAGGAGTACTGGATAAGAGCTGAGCTGGTGCAGGTGCCCTGTGCTGATATCCTGGATGGTTTTTCACATAACCTGACCAAGATCCAGCATAGCTTGTGCTGATCTGGAGGCCTCAAACCTGCCCCTCCTTTCCCTTTCTGACTTGCAATCTGTTGGATGATGTTTCTGTTCTTTTGACTGGAAACTGGCCGTAGAAGCAGTGCAGGTGGTAGGAAATCAGTAAAGACATTTCAACCATAAAATTTTGGCCTCTCAAGAAAGTCTTCTTGTCTTTGTCCTTTTCTTCCTCTCTTTTCTTTTTCCCCCTGTGGAGGCTCCTCCCAGTTTGACTGTGGTATCCCCATAACACCTCTGTGTTTTACATTTAATTCTGTTGCATAGCTGGCCACCACCACAGTACTCCAGAAGAATCTGAGATCTTCTGGAACCTTCACTTCTGACAAGGTCCCTGCACTACCAGAGAACTGAGTCAGTAACCAAGAAGTGCCTGGCAGAGCCATGGTAGTGTTGGATAATTTGTGTAGAATATCCGAAGTACATCTATTGATGCTGTTGCTAAAAGATTTTCCACCTCCTGGTTTAGTAAAGAAAACCACTTTTTTTTGATAAAAATATTCTTTGTGAGTTTGGATTGAAAGTTCAGGTTTACTCAGAGCTGACATTTTTCTCTGTTGTATTTTTCAGAAATGCAAGAAGATTGCTCAGAGCACTGATGATGTGATAGTGAACAAGCCTCATGTTTCTGATGAAGAGGAGGAAGAACGTCCCTTCTATAACCATCCTTTTAAACTGAGTGAACCCAAACCCATTTTCTTCAACTTAAGTGTGAGTGCCACTTTAATTTCCAATGCTTTAAATCCTGGTTCTTTTTAAATAATGCAAGTAGTTCTACAGAAGTTTATCAGGGTTTATAATCTTGGTGAAATTTGGAGTTTTATCAATTTAAAGAAACCCTCCCAATTCCATCAAGATTAAATTGATAATCTTGGTGAAATTGTGAGTGTTTCTTTAAATGCATCTGGGAATCAAATGCTTTGAAGCATGGATTAGAATTTGTTTGAGTTTTGTTGGGGTTTGGGGTTTTTTGGGGTGGTGGGTGGGTTTTTTTAAATTTTATTTTTGGGGGTGGCATTGTGCCTATGATCGTCTGTTCTGATTTTGCAGGATATAAAGCACTAAAAAAGCTTTAATATGCTCAGCAAAAATAGAAATAACATTCCTGTTTTTGTATAAATATGTATAGCTTGTGGTGTACACAAAATAGGCAGTAGTGCACATTTACATAAGGTGCAGGTAGAAATGGATTTAGATTTTATATTGTATTGTTAGAAAAGGCTACAGTGGAACTCAAGAAACCTTGGAATTCTTCCAGGCTCTGAGGAGGAATATTCTATAGTGGTTATGGGCTGCTCTGCCTCTTGGACAGGTTTTTGACCCTTTCAGTTTTGTTCTTTCTCTCTCCTACTCTTAAAACCAGTCCCATCCATATTCTCAGGGGTTTATCCAATATTATCCAATGCTGCCTGCTGTGTGTGCTGCTGGGAAGGGAACCTGGCAGGGATTTCTGCAGGTTTTTAATGTATTAACAACACCAGGCACAACAAGGCCATAGACATTGTCTGCTCAGAGGCTCAGGCTGCTGCTAAAAATAGCCCAGAATTAGAAACCCAAATGCTGAGAGCTGCTTTCTCTCTGCTCATGTGGAGCTTTTGATCACAGGCAATGTTTTGCCACCCAGGATTTTACCTTGGAGCTTTCCATACAAAATACCTGTGTGGCAGGTGGAGATTGTTCTCGTGATGGTGTTAGTTGGGAGAGGGGGGGTCAGGGATTTTAGGTTGCTGAGGTTGGTTTAAGGGATTTTTCATCTTCTCTTACAGTGCAATTTGTAGGCCACTTGTGCCAAAATGATTAATTATAAAGGCTTATTACTCTGCAGTGAGAAGGATGAGTGTTCTGTGAAAACCAAATCCCAGGTGTTTGCAACAAAACCACCTCGTGACTCTTGTGTGTTTTCAAGTCTTAATTTTTTCTCATTTTATCTCTTTCAGACTCCCAGCATAAAACCAGCACCACCACCCCAACCAAAAAATCAGGTCAGCCTGTCCAAGGAATTCCCTGTTTCCTCTGGGTCTCAGCATAGGAAGAAGGAGGCAGACAGTGTGTATGGAGAGTGGGTTCCCGTGGACAAAAACGGCAAAGACGACGGCAAGGATGATGTTTTCCCCAAGCCAGCCATTGAGGTAAGGAAGGCAAGGAAAGCATATCATATAAGAAAACCAAAACCATCCCCTGGGCAGTCTGGTACCAAATTGCAGTCTGGGAAAAAACCCAAAAAGGCACTTAAAAGGTAGTGCCTAACATGCACTAAGTTAAGGAGCTGAGCTCTGCAAAGTGGGGATGCTCATGTGGGCAGTGGTGGAAACAGCCTGTACCCATCTTGCTTCTGGCAACTGGTGACTTCTTGGTCTCAACAGAACTTTTAACTGTAGCTAGAAGATGAAAAAAACTTCCTTGTTCAGTTTCCTGCAGAGGTTAATTAATAATACCTTGAGATTTGCACAATAATGTACATAGTGCTAATTACAATTGTCCCACCAGTCTTAGAAAAAGAACATCCCATGGCAATGTAATCCATTAAAAATTGTAAGTAGTTGCTAAAACTTTCACTTCCTCTGGATGTATTGATTTTTTAGTTTTGCAGTCACATTTTCTCCCATGGCTGTCTTGCACGTGGCCTTCCAAAGGAGAATCTAATTGTATGGATAATAAACTAAAAAAACCAAAGCGAGTGTTTTTCCCCTTGAAATTTCTTCCAAAGAACATTTTTTGGGGGGGGGGGGGGGAGGGAGGGGGATGTGGGTGTAATTAAGTAAATTAAATATTTAAGAGAGGTGTTAATATTTTTGGGTTGACGTTACCTCAGTGCACCTGAAGCCTTGTTCTCACACCTTCCAAAGCCAAACCCCAGAGCCTTCCCATCAATTTCTGCCAAAGCCATCTCGGCACTTGGTGTGTTTTGTTTCTCAAGACCTTTCTGATGTTCTACAGGCACAGAAGGAATTTTCTTCTGGGTCTTTTACAGCACCAAAAGCACAGAGAATATTAATTATATATATAGCATTTTCATGGAATCCCTCAGAATTTGATGGTTGGGCACCCGATTCCTTGTTCCCTCAGCGCAGGTGGGAGCTGCACTTTGGGCTCTCCTGCTCCAGGGAGACACTGAGATGTTTGTGTAGAATGTCATTCCCAGTTTCATTGCAGTAAATATATTTAACATAACTTCCTTTCCTTCCTGTTGTGTGTACCTTTATGAATGTAACTATGTTGTCTGTTTTTATATTTTGTAAATAAATATTTTTATTTGCCTTTACCTTAACTTGGTTTGTGTTAAGGGTGATTTCAGGGGCGTTAGCTCCCAGCAGGCTGTACCGTCCCCTGGGGTTTGGGAAGTGCAGGTACAGATTGCTGTGTGTTTCTCCAGGGAGTCTTGGCAGGTAACACAGTGCTTCTCTGCTTAATTCTTTCAGTGTTCAGGAGGACTCTGTGGTGGAAATGGCTCCCTTGGAGCAACATGAGGCAGATCAGCTCCTTTGCTGGGGGTGTAGAGAGCTGGGGGTGCTTGGAACTTTAGGAAGTTTCACCTAGAATTGACCTCCCTTCATTGTTGCTGATTTTGCAATACTGTGACAGTTCTGCTGCAGGTCTTGACATCAAACCCCACACAATTGGTTTTATTGCTGTGTTTTAATTCACATATTAGTTATGGACTTAGTCTGAAACAACCCTGCTAATACATGACAGCTTGTTTTAATAAAACCTGGTGCCTTACAGTAGTTGTGTGTGGTAGTAGGAGGTGGAGGGAAAGGTCTGGAGTGATCTGAAGGCTCAGCATGTCTGTAGCAGGCAGAGACCTCCGAGGAAGAAGTATTTGGAAGTGTAGAGTGGCAGGGTTGGATTATCCCAGGTGACTCGTGCAGAGATGCTGTTGGGATCTGAGGGTGCAGTAAATGCACCTCTAGAGTGTGTAAAACACCTGCTTTTTGTTGCCAGCCACGTCCTGCTTGCTTCAGTATTTGTGATTTGTGGGGACAAGTCTGAGAAAGGGGGATCAGCCAGGAGGGCTCTGGGAGAGAACAGCACCTCACTTGCAACTGTTTTCCTGACTCAGTAATAACAACAACTTCTCACACTTCAAGCAGAGATCTATTTTTTTTTCAAGATCCAAAGCTGCCATCGAGTGTCTTGACATAACACAGAGCCCTGATGGTCTCCAAAATGGAGAAGTGTTTGGGAGTTAACTCAGCAGGGAATGTTGCTAGGCCCCAGTCCGGTAAAGCACTGATAGACCTGTTTGGCATGGCAGTGGTCCCCTGTGGTTTCATGGACTGCTTCCATGCCTTTGTGTATTGCTGGATTGAAACTTTTGGTGAGTAGAAGAACTTTTATTTATCTCCTGGACCAGTTTCACAAACAGAAAATTAAAGAACTATTTAAAGTATGTGAGAGAAATTTAAAAACTCAGCCAGTGTACATTTTAAACAGGCATTTTTACATCCATGCTGTTGTGTGAGGGGATTGTTAGGTGATATTTTAATTCTTCTTGTGCCTTTTTTATGTTCTTTGTGACAAGAAAGAAGCACTGAAGTCAGTCCATAGGCACCTGGGCTTGTGGGATTTTAGCTCTGTCTTGGTCAGTGCCAGATATTCCAGCAATGATCTTCCCAACAGAAACACGTTTTGTCCTAAGTACCAGCAAAAAACCTCACATCTTAAAATCAGATTTTATAGAGCACAAAAGCAATTCCTGTGTTTGGTGCCATTGTAGATATTCACATCTGTCTCTTCCTTTCAGTATTTACTAAATTCTTGACCAGGTTCCTGGGACTCTGGGTTGTGGTTTAACAGTGTTTGTTTTGTTCAGCTGAGTCAGTTTTAAAGAAGTTTCAGTTTCTCCTGCTGGCCCTTTAGTACAAAATGGGTGAGAGGCTGAGGTTGAGATAGTGACAACAAAAGAGGCAAAGCTTTTACCAAGCAAATGAAAATGAAGTTTACATTAACCCATCACCTTGATGTGCATGTTCCAGCTGCTGTTCTGATCATTGGGTTTCTTCTGTGCCTCAAACAGTCCCAGCCCTTCCAGCTTCTGTCACATGTCCAGAAATTCCATTTGTCTTTGCACACTCTTCCCCTTCTGCTTTCCAGTGAGAATGATCCATAAAATGCATGTCCTTTGAGGAGCAGGGCACAAGGATTTTATAAAACAGCTGCACACCAGCCAGAATTTGTTATATTTTTACAGCCCCAGATGTTGTGGATTTCTGTCCCGATGGCTTTGCCCAGAGTGAAGGTTTGCAAGGAGCTCCTTCGTGAATTCCATGTTTTCACCAAGTCACTTTGCAACATCGTTTCAGATTTATTTTTCTTTATATTTTGTTGTGGTTCAGCAGCACAGATGTAGATAATTCTTTCCAAAGCAGTGGATTCTGTGAGCTCACAGCCTGGTTTTACAGAATCCCTGAGGCTGGAAAAGCCCTCCCAGCCCAGCCAGTCCCAGCTGTGCCCCATGCCCACCTTGTCCCCGCCCCAGAGCACTGAGTGCCACCTCCAGCCCTTCCTGGGACACCTCCAGGGATGGGCACTCCAAACCTCCCTGGGCAGCTCTTTCAAGGCCTGAGCTCCCTTTCCATGGGGAAATTCCTGCTGCTGTCCACCCTGAGCCTGCCCTGGCCCAGCCTGAGGCCGTTCCCTCTCCTCCTGTCCCTGTTCCCTGGCAGCAGAGCCCGACCCCCCCGGCTGCCCCCTCCTGTCAGGGACTTGTGCAGAGCCACAAGGTCCCCCTGAGCCTCCTTTGCTCCAGCCTGAGCCCCTTTCCCAGCTCCCTCAGCCGCTCCTGGGGCTCCAGCCCCTTCCCAGCTCCCTTCCCTCCTGGTTGAGTCTGAAGATGGAAATTTGAAACACTGAAGTCAAGATTGTGGAATGCATCTGATTCATGCTGGAATTATTTTTATGCAGACAAGTTTTTGTGTGACTTAATAGCAGAGTGGTGATGTGAACAACTCTGCATGAATTTTTAGTTAAATTGCATTTAATTCTGTTGGTTAAGAAGATCTCCTTGAACAGTAAAATGCTTCTCTGTTTATTGCACACCAGAATTTTTTGTGACAAATAGTTCTTAGAAGACTAATGATTGGATGTTTTGGGTGTACAGATGATTTTAAATTACCAGGGCGTCATAGTTTAAATTCAGATTTGTCTTTGTTCAGGAAAGCCCATCTTGTGTGGATTTAAGTAGTCCCAGGATTTTCATCACATTGCCTATTTCTTTGCCAAACCAACTATTCACGGTGTAACCCCAGTTGGTAGCGTTGATTCTCCTGCAGCTTTTTCCAGCTCAAGTGGACATTGTTGTGCTCTGCTGTGTTTTCACAAGTGCTCTTTTTCCTCCTAGTGTGTGGACATAACCACAGCCATGAACGACAGAGCAGTGGCCCAGAAAAGGCTCAATGAGAACTCCTTTGACCTGGAGGCCATGTGCATGTTGAACCGGGCACAGGAGCAGGTGAGGGGGGCTTTCAGCAGCATTTTGGGGGACTTGAAGAAAATCAGTGTTTTCCTTTCATGGCAGCTGGTTTTTCTCACCTGTTGAAGTTTGGAAACCCAGTTATGGGTCCGTGTTTTGAAGTTCTGCCTTGGTTTTGCACTTCCTAACTCTGAGTTTTCCTGAGCTTCTTCATGTATTCCATGTTTTTTGCCCAAGTCACTCCAAAACATAATTCCAAATTAATTTTTCTTGAAGTTGTACTGTAGTTCAGCAGCACAGATGTAGATAATTCTTTCCAAAACAATGGATTCAACAGTTTTGGGGATGAGGAAACCATGAACTCGCTGGAGTTGGAGCTCAGGCTTCAGGGTGACCATTTAGATGCTCAGATTTTGGGAGCACCTGCTTTCATCTGAGTGTCAGTGAACACACCAAATATCAACAACACGATGTGAAAATTACTGAGAGACGACAGAGAATTGCAAAGGAAAGTGTGGAGATGCTTGTGTTGGTCTTACACTGGGTTTTGCTGTTGCAGATCGACGCCTGGGCTCAGTCCAACTCCATCCCAGGGCAGTTCACGGGGAGCACCGGAGCGCAGATCCTGTCCTCGGACGAGCTCACCAACAGCGGGCCCCAGGCGTGGATCCGAAAGGTAGAAGTGACACAGACACTCCTGTCTCAGCACCACACTTCACAGAGCAGTCAAGGATTGCAAAATGCTGAACAAGTGCCTTACCCTGTGGCAGAGCATGTGCCCAGTGCAGCAGGCTGGGCTCAGTCCCTGTCTGTGCTGGGTCGAAGCCCTCGGTGTCACCGAGGCTGTGACGGTGCCCAGCGAGGTGTGCCCGGCGAGGCACAGCCTGCCACTGACAGGACATGGCTGGTGCTGCTGTGCTGGCAGTGGCAGATCCTTCACTGCCTCACTGGCACCGGGACACATCAGGCAAGCTTTGATCCCGCTGCTGTTGAAGTCAGCATTTTTTGGCATCGGCTTCAGCGAACCAAGTCCCAGACTGCCCTTGTGTTTGCCTTGGTTCTCTCTGGTTGCTCCTTTGCCTCTCTCTGGATCACCAGGGTTTTCTGGGAGCCAGAGGTGCGGAGGGTTAAAGAAGGAGTTGCAGTTAATAAGTCACTATCACCCTGCTATTATTTATATATAGTGCCGTAGTTCCCTCTTGCTGTGGGTTATCAGTGGCTGATTTGGGGTGTGGTGCGTCCTCCATCCGTGTGGTTTATACATTATACTCAAGCTGCATCTTTGCCAGTGAACACTGTTCTGGTGCTCTGTCAGGAAGTAGAACTGAGGAGTTCAAGCAACATCCACCTTCCAGGCACAAGGAATAATGAGTTAAGCTGGTCAGCCTTGCAGGTGATGCAACTGAGTCTGTATCTGGTTGGGTTAGGACACTCTCCCAACTGGGAGGTCAGATTTGAGGCTTAGGTGGAATTCTCTATAAAAATTGGTGTCAGCTGAACACAAAAGTCTGGAATTATAATATCCTAAATTTTTGCCAGGTTTCACTACCTTGTTTTTCCACTTCATACCAAGCAGTGCAGAGAGCCAGGGAACACAGATTTGAGTCACTGGCCAGATGGGAATCTTTTGGGATCTTGTCAGTATTGATGCAGAATGTGCATGATAAAATCAGATTTTAACAATTATGAACAACTGAGATTGTAACAAAACGCTGCCTTTGGTGAAGACAATCCTTGTCCTTGGCAGAGGAATTTAGAACTGCGAAGCACAGGGATGTGTTGGTGAGGAAGGAGCTTTTCCACTGGGAGGCTTGGAAAGGAGATCAGCAGGGCTGTGAGGGGAGGGTTCTCCCTGTCTGCAGCACCTGCAGTGGGTTCCCAAGGCCGTGAAAAGGGAGCAGCTCTTTCCCAGACCTCCTCCCTGGGGTCTCCTGTGATGGCAGTGACAGGAGGGGCTGCTCACAGAAGTGAAGTGGAAAGGGCCAGGTGTGTTTTCCTGGTTTTCCAGCTTCACTCTGGGATCTGCTTTAAAACAACCCAACTAAACAAACCAAAACAGCAGCCAAAAAACTGAACACAAACCCAGCAAAATGCTCCATAGGGAGAAAATGGGAGAAGAGTGTGGTCTGTGCTTGTGGACACGACTGCTGTGAGGAGCAGAGCAATGCTGGAACATTTTGTTGGATCTGGGCATCAGTGAGCCAGCAGCAGCTCTCCTGCCCTTCCCAGGGCTGGGAACGTGCTGTGGTTGCAGTGCAGGCTCTGGGGTTGGGCACAGAGGAGGCTCCTGTTGGGAACAGGAGGAGTTGGTGGGTGAGGGAGGCGAGGACAAAGTCCTCCTCCTGCTCTGGCATTCCTCAGCTGCTCTCCTGCTCTGCCAGGCTCCCCCTCCGTGACAGCCCAGAGGGCCCAGAGCTGCTCAGGAGTGCCCTGGGGCTTCAGGAGTGCCAGGGCCTGGGAAAGCCTCAGCCACCTTCATGTGGAGTCCTCCTGTGGCTACAGGAGGATTTCACAGGAAGAAGTAGGGATGTGGTTCTGAATCCATGTTATCTTTCTCAGGGACAGGAATGCAAACCACCCATGAAATGCAAAGTACTGGTTGTGTGTTATTTGGGCACCTGAAGTTGTGTAACAATTGTCAGTTACTGAGTGTAGCACTGAGGAGTCAGGCTTGTGCTCCCTTTTTGGCCTAAAAATTGCATCTTAACATTAAAATAACCTTGTATTTTTCACTCGGGCCAGGAGTTGGACTTTGATCCCTGTGGGTCACTTCCAACTCAGGATATTCTGTGTTTCTGTGATTTTTATCTGCGAGTAGGGCTGCGGAGTTCCTTGGAGGATGTTGTGTCTGTGAATTAATGCACGTTTCTGGCTGAGGCTGTTTGCTGAAGGCATTTCCCTTGGGAATTTGCCATGAGAGGAGCTGTGACCATCCAGCAGAGACTGAGCCCGTGGCAGCCACTTAATTTGGCTCTGAGGAAATAAAGAATTCGAGCAAGCACAGACACTGGGTGTGACAGAGATCACCACAGCAGCAGGGAGGTGGAACAGGAGAGCTGAGTCAGGAGGGCAGGAAGAGGAAGGGACTTGGGGAATTTGTTGGCTGAGCTCTGTCTTCACTTTGCATTTCGTGGATTTGACCTTTTTTTGTCCTTTCCCAATGACTCTGGAGAGGTAATATGCACTCAAACCAAACTCTGCCTGGAATCTGTTTGGCAATGAGGTACTGCAGTGCTTCATGTGGAGCACTGGGGTGGGGACACCAAGTAGGAATAAGGTTTATGTTTTTAATTTGGGGACTAATTCATGGTGTTCACGTGCAGGGGCCTGAGCAGGGTCCATAAAGGAGTGGTGTGGTGTTAGATATAAAGCATTTAGGAGCAGTCTCACCTTTCCCTTTTGAAAAGTGGCTTCTGTTTCAGTTTGTCACCATCAGTGTAATCAGTTCACAAATGTGACTCATCTTTTCTGAAGGTTGCTTCTATTTTTATTCCCTTCTTCCTTCCAAACACACTGTGCTGCTGAAGAAATGTCAGAGCAACTGGTCAAATATTTTTTGTATTTCCAAGCAAATTCTGTTGAGGTCTATTTACTCCCCCTTTCCCAGACTCACCACTTGGTTCTGGATTTATCTATCAGCTTAATTCTGGAGCCTGAACTTGCTCCCTGGGGTTGTGCTCAAGGGTGGCCCTGGGGAGCTGCTGGGTCACTCACTTGTGCTGGGGTGCAGAAAGTTCTGGAAAGTGCAAGCCTCCCTTCCATTCTTCCAGGCACAGCAGAGCAGAACTCCTGTCAGGGTGGAAGTAAAGCTGAGCCTTGTGGCTGCCTCTTGCAGGACTGCTGAGCTTCCAGCCAGGCCCCTCAGCCAGACCTGGTGTTCCTGCTGGGAACAGGGAGCTTTCCTTGGGAGCCAGGGTCACCTGGCAAAGCAGAACAGCTCTGTGCTCATTAGATACTGGATATGGGGAAGGAATTCCTCCCTGTGAGGGTGGGCAGGCCCTGGCACAGGGTGCCCAGAGCAACCCTGGCAGTGTCCAAGGCCAGGCTGGACACTGGGGCTTGGAGCACCCTGGGACAGTGGAAGGTGTCCCTGCCATGGCAGGGGTGGGATGGGATGATCCTTAAAATCCCTCCCAACCCAAACCATTCTGGGATTCCATGATTCTGAAATAGGTGAGTTCTGTTGGACTGGTTCCCTCCAGTCCTCTGACTGCTGTTTTTTCCAGCCATTCCTTTTTCCCCTGCTGTTGTGCAAAAGCTGAGAGCAGCACCTGCAGGTGCTTGGAACGCAGGGCTTGTGAGGCATCTGCTGGGAGTCTTCAGCAAGGGATTCCTCCTTCTGCCTGTGGGAGGGAATGTGGCTGCTGCTGAAAGGGCCAGAGCATCTTCAGTTCAGCACCCAGCCCAAATTCCCTTCCTCAGGATCCCCCCAAGGTGCCACAGGGCTCAGATCTTGGTCAGAGCTCCAGGAGCGTTGGGACAGCGCTCCCAGGGATGCACAGGCTGGGATGGCTGGGGTGTCTGTGCAGGGCCAGGAGCTGGGCTTGGATGGTCCTTGTGGGTCCCTTCCCACTCAGAGATGCTGTGATTCCATGGGAGATTCTGCTGCCTGGCACAAGTTGTTCCAAAGCGATGCTTGTTCCTGGAACTTGAACTTCCTTGGAGTTCAAAGCAGCCTTTAGTGCAGCCCTGTGCTGTACCTGAACTGCCACCCCCGCCCTGCCTCCAAGGCTTTGTTGTCTTTGCTTCCGAAATTGTTGCTCCAAAGAGTCAGCCTGAAGAATCAGGAAGAAAGTTAATCAAAACTGCTCTAAACCCTCTGAAGGAGTCGGGTTTTACCTTCTCTTTAAAGCAAGTGCTGACACAAGAATGTGGCCCTTTAGTGTCTCCGTGTGCTGGTGGAATGGAAGCGGGATTTCATGGAATTTAGAGCTCAAAATAAAAGGAAAGAGGTATCAGATTGTCTTGCAGGCTGTCTCAAGATTAGTGAGTGAAAGAGAAGTGATTTTGCAAATAATGAGTTAGTTCTGACAGCAATAACCAAATGCTCAGAAACCTGGGGGTTCTTCTGTCCCCTTTAATTTGTATTTGCAAAAGGCCAGAGCTGCTCAGGAGTTTTGGGAGACTCAGCCTTGGATGGTTTTTAAAATTAGAAGAATTGTGGCTCTCACTTCCCTGTTTTTGTGGGCATTTCTGTTACTTCTGTGGTTTCCAGTGAGTTCCAAACCCAGCACCAGTTTTACCCCCCCTCATTAAATCATGGGCTGAGGGGAGTTTCTGTCATCAAATTATAAAGAAATACAATGTACAGGTGGCATTAGAAGGTTACTTTCACTTTGTTATTAAAAGAAAAAAGCCAAACCAGAATCAAAATGAAAGAACCTTTTCCTTGCTGCAGACCTTCGCTTCCTCAGTGAGCTGAGTCCAAGTGGGCTTCTCCTGGCTCCTTTCCCACTGGTACCAGAATTCTTTCCTCTAGCCTTTTAGTGGGATGCACAAGTATTTGTGTATTCTGGAATTAAATTATTATTAATAATAATAAATTTGGAAGTCATTGTTGTCCTGGTTCTGTTGGTGAAGTTGAAGAGTCAGCAGCGTGTACAAAATTCCTGCTGAAGTACCCCGCCAGAATCCTGAATTCACCCCTGGAAGAGGTGCTTTAACAAACTGCCCTCTGGAGCTTAGAACTTTCCATTTCCAGTTTGTGGAGTTTGTTCAGGCTCTGGTAATTCCTCTGTAGGAGCTCAGGGCTTGGATTTTTCACCAGGAGCAGGCTGTTTTGGTTCTGGTCTGTCCTTGCTCCAGCCCTGAGTCAGGACATGTCCGGGTGTTTGGGAAAGCCGTGTGAGCCCGCAGTGACCTCAGCAGGAGCTTGCGCTGTGTCCTTTGTGAACTGAACACACGCCCGTGGTGCTGGAACAGCCGGGGATCCCAAATCCTGCCCTGCCCAGCGGGAGCCAGCCCGGCTCCAGAGCCTGCCTTCGTGTCCTGGGAGTGCTCCTCTTATGGGATGATCCTGGAGAAGAGGGGAGGAGGGACTGGGAAGTGAGGGAAAGGCTGTGGAGGGGTGTAGATGTTGTGTTCCAGGGGCTGGGTCTGCAGCAGCCCGAGCTCTGCTCCTCCAGCCACGTGGATCCATGTGGATCCAGACAGGGATTTCCTGGGCATAGGCAGAGATTGGGAGCATTCCTGGCACAGCCTCCAGCAAGGCTTTCCTGTCACACTTCCTGCCAGCCTCCAGAGCCGGGGCTGGACACAGTCGTGTGTTGGAAATCCCTGACAAACACATGGTCTGCCAGAGGAGCACCTGTGGCGTTGTTACCTGCAAATGGAAACCAGGCACCTGGGAGTCCTGGGAATCCAGGGATCCGTCAGTCCTGTGGTGGTGGCAGCCCCAGGCCTGTGCTGAGCTCCAGGAGCGTTGGGACAGCGCTCCCAGGGACGCCCGGGCTGGGATTGTTGGGCTGTCTGTGCAGGGCCAGCAGTCGGAGTCCGTGGTCCTGATGGGTCCCTTCCAGCTCACGACATTCCATGATTCTGTGAACTCTGGGAAACTCCTGCTCTTGCAAGCACAGCTCCAAAGGAAGCAGAAACCCGAGTGTTGCGTGAATGTGCCTTGGCAGTGAGCGAGCCCTGCCCAGCTCTGCGGGGCCGCCTCTGCTCCGGGGCCGCCTCTGCTCCGCGCAGTGTCCGACGGCCGCCCCATGCCGGGCTCTAACCTTGTGTCTGGGAAGGCAAGCAAGGTTCTGCTGTGATGGAAATGCTTGACTTGCTTATGGGGTCAGCGGGGGGGCACGAGAGATGATAGTTCACAGAATAACCTGTGAACTTTCACCCCTCTATATGGAAACTTGTTTCAGGGTCAAATCCTTGTAGCCGCCTTCTTGCCACGGTCAGTGCCAGCCCTACTATTCACAACACTGCGGCCAGCGAGGCCTAGGTACGTAACATTTAAGGAGTTTTTACAGTTCTTTACATCAAAGCAGATGTTTAAACTTTCTGTTGATAAGCTTTCACCGTTTAACAACTTTTGTTAATGCTCATTTGAAAGAATGTGACGACTGCTGCTGCTAAACTGGGGGGCCAAGCGCCTTTTTCCGTTAAAATAAAGAGAGGGGAAAGCAAAACCTGTTTGTTCCATGTGGAATTTCAGAGTAGAACTTGAATATGCAACTGCTGTGTAATAAATCAGGTGGGGAGAGGGTTTTTTTTAGATTTAAATACGCCTAAACAGCCTGTGAATGTCATGACTAAATGTGCTTGTGTTCTGTTGGACGAGGAGGTGCCCCTGGCACAGCTGTGCCGGGGATCAGTTCCCACTTCCCGAGCTGAGGAGATCTCTGGGATCAGAGCAGAGTGTTTAGAACCGGACGGTTGTCGCTTGATTAAACACATCTGTCTGCAAAGGGTCACTGCCACTTTGGGATCACCTTAGACTTTTCCTAAGTTGTTCTTTTTTGCCAAACATTGATTTGTGTCTCGTGTGTCCGCGTGAATTCCGGGTTCCACGCACTGGTTTGGGCTAAAAATCCACAGAGCTCAGGTGGATTTTTTTTTTTTTTTAATTGAGTCTGTGAAAAGTTGTTAGAAACATTTTTTGGAAGTTCCCACTTCTTATTTAAAATCCCAGCACTAACTTTAGGCCTTGTTTTACTTCTCTTTTTCTGGATAGGATCAGTTCTTAAGAGCAGCCCCTGTAACCGGAGGAATGGGAGCTCAGCTGATGAGGAAGATGGGCTGGAGAGAAGGAGAAGGGCTTGGGAAGAACAAGGAAGGCAGCGTCGAGCCCATCATGGTGGATTTTAAGACAGATCGGAAAGGTGAGTCCTGCCTTAAAAATGTCTTGTGGCTTCTCAGCTCTCGTGGCTGCCTGGAGATGGCAGAGGCCCTTGGAAGTCAGAGGTGTTTTCTGGGTGGCTTCACTGGAACATGAACAGATTCTGGGATTTTGCCTCAGGTTTGCCAAGGCCTGGGCTTTGTCCAAAGCTTTGTCCTTGTGGAAAAGCCACAGTGGTTGGTCTGGAGAAAGTGGCTGGAGCAGGAACAGGGTGGGATAGAAGATGGAGTAGTGGGGTCAGTTCTACACTGGGGTGAGGACAGAGCTGAGAGCCCAAAGCTGAGCTTTGTGAGTGTCTCACACTCAGGGATTTGGGACTTCCCAGTGGATTCTGGTCCTTTGTTTTGTCCCTCATTTCCCTGCTGCTCATCTCCAGTTGGATCCTGCTGAAGGCATCTCTGCACATGCTCAGGGCTGGTTCCAGAGGCAGCTTTAGCCTCCACTTTACATGGAAACCTCACCTGTTTTCCATGGTTTCCCATCCATGGCCACAGGGGAGAGCTCACTTGATCCAGCAGAACCATGCAGTGAATCCCAGGCAGTGGTGCTGCTCCTTCAGCTTGGCCACTGTGGTTTGTGTGCTGAGTGCTGGTGGAAATTTCCCATCTGAAACACCTCTCCATGTTCTGACTGCTTTAACTCCAAGCTGCAGAATTCCAGCAGTCAGGATTTCTGATTTAATTGTTCTGCTGTGCATGGAACAAAACAACTACTCCACACTGACTGTGGGTCAGACTCCTGCTGTTCTGAATATATTTTCTCCACTGGGAACCTTCAATCCCATCTCATATCAAAGGATGGAAACACTCAGAGTTTTTATTGCAAGGCCAGGCTGGACATTGGGGCTTGGAGCAGCCTGGGACAGTGGGAGGTGTCCCTGCCATGGCAGGGGTGGCACTGGGTGGGCTTTGATGCCCCTTCCCACCCAAACCATTCTGGGATTTCAGGGCTTGTGTTGGCTTTTGTCACTGCTCAGAATTGAGCTTGGAATGGCCAAACTTCTCACACGTTTTTCTTTACAACCTTTCTGTGTAAAGAAAGAAATGAAACCCCAAAGGTGGCTGGTGACAGTGATTGCCAAGGATTCCTCCTGGTCTGTGAGAGTTATCTGAAAGCAGGGATAACCTTAAGGCAGCTGGGCTCTGCTTTGGATTTCCTGCTTTTGAAATAGTTACGCTCATGTGCAGCTTTACCTGATCGTTGCCACACAGGTTGTGCCTGGATGCAGAATTCTCTCTGCTGTTGGGCCAGCAGGTCTGTGGCACAGGGAGACGAGGGGCAAGAGGTTTCCTGCTCACAGAGAAGCAGCTGGAAAGGGATCATGTATTTAGGACAAGTAGTTCTTCAGACATCTGTGTTCTTGGGTGATTAAATGGCTAAAAAATACTTCTTTTTTTTTTTTTTTTAAACTTCTGTGTAGTTTTAAAGAGAAGTCAGGAATGTTTGGCAGGAAGGCTGTTATTAACCCACCACCCAGGTTTGTTTTGTAAGGAATTTATGATACATTTTTTGACTTACTCCCCCAATAAAATACAATTCCTGGTCCCGGGCACGTGCAGTGTGCCAGGGAGTGACTCAGGTGGCTGCAGCTTGTTTGAAATTCCGTGTTGAGATCCCAGAGACAGGAGATGGAGTTTCAGTGGCTCAGGCACAGGGAGAGAGCTTTGATGAGAAGGATGAGAATCCGGTTGGCTTGGGTTTAAAATTCTGTAAGGGGGAAAACCCTCGGCCTTTCCTTCAGAGGTTGTGTCTGATGGCTTTGTGCCCCTTGGAAAGTCCCTACTTAGGAGCTGCAGGAATATTGGGATGAGTATCTGGTAAGGAGGGAAGGATTTTCCTGTAAAGCAAAACAAACCCAAATTCCACCCAAAAAAGCTGAAGGAACAGGAAGACACTGGCAGCAATTGCAGTATCTCCCTGTCTTTATTCACCAAAGCCACAGCAGGAAAACTTGAGGTAAGAAACAAAGGAATATTGAAGGGTTGAAGTCTGAGAGTGGCAAAATCCCTGGGGAGAAACTTGAGTTTCTCTCAAGGACAGTCACTGGAATTTCAGCCGCTTCTGGCAATTCTTCATTTTATTTCTCAGTCTTGTAAGATTTTCAGGAGAAGAACGTTGAGCTTTGGTGTTTGCTGGTGACTCCAGGAGAGCCTGTGCTCCCTGCATCCCTTTGGGGCTGTTTGCTCTGCTGCTTTGTTCCCAGATGGGATGGAGGCCCCAGCTTGGGCTGCTGGAGCACTGGTAAATGCAGAGAGCCCAGGGGATCATTGTGGTGTCATTGCTGGCAGGAGGGGCACACAGGGACATTACTGGATAGTGGGAACTTCACGTGCTCCCTGTGTTTGAGGCAAACTGAAGGCAGGGGTTTGCTCTGGGTTGCACAAAACAGCAAGAGAATGTTCTTCACTTTCTCTCTTGTTCGTTGTTTCTCCAAAGAGGGCATGGAAGACCAGGTTTCCATGGAAAACCAGGTGTTCTCTGGCTTGTGGAAGACCGCTCAGAGTTTTCTCCTCTTGGCTTGTTCAGAGTCTTCCTGGAGCCTTAGGGAGGAATGGGATGAGTGTAATGGAGGGAAAAAGGTGGAGGGTTGAGAGTCAGGTGGAGTCTCCAGGTGTTCCCACTGATCCCTGTTCCTGCCTTGCTGGTGAGACCCAGGAATCAGGTGGGAATCAGGAATGTCAGCGTGACTGTGTTGCTTGCAGGGCTTGTTGCTGTGGGAGAGAAGGCCCAGAAGAGGTCCGGCCATTACGTGGTGATGAAGGATCTTTCAGGTGAGATTCTTGTCTAGAATAGAGCAGTTCCCAGGGCCTGCTTGGATATTAACCCTGGGATGTCTGTGTGCCAGGGAAGCACCCGGTGTCTGCGCTGATGGAGATCTGCAACAAGAGGAGGTGGACGCCCCCCGAGTTCGTGCTGGTGGACGACAGTGGGCCTGATCACCGCAAACATTTCATCTTCAAGGTGGGTCTGGGCTGCCCTGTGCTGCTTCCTGTGTGCCAGGGATGAAATCCATGTTTCTGTTTGATAGAAACACCTCACGGGGCTGGCTGAGGATGGCGGAGCCGTCTCGGTGCTGGAATGTGCAAGTCCTGTTTCTGGAACGGCCATCTCGGGTCCCTGGAGCACTTTAATCTGGGAACTGGGGAGAGTTGACCCCAGGGTTGGAGCCCCTCTGCTCTGGAGCCAGGCTGGGAGAGCTGGGGGTGCTCAGCTGGGGAAGAGAAACTCCAGGGAGAGCTCAGAGCCCCTTGCAGGGCCTAAAGGGGCTCCAGGAGAGCTGCAGAGGGACTGGGGACAAGGCCTGGAGGGCCAGGAGCCAGGGAATGGCTTCCCAGTGCCAGAGGGCAGGGCTGGATGGGATCTTGGGCAGGAATTGTTCCCTGGGAGGGTGGGCAGGCCCTGGCACAGGGTGCCCAGAGCAGCTGGGGCTGCCCCTGGATCCCTGGCAGTGCCCAAGGCCAGGCTGGACATTGGGGCTTGGAGCAGCCTGGGACAGTGGGAGGTGTCCCTGCCATGGCAGGGGTGGGATGGGATGGGCTTTAGGGTCTCTCCAACCCAAACCATGGTGGGATCCCCTGAAATGGCCGTGCTGAGAGCCAGCCATGGATTGTGTGTCCCTGAAGGGGAATTGCCCAGAGTGTGCCTGAAGTAGCCGTGCCCCCCTCGCTAACCCCTGGTTCCCCTGTGCCAGGTGAGAGTCAATGGCAACGAGTACAGGCCCACCTTTGCCAGCCTTAACAAGAAGCACGCGAAAGCCACGGCGGCCACGGCGGCGCTGCAGGCCATGGGACTCGTACCAAAGGAAAGCATGGTCAATACCACCATGTTCAGGAGTGCCTCACACCGCTAAGCTTGGCTTTACTGGGACACTGGTTCCGAGCATTTTACTCTGCACAAGAAATGGTATTTGCCCCTCTCATGTTGTAAATACATCGGCGATTCCCACCTTGTAAAAACTGTACAGACACCCACAGGTTTTTCTTTTGTACCATCCAAATGTATTTAAATCATACTTAGTTTTTGGTATGTTTATATTGTTTACATTAGTGATGTAATTATTTCTTAAATGACTAAATCAGATGACAGACTCTGGAGGCATCAGAAATCCAGATCCTTGGCTGAAGCTCCTGCAGTTCCTCTCCCAGCAGAACGTTGACCCTTTGACACAGTTTTGTAGTGGCTGCAGAATTCCCTGGGTGCAGGAGGTGCTGCTGGGCGGGTCCGGGGACACCCAGGGCCGTACCTGGGCTCTGCCCCTCGGTGCCACCTGTGCCCCAGGACAGCCGGACGAGCCCGCGGGCGCTTCCAGAGGGACGCGGAGATTCGGACATGACCCGGCACAGCCTCCTGCATGTCCCCAGGAGGGGGCCTGGGGCTGCTCTTCCCAACCAGTGAATCCACTGCCTGATGCTGATTGTACGGATTTGTGGTTCATGTGAATTTTAAACTCTTAACAGATCTACAACTGGATTTGGGGGGAGGGAGGGGGTAGAATGACGCTTCAATTGTTGTACCCAACTTGGTCAATAAAGCAGCACAAGTTCATAATCTTCACCCCTGGTCAGTAAACGGTAATTCCAATGGATGCCAAGCCAGGAAGCAGGAATTCAAATATGCCAAAATGCCTTCTGCAAGAAACACAGTCTAGGAGTGGCTTTGTGAGGATTCTCAACAGCCGTTGGGATGGCAGGAGCAGGGCTGGTTATTTTTGCTTGCTTTGAACTTCTACAAAATAACTCCTTAGGATGAAATGTTTCCATAAGGATTGTCTCCCCTGAAGGAGCCTGATCAGAGTTTGGGCAGTTGGACAGCGGAGAGGATGTAGAAAGCTTTTCCTGCTTTTTATTTTATTTTTTATTTAAGAAGCATTATTCTTTATCTGTGTGCCTGTGGGGTTGCAAAGGGCAGTGCACGCTCCCCGACGGACCCGAGTTGGGAGCAGCTGCCAGGATTTCTGCACTGGGGTCGGTCAGGTGCGTGTCCCAGACAGGTCTTTGAGGTGTGAACCTGAGCTGGGTCTGGGGCAGGAACAAACCCGGCGAGGCTGCTCGGGCCTCACCTGAGGAATTCCCGGTACCTGAAGCCGTGTGTATCCCATCAGTGTCACGGAACACAGAGTCTCACTGCTCTGCAGAGACAAAGGTTGGTGTCTCCTGGGCAGCAATTGGGGTTGGAGACAGAAAAGCCCCTCCAAGTCTGTCCAGGCGCTCTGGAAATGCTTCAGTTGATCTTCATTTCATGGACGTTGTTGTCTTGAATTAAACTTTTTTCCCTTTGGCATCTCGCCTTCGGTCTCTGACTAAACGTGAGGAGCTTGTCCTCGCCCTGTGAACTGCTTGGGAGGTGTGAAATCCCCGGGAAATGTAGGAGGATGCACTCTGGGAGTGCTGGGGGAGTGTCTGCCTCCACCCCGGGGGCGGGAGCAGCTCCTGACCACACTCAGTGGCTTGGCAGAGCTCAAACCTCAGAGTTGCTCAGGGTCTCTTCAATCCATGCTCTCCATGGCAGCTCCAGATTCACAGCTGGACACAATCGAATTTGGGAATGTACAACCCCCTGCACTTGTTTTGTTCCTTTTGTTAAAGCTCATCTGCTCCCATCCCCTGCCCTGGGGAAGGTTCTAGTTCCAAACGGGTTATGAGTTCCTGCCCCAAGCAGGAGCAGAAATTCCACCCTTGGAACAGAAGGTGTGTGTGTGCATGGGGAACACCGACCTGCCAGGGGCAAACCAGACCAATAAAACCAAGTTTTATTAAAAAAATACTTTCTTCAATAAAAAAGGAGATGTCCAAGGCCTTTCCCCTCCTTTCCTTCAAAGCCCTTGGAAGTGTTCATGTGCAGCAGTTCCCTGGGACATGTGAATCCCTCGTGTCCCTCCCGCTCTGCCCGGAGCTCAGCACCTGCACCCAGGGGGGACCATCGTGCTCCATGGACCAGCATTCCTAGGCCTTCCAGGTGTAGGCATAATCCTTCATTTCCAGCAAGCGGATGGATGATTTTCCCAGAGTTGGACACTGGCTCAGCTGCTCCAAAGTCTTGGGATGCAGCCCGCAGGCAGGGAGATCCTGGTGCACAGCTTCCTGTGAAGGGGACACACACGGAATGAGTGTTTCTGTAGGGTGCCTGTAGTTCCAGCAGTCACTGGGATCCCGCTGGGCAGCTCCCCGTTTCCCATTACCCCGCTGCTGAGGAAGGACAAGCCCCAGGGGCTGCAGGTGGTGATCCCGGGCATTCAGGTGCCAAGCCCTGCGCGAAGGGAACGCCCCGGTTTGCGCTCCCCGCTCCCTCCCGGGCGGGGCCGCGGTGTGTCCTCACCTGCGGCGGGGCCGCGCGGGTGTTGAAGGCGGCGCTGGGCTCGTGGGGGCTGAGCAGGGCGCGGAAGGCCCCGCGCTGCGCCGGGCCCAGCAGCAGCGTCAGGGCGTGCAGGGCGTGCGGCAGGATGGGCCCCAGCACCTCCAGGCTGAACACGTCCTCAAAGCCCCCCTGCACCCGGGCACGGCCGCTGATGCTCCGAGCCTGAGGGCAGAACAGCGATTAGTGCTGGACTCACCACAGCAAGGACGAGTTCTCACCAGCTGAGACACTGCAGTGCCACAGGCCCACTGAAAATAGAAACACTTCTCAATATTGTCAACTGTGCAATGCATGAGGTTTTACCGTCCTTGTAACAACTCCTAAAATGTACCCCCTGGACTGCAGGAATGCTGCAGGGATGGTGCAGGGAAGTGCAAAAGAACAGGATGAACTTCTCTGGTGAAACAAGTAGCTCATCCTGCTCCTACTGGGAAGAAATTTGGGTTAGATATAGGGAAGGAATTCTTGGCTGGGAGGGTGGGCAGGCCCTGGCACAAGGTGCTCAGAGCAGCTGGGGCTGCCCCTGGATCCCTTGGCAGTGCCCAAGGCCAGGCTGGATGAAGCTTGGAACAACCTGGGACAGTGGAAAGTGCTCCTGTCCATGGCAGGAGGTGGGACTAGGATGATCCTTAAGGTCCCTCCCAATCCAAACCATTCCTTGCAGGAACAGCTGGTGAGCTGTGGCTCAGGGGCTCCTTGGTGCAAGGGGCTGGGATAGTCTGAGACCCCACAAGATCTGGGGAGAACCTTAACAACCATTTTCCCTCTGGGCAGTTCTGCCCAGCCTCCTCTCTCTCGGGAGGTGAGGAAAGGGAACGCTGGGATGTCAGTTTAGCAGGGGGATGTGTTGTAAGGATTTAGGAACAGGCTGTGCTGCAGACAAAATGCTGACTCAGGCTTTAGCCACAAAAATTCCGCTGCGGTGCCTGAGGGAAATGCCACCAAGCCAGGGTCTGATCCCGTGGGTGAGGAAACCACTTCCTTCCCCTTCCCAGAGCCAGATGTGTCCCTTACCTTCAGCGTCTGCATGGTCCCGCCCCGGAAGGCCACCGGGGACAGCAGCGTCGGGGGCAGCCCCGCCTGCGGCCCCGCCACGGCCACCAGGCTGCGGCAGCTGATCAGGAAGTTCAGCAGCGTGAAGGTGTTGCTGCCTCTCACCAGCACCAGTGACTCGGGTCTGTGATCCACCTGCACCTCGTGCTTCTCCTTGCGACTTGGGAGCAGAGTCGAGGGAAAACCACGGGCCAGTGGAAAGCATCCATGTGCCAAAAAGCTGGAGCAGTGAACCCCCCATGCCCCGTCTGACCAAAAACCCCAAAACCAAACCCCACCAAGCTTTGCACTCATCCAGATCTGTTCTTCAAATATTAAGCAGCATCTTAATCCTGGCTTCAATTCCTAGAAATAACCTGCAGAGTTACTAAAAAAAATGTGCAGTACCTCATAACATGTAGGAATGTGAGGATTCATATTTGGAAAACAGTTCTCAAAAACTTCTAGAGAACTTAAATGTGTACCACAGCACTGTAACAGCTGCAGGGCTTCCCACTGTCACACATCTGGAAGATCAAAGGAAGGATACAGTTGGATAGAAATAGTATCTGGTTTCTTCACCTCGTCTTGGACTCCCATCTCCTCAAGCCAAGAGAAACTTCCATCATCATCATCATCACTGGGAGCTGGTTCACTGGAGACACAGGATCAGTGTTAGGAGGGCAGCGCCTCTGAGGAAGGTTTTCCAAATGGACTGTGCAGGAGCCTGGAGATGCCCTTGAATTCCAGCACTGCACACGATTGGTACTTACCCTGCATCCTCCACACTGCTGCCCCCTCCGAGGCCATCAGCGGTTTCTGTTCCCAAACTCTCCTCAGAGTTTTTCTGTTTCCTGGTTCTACTTTCCTCAAGCAAAGGTAAGGAGAACTCTATGCCTGGGGCAGAGGAAAGGGAGCAGTGAAGGTTCTGTCCCAGCCCCTGTATCGGTGACGCCGCCCCAGCTGCTCTTACCCTCGCTCCTCATGGCCTCCCTGAGGCCGCGCGTGGTGGGGGCGATGGCGGCCGTGGGGACGCTGCTGCCCGCCAGCCCCGCGGCGCGGAACAGCACCGAGAACTGCGGCGAGCACACGTAGAAATAGGGACACAGCCTGGCCCTGAGCAGGTTGTACAGAGAGGTGAAGCTCACAGACCTGGCAATGGGAATAAACAGCGCTGTCACAGCAGGCAATTCTCTCCTACTGATGTATTGGACAGGGAACTCGGACAAGGGCTGGAGGGCCAGGAGCCAGGGAGTGGCTTCCCAGTGCCAGAGGGCAGGGCTGGATGGGAGATTGGGCAGGAATTGTTCCCTGGGAGGGTGGGCAGGCCCTGGCACAGGGTGCCCAGAGCAGCTGGGGCTGCCCCTGGATCCCTGGCAGTGCCCAAGGCCAGGTTGGACACTGGGGCTGGGAGCAGCCCGGGATAGCAGAAGGTGTCCCTGCCATGGCAGGGGTTGGAATGCGATGATCTTTAAGGTCCCTTCCAACCCAAACCACCCTGTGATTCTCTGATTAATTAAAATCTCCTCGTCTTACTCTCACCCAATCCATCAGTAGCTGGATTGCACTTACCAGTCACTCATGAGCACTTGCTGCAGGGCCTCATCCTGTGCCCAAGGACAGGCCTTTCCGGCGATTTTCCTGTCTGCCCCGATGCGGGGGAACAGCGGCAGCCAGGGCAGCGAGGGGTGCAGCCAGTACACGAGGCTCTGCTGGAAGGCACAGCGCAGCTCCGTGCACAGCTGGGGCTCCTGGGGATCCAAGAGTGTCTGAGGGGGACAGCAGAGCTGCCAGAAACAAAGCTGTGGCTCCAGCCACCCGCCCAGCTCTCACCTGCACGCTCTGGGGCAAGGTGGTTTCTGTAGCTCTGCAGTGCTGAGCAAATCCCTGCGCCTCCTCCTGCGCTTTCAGATGTTCTGCCCAGGTGAAGGGTTGGGAGGACATGAAGAGAACCCGTGTTTTAATACTCCAGTCTGCAGGGAATTCCTGCCTTGGCGAGGAGGGAACTTTGGGTACAGCAAGAGGTGAATGAAGGTCCTGGCCAAACAGAAATAGCATCAGTTAACTCGCAGAAAATTAAACCTGTTCACAGGCTGAACCACAGGCACAGTTTATTATTTTGATTATTTCACTCAGTACCACATTCTAATAGAAATATTCCATTCTATTGCCTATAAAACCACATGAGAGGGTTTTCACTCACTAGTCCTTCCAACAATACAAACTAGGAACAAATAAAAGGATAGATGATTAAAACAAAAAAGCCCTAAGCCTGATGTTTATGAAGACAAGAATTTCCATGCCAAAATGGTTATTTCATTTCACCCTCTCCTGGTGACTGTAACGTAATATGCTGAAAAAAGCCCTGGGCACCTCCAGGACAGTTTGTTCTCTTTTTTCTATCCTTCTAATTTAGTTTGAACTTCAGTTTCTGTACCTAGAACAACATTAGACAATGTCTATTGAAACTCTGTTTCAATTTCAAGGGCTGGTTTTCAGGAATTCTCTCTTTCTTACGTGCCTGATGAAGTGCTCCATTTCTGTAGCTTAAAAACAGACTTCAGGAGGTCTATCAGGTGAAGAACATCCTCATCTCAACTACATATAAAACTAAGAAACAGTAAAATTATAGTCAACATGTTAATAAAACTTAAATACAATAAGCTCTGTCCACGGAACTACAATAGCAGTGAGGTCAGGCAGGAGGCTGGGTTTAAAAGGCTGTCACCAGCACAGGAAACATCAGTGTAAGAAATTTCCTTGAATACTGACGTTTTAGTACATTCTTTTATACAGAGATGGCCCACCAAATACCAAGTTAAACAGTTTCAGCCCTGAGAACAGCTGAAATCTTTTCAGCAGTATGCGCTGTTTCATACCTTGCTTAGGGCGAGTGTGTCGGAACTTTCAGCAGGCTCCACTCTCCTGGAGGGCTTCTCTTCACAGGCTGGCTCTAAAAACTGAATTAAAGAGCAGCATAAGGCACAGCACAAAGGAAGCACAGGGCTGATCATTTAAAAAACTACCCTTGCAGTGACATTTCACGAGCGATCCTCAGCAGCCCGGGCTGCAAACAAACCCCGCTCAGGCGAGCACAAGGTCCGCACCCAGCGCTGAGCAGCAGCTCGAGCCCAGCAGGGCCTTGGAGGAGGCGGGGGCGAGCCCCGGGCTGGGTTTCCAAGGGGCTTCGGGCGATGTCTGAGGGCTGAGAGCTGAGGGTGACGGCGATGTCTGAGGGCCGAAATGTGGTGGCTGAGGGCTTAGGGTGATGACTGAGGGCTGAGAGCTGAGGACCCCGGTGCCGGGGCTCGGTCCCACCTGCCAGAAGGGCGCTGCCGATGGATCCCCGCCCGCCGGGGCCGCTGCCGGAGACTGAGGGGCGGCCGCCGCCCGCTGCGGAGCGTTGTCCAGGCTGGAGAAGGGGTTGCGGCGGCGGGCGGCCGCAGAGGGGCCCCGCGGGGCCGGGGCAGCGGCGGCTTCGACGGTGGCGGCGGGGTCGCTCCTCCGCCCGGGGCGTTTGCGCTTCAGCCGCAGCAGCGCCGGCGGCTTCTTGAAGCCGGGCTCGGGCCCGGGCTCGGCGGGGGCGGCCATGGCCGAGCAGAGCCGGGACAGAGCTGCGGGCTCGCCTTGGCGCCAAAACGCGCCCGCTCCGCCCCGGGGCGGTGCTGAGGGAGCGGCGCCGCCATTGCTGCCGCGCTCAGGGGCTCTGAGGGGAGCGCGGCTCCCGCCGGCCCCGCTCCGCCCGCACAGGCAACAGGAACATGAAGCACAAAGCCGGACGGGGCTGGGAATTGTGTCCGTGCGCTTCCAAATGCACACGGACAGCGGCCCCAAGGGCTGGGCTCGGCTGCGGCAGCATCGCCACACGGCTGCCCCAGGCCCTAAAGGCCCTGTGCAGATACCGGCGCCGGGCTGTGCGATGGCACACGAAACACACGCGGTTCCGCCTCTTCGGCAGAAAGAAACGAGTGCTTTAGCCTGTTTGGGAGAGAAAACTACTATCGATGGCACTCCTCTGTTGTACGTGGGGTTCAAAAGCATAACAAATACTAGGAAGTTATAATTAGAAATACATGTGGGTCAAAAGTCATAGAGAGGTAGTTCAGAGCAACATCTCTACTGACAAAAGATTTAGTAAAAGAAAAATGATGCTATAAAATACTTACACAGTTTTGTCACTTGTTGGTCTTGTCTTTTTAAACTTTTACATTTGTTTCCTGTGATCTTTACTTTGGAAACATTGAAGCAAAACTGAGCAACATCAGGGAAAAACTCCACAGCTGGGTACAAGGCTTCCGAACCCGTGCGGGGCTCCCGGCCGATTCACGCGCTCCGGACCGTGTGTGCACACGGGCACAAAGCACCTCTCCTTTCCGAGCCTGCACTGCAGCACGCAAGGATAAAACCAGAGTCACTCCTGATTTCATCAGCTTGCCGTGCATCATTTATCCAGCACCTCCTCCAGGTCTGGTGAGTGAGAGGAGACAGATCAAGTGTGGTTCTGGATAATCTATTTTGTCTCAAATTTTCCCACTCCCGACACTGCTTTGACGTGCCCATGTCCATGGTTTGAGCCATCCACGGTGAAAATGAGCAACATAGCTGAAAGATAAAAAAGTATTTTTGCTCTCAAATCAGAGCATGTAGGAAGGCACGTGCTTTGAGGAAAGAAAAATGCAGTTCATTCCCCACTGCTGACTTGCAGACAGGCCACAATCATGGATAATGCTGGAGAGACAGACCTGGGCTGTGCTGAGGTTAAAAGAAGGGAAGTGAAAGTGCACAGCACAGGGAGATACCAAAGGTAACGAGCTACATTAAGTGCCTCAAACATCTGACTCACACAATTCCACCAGCCTGGGGACTCTGGATTTACCAGGTTTCCTGCCTTAGTGCTGAAAGGAAGGCAAAGAGCTGGAGGAAACTCCTGCTGTCATTACCACATCCTTCCCTTCTGGCATCCTTGCCAGCCTGGATAGTTTTGCCTGTCCTTTGCTTGAATAACCATTTAAAATGTGGATTAAGGTCTTTAAGTGTAGCATTTGGTCTCAGTGCACTCAAAAGCAAAAGGTAACTATAAAGGTAACTACTGGCAGGGGTTGGAGAAAAAAAGACTAATAAAACCATCTTTTTTTCCCTCTTTAATTTCTTAGGGTAAACCAACAGCGACTGAGTTTGCCTGTAGATGTTTCTGACATTTGTAACTGGGGCAGGGCAGACAAGATTTTTATTTCAAGGCTCCTTCTTTAGAAGCTGCTGATGGGAACATTCTGCTCAAGGGAATTAAAAAACCCCTGAAGTCATGGAAGCTTCAGAGACCATTTGTGCTGAGGTACAAAGGATGTTTAAATTCTGTTTACAGAACTGCCTGCAAGTGTACACTGATTTACTCCACAAATACATTACATTTCTTTATCTTCCCCAGGCTGAGAAATCAGAAGTTGTGTGTCAGAACTGGATGACTTGTCTCTTTCTTGCTTGATTCTTCTGAACTATTTCCATAGAAACTTTGGCTTCGTACAATGGGATCGGTTCATCCAGCTGAGGCCTAAAATGAAACAGTAAAAAGTGCTGGTGAGCACACTCAGAACAACAGAAATGTCACAGGACAGATTTTACTTCCACCGTGTCAACCTCCCTCCTCCAACAAAGTAACAGTTTTATGGCTTTGCTCCAAAGCACAGAAGAAGGGAAAAGCCCCAAAGCTAACAGCAGCCACGAGTGAATTAAAAGATACCCTTCTTGCAGGGGGAAAAAAGGGGTGGTGGGGAGGGTTCTGCTCAACAGCCATTGTTATCCTGGCTTTAAGGGAAGGGATCTTCCATTCCTACCTTATTATGGGAGTCCTCCTATCTCCTGAAGCTCTGCTTAGGAGTGTTAGTGCTGGCAAGAGTTTTCCAATGCTAATGCTGAATTAAAAAACCCACAAAAAACTCCACATCTCTCACCTGAAAACGCTACTTGATAATTTCTCCATGATATCTTCTAGGATGGGTATCCAAGAGGACTGTTAAGGAACAGCAACAGAGCTGGAGAGAAATCTCTTTACAATCACATTTGCTGGTCAGAGCCCTGTACTGATACAAACCCAGCAGGATCAAGGCAAAATGAAAATGAACCTCAATTCCAGGCTTTAGATCAGATTTTTGCACTTGTTTCTATATCAGAAACCTCCTTTCCTGAAACAGGATGCAGAAATTAAATATGGAATATTTCAATATGCAAATACTCAGTATTTCAATATGAAATACAAGTGCAGCCTGCACTAGTACAACATCAATCAATCAATCAATAATCAGTGGCAAAATGGCAAATCAATAATCTGTGCAAAATGAAGAGAACAGATTTTGGGACCAGGTAGCTGTTGTGCCTATTCATACAGGCACCTGATAAAAAGCCAAAATGGAGCTGAGAACACAGCAGAGGCTGGAAGTTCTTGGAGCACCACTGCCATGTGAGGGGTCTGCGAGTTAATGACCAACAGCCAAGACAGCACAACACACAGGGCTGTATTCAGTCTTTGTATGAAACTCAAACAATAAGGTTCATCCTTCATTTTAAGGGCAATCAGGTTGATATTTGAAGCTCAAGTTCTTTTAAAAAGTGATCAATTTGTGATTTCTTCAGATGACAGTAATGCCAGATGCTCCAGAATTTCACAAGATACACAAGTCCCTAAAGCCAAAAGCACCCAAACCTTCCAGGGCTGAAAAAGTCCTGCCCGGGGAGCTCAGTGCAGCTACATCAGCCCAAACGTAGGAGACATTCCTTTTCCTTTTCCCAATCCACATTTTCCCTCCGTAAATTTTAGGAACAAAACAAATCAGTACATTTTATGTACATAACATCTCTGTACATTGCAAATAAAGGAAAGGTTAGGAAGCCAAAACACTTCCACTTTTGCAGTGAACACGAGTGCATTAAGGTTACAGGTGATGTGTCTAATGCCCAAAAGCACAACAACAACAAAATCCAAAATGTCACTTGCATAAAATAAAAACTTAGAGAATGAAATCTTCAATTAATTGGTTCAATACTGAACCAAAATAGTGCATTTTTTTCCCCAGAATGGATGTTTTGCAGCACTACTTTTAATGAAGCTTGTAGAGACATTTTCAAGGCCAGGTTGGATGGGGCTTGGAGTAACCTGGATAGTGGAAGGTGTTCCTGCCCATGGCAGGGGGTGGGGTGGGATGAACTTTAGGGTCCTTCCCACCCAGTCTGGGATTCCATGATATATTTAAAAGGAATGCAGAAAATACCTTAAAACCTGAGTGTCTCTTATTCTTTAGCTCCACCTTTCAGCTGAGTTGCAACACTGGGCAGCAGAGAACCTCTCAGTGGGATTTCCCAGCTGTGTTTTCACTCCTATGAGCAGTGAGAATTCCACAGGACCACCAAAGGATATCGAGATATTTCCCCTGCTGCACATTGGACAAGTTCCAGATCTCATCATTCAGGAAGGACACTGTGGCTCCCTTAAGGAACAATGAATGGCTGTCTGGAGGATCCAGCTGAAGCAAATTGAAGAAAAAAGAAAAATGCTATTTAGTTCCATTTTCCTGTGAAAAAATAAAGGTTAAATGGTTATTTAATAGAGATGGTTAAACCAAACAAAAACCCACCCTTTGCCCACTCTTAAAAGTGAGGAAACTTGTAACACTGATGGGTTGAAAGGAGAGTTTTATGTGTCTGTATCTCTAGATTCTGTGGGACAAATCACTCCCTGACACGGCATCTTTACCTGCAGGTTCTTTTCCATCGTTATCCAGTGTCCCCCAACCCCAAGCAGAGTGATGATGTCATGTTTGTGAGGGAGCAGCTGGGATTTGGAAGTTGGTTCATCTTCAGCACTGTATAACCTCACTGGGGAGCGAGAATAAATTCATTTGAGCTCAGAAGAAAATGTAGAAAATTCAACGTGTATTTATTTCCACACACTTCAGTGGAAATCTAAGTTCTTTGGTTGTTTCAATTAAAAATCATTGAAAACTCTGAATTTATTATTTTATTTATACCCTGAATATTTTATATACTTTATTCAGAGTAATATTTTATAATAGCTCTGAAGTTACTATTCAGAGGAATATTTTGTTTATATATATAATATAAATAGCAATAACATAGACTAGCAATATAACTTATTTTATATAGTATGTAACATATTAGTATATATATTATACATAATACAGTATATATAATACATAAAATGTATAAAATATATATAATACACAAAATGTATAAAACATAATACATAGTATATATAACATAATGTATAATATATAAAATACAATATATAACACACTATAAAATAGTGTTATATATACTATATATAGTGTTATATATACAAAAGAATAGTACATATAATATAAAATAATATATAATTAAAATATATAAATGATATAGCTATATACTACTATATATTTACATACTATTTAGCTATATACTACCATATATTTACATACTATTATATATAAATACCTATCAGCAATGTTATATATAGAATATATAACAATAGCAATAAATATATAATATGCAGTATAATAATATGTAATATTTTATTTACATATATTTAATTTATATTACTCTGAATAGTAACTTCAGTTTTCACCTGTTAGAGTTGGTTGCCAATACAGGTTGACAGTGCTGTTAATTAGGGTTAATTTCTGTATTCAAACAAGGCAGTGTAAACATTGATGTCACAGCTCCACTCTTTGAACCCATTTTTTAATTTTAGACAGAGGAATGTTTCAGCCCCGTTTAGCGGCTGCCTAAGAGATGTTTCCACTAGTGGGTGATAGAGGAGCTCTGTGGAACAACGCACAGAAACGCCCAGGGAAGCAGGCACTCCCCCGGGAGTACCTCCGGCATCCAGGACGATGTCCACGCCCAGCCCGCCCGTCTCCTCCAGGCAGCTCTCGGCCACGTCAATCTTCCCATGGGACACGTCGATCACTCGGGCTGCCGGAGCAGGACACGGCGTTAACTCCAAAAAAGCCAACTTTAGATCCATGACAATGGAGTTTAGATGCTCAAAAATGAGAGCTCGCATTCCAAGCAGCACACGCCGTTTCTGGTCTGTGCAGGTGCCACAAATGGGTTTGCAGCCACACCCAAAAAACCCCTGGCACACCTTTTTTTTTTTCCATTTTCAACCCAGTGCAAAATCAACACCAAACAATATAAATGCAGAAGTTCAACTCATGAGTCTGTTGGCCCAAAAGGATAAAATGTGGCACTCTAAGATTAAAAATTCTTCTCTAAGTTCATTCTTTACTATTCTTGTCCAAAACTACCAAGTCCTGGCTCTCTGGGTCATTCATTAAATGTTTAGGTGAAGGGATTTACATCTGCTCTTGAAATATTGCTGAACTGAAAGCCACCAACACATTTTGCTGTCCTGTATCTATGATGCCCTATTTATGGTTGGTTATAAAGATGAACCACCGAATCAGGAATGAGAGAATCCTGGAATGGTTTGGGTTGGAGGGACCTCAAAGCCCATCCAGTGCCACCCCTGCCATGGGCAGGGACACCTTCCACTGTCCCAGGCTGCTCCAAGCCCCAATGTCCAGCCTGGCCTTGGGCACTGCCAGGGATCCAGGGGCAGCCCCAGCTGCTCTGGGCACCCTGTGCCAGGGCCTGCCCACCCTGCCAGGGAACAATTCCTGCCCAATCTCCCATCCAGCCCTGCTCTCTTTCAGGCAAAAGCCATTTTTAATATAATAACAATAACACAAGGGCAGAGAAGGAGCAGCTACTGGTTTTGTTTCATCATTATGAGGAAGAACAAACATTTAGAAACTAAACAGGCCAAAAACTTCACAGCAAAATGAGAACTGAAAGAACATCAAAGAAATTTGGAGGCCCATTTCCAGAGGCTCCTGGCCTCAGCTCTGATCTGTACTTACCCACCAAAGGCTGCCGGCCTCCTTCTGGAATGTGATCCCAGCAGCAGGGAAGGAAGGAAGGAGGGAAGGAAGGAGGGAAGAATAAAGGCAAGGAGCTGGTCATTAAGGATATTAACAAATCATCAGTTAATACCTTGGGTTTAGTTCTTTTTGTCACTTCAAATCCCCAATTAAATCATAGGATGCATTAAAATCCTAAGTCATTCCCTCTCTTTTTTTACTGAAGTCAAATGATTTCACTAGAGACAACACACGGTCAAAATTTACTGAAGATAGGATAATAATTAATTAATTAACGATAGTCACATTCCCCATATGCAAATAAACTCCCATAATATACTTTTCTTAGTTTTCTTCAGTGAGGAGGTTAAAAGATTTTCTTTAATGGGGCAATTTGACATGGTATTATTTCTGCAAATAATTTCACCTTTTGAAAATAACTCTGGTTTCAGAGGCCCAAAGCCTGACTGTCAAAAAGAAAGGCCAGAGTTCCATAAGTGTGACTATTTTCTCCTTTCTGTTTAGCAAAAATGTCCTTAACTCAGAACAATAATTCAAACAGTACTTATCAAAATCCTGGTCAACTTCCTTCCTAAAAAATGCTGAAAAAAGTTCTCACCACTGTGGAAAAGGCCAAGCAATAAATTGTAATATAATTTTCCATAATCCTTTGTCATTTATATATTTCTCACAGGACATCTGTAAATTAGTTCAGTTTCTTCTGCTGTGACTTGCACAATTTCCAAAGCAACATTTTTCTGACTGGCAAAACTTCAGTCTCTCTCCTCCTCCACTGTTTGGGAGGCACAGAAACACCAGGATTCCACAGCCTGTTCCCAGAGTTTGCTCTCCCCCAGGAAGTTCAGCTGCAAAATTTAAGCCCTGTCACCCAGAGGATGTGCTGGGGGTTTAAGGACTGTGTTCAGGAGAGCCAGGACATCACTGGTGGGTTCTTAGCAGAGGCATCCCCTGACAGCTCAGTGCTGGTGGCACAGAAAAAAAATCTCACAAACCAAACTAAAAAAATAGCAGGAGGTGCCCTTGGGAGCAGAGGAAATATCTGTGTACGTAAAGATACTTTTCCTTGTGTTCTCTAACAAAAACTCATCTCATTACTTAAGGAATATTCTGTCTCCAGCCTGAAACACAGACATTAAAATGTCAAAATTTGTTAAAATCCCCTCCTTCCTTCTATTATAATTTTTACTCCAGAGATTACTGAAGACAAAAAAAGCCCCATCCTGTTGGTCCTGAACATTACCAGGAACTTCTACTTCAGGCACTGGAATCACACTGATTAACAAACAAACCAAAAAGCCTGAACACTTTTAAAAGCTTTTTGCTTTTGCACTCAAACTGTTTCTCTCTTTAATGCTGTACCCAGGTTCAGCAAATTTCTTTATTTGAAATAAAGTTGCAGTTATCATTTTTTCCCTCTCAGCCATTCCAGGAAGCAGCTTGGTATGCTCAACGATGATAACACAAACTGCTGCTCACTGAAAACTTTGCCAAAAACTAACCAAAAACCCACTGAACAGCACAAAACTAAATATTCTCTACCCACAGACACAAGAAGCCACTTAGAGCTTGGGTTACTTAGGATCTATCTGATATTAACATTCAAAGAACTTTAAAATGCTGTAAAAAGTGAGAATGAAATTGCCAAGTCCTTTCTTAGCTCATGATTTTTTCATATAATTAGCAAAATATACCCATAAAATATTACAAAAGGAAGTTTTAGGTCTTTCATATTTCCTCTTTGGCCCTGTAACAGCTGGTGCAACAAGGCTCTGCATAGCAACAGCATTCCCAAAAATCCTCCAGTTCTGATGTCTGCCACCACTACTGGTGCAGTAAAATATACAAACACAGAGACAGTAAAATAGGCTGCTGAAATAAGGAAAAAATAGGGGATTTTTTTGTCAAACTGCAAAACCAGAGTTAATATCAAGCTCTGGAGAAATCAGCCTGGCAGGTGCTGCATTGCCAGCACCATCACCTCCTGCAGCTGATTTCCCCCAGCCCAGGGGGGCTTTGGTGGATGCAGCTGTGACCATACAGATGTGGCTGCACAAGGCTTCCCCCCAAAGGCATTTTACAGCTGCTGCTCTGTAAACTTCAGTGAATGACAACAAAAATCATACTCTGAAAAAGAAATCTGGGGATTACAATGCAGCACTTGGTATTTGCAGGAGGAAATAGCAGGCACCAGTTTTAACCTTTTGCTGCAATCCAGCCAGACTTGACAATCCATCCTTTATTTTAGAACTGTCTGAAGAGAGGAATATTCCACTTTCCTCCACAAAACACCATTGAAATTTTGATCAGAAAAGATGCCAGTAGCTCCTACACAGAGTATTTTCTCATGTTACTTTCAGAGGAAAAAAAACCAAACTTGAAGTATCAAAGAGAAGAAAGGGAAGAAGTCAGGGAAGAATGCAAGTGTTGTGTGTGAAGCCAAGCTCCTTTAGAAAGCAGGAGAATGCAGAGCCTGTGCATGTCCAGCTCCAGCTATGCAGTACCTGAAGCTTCATAAGCACTGCTAGGAGTAATCTGAGCCTGCTGAGTACTGCATGTCAGGTGTGTGAGCCCGGGCACACACTGGGACAGGGGTGAGTCAGCAATCCTTCCCTCTGCCCACAGCAACCAGTTCAGCAAATGAAAAGATTTCCTGAGCACTTAGGCCAAAAGCCAGCACTCAGCACTACTGGAAAGTACTGCCAGTCATTACAACTTAAATGGAGAATAAAAATGCCATTAAGTACAGCTAAACCAGAAATTAAATACCTGTGGAGTACAGAACAAATCTGAAAACTATTTAATTAGGCTATTTATCAATTTGTATTTAATTTTTACTGAAGTAAGTCTCTAGACCAGACAGAAGAAAATATTTTGAGACATTTTTTAGGACAAACTTTAGCACCGAAGGGTAAAACTCACCCCCAGTAGGTCTGAGCCTCTCGAGGTACTGCTTGTCCTCCAGGCTGTGGGCAGTGGAGATGACTTTGGCCCCTCTGTGTTGAGCCAACTGAATCGCGATGGTACCAAACGGCTGAGAAAGGAAAAGCAGGTTCATTGACTAATTTATTAGTTCATTTATTTAGAGCAACAATTTGATGTTGTTTAAGAACAATTACATTGCAAAGGCCACTCAGGAGAGTACCCAGAAATGAACTTACTCCTGCAACAAAACACAGCTGAACCAAGAATTGAATATTCCTGGATCTGCTTCTGTCCTAAGTGAAGCCAAAACAAATCTTTTCAGTGACTGGGAAGCTCTGAATGAACTTTTAGTCATTAACTGGTTCTTGTTGTCAACAAAATAGCTCAGATTCTACTTTAATTACCACAGCCACCTTCACTGCAGTTGGAACTCGGAGCTTGAAGGAAGAAAAGCTCCAAGGAAAAAGCCCCAGCCATGTTTACATTACAGAGCCTTGGCTAAGGAAGCCCCACATCTTCATTAGCACTAAGAACTGCAGGGATGCAACTCCAATTATTTCCATCCAAGAAAAGGTAAAAAGCAGAGCTGGGAGAGGACTGAAAAATAAGGCATTTTCCTGCAGTCATCCCTGAGGACTCAGGGCAAAACTGTGCTGTTGTGGAACACGGGAACACCCTCCCTCTCTGCACCCCCCATACTCCAGGCAGGACAATACTCCTGGCTCAGGATCTCACGTGGGAGGGCCCTTCCTGCAAATCCATGAAATGAAGGGCACTGCCAGCAGTCCCACAGAAGCCCTGGTGAGTCCCACTGTGAGAAATGCAGGGGCCATGTGCTAAGGGAGTTATTTGCACAGAGGGAATCTGTGATTATTGCCCAGCTGTTACCCACACTTGCTCCATCCAGGACGAGGACACTTGTGCCAGGAGACACCTGGGACAGGTAGTGCAGGGCCGTGTACGCGCGGAGCCCGTCCCGGACCGTCCCGGCTGCCTCCGCCCAACAGACCTTCTGTGGCTTGTGAACTGAGGGGGGACAAACACACACACACACACACACAAAAGAGATGGTAAAAAACAAAAAACCAGGAAATCCCTAGGGCTGATTTAGCAAAACCTGCCACAGCGAGTCAGGAAGACTCCGCCTGCAAACAGCTCAACAACAGCAACTCCTGTTTCCCTCTCATATATTAAGAAGCCATGGAGAGGATATTTTACCACATTTTACACAATGAAAGTAGGGATTCCATTTTGGTATGACCAAGTTTAAAGGAGCCACCTCATAGCTACGCAGCTGGAATTCATGAGCAGTCACAGAAACAACAGGACACGAACGTAGATTTTAGAATCCCAGATTGGTTTGGGTTGCATGGGACCTCAAAGCCCCTCCAGTGCCACCCTTCCACTGTCCCAGGCTGCTCCAAGCCCTGTCCAACCTGGCCTTGGACACTTCCAGGGATGGGACAGCAACAGTTTCTTTGGGAAGAGCAAATTTTGAGCAAAATAATAGCTTGCCCAAGGTAACAAACTGTTGGAAGAAAGACAGGGACTCCCACATTTAGTATCCCACTCATCAAAGCAATTTGTGCCCAGAAAGGGAAAACTGGAAGGTCATAATAATGGAAAACAATGTTTCAATATTAGGCTTTCCCTGACCCTCACCCCTGAAAATTCCTTTCTCCGGTTCCAGTCTGCTTGTTGCATCCTATCTGTTAGCCTGTTCCCAAGTGTTGTTGCTGGAATGAGTCAAAGAGAGGAAAAAAGCAAATTTCTCCTCATTAAATTTTTTGACAGATTAGGAAAAAGTACAGCAATAATGAAGCAACAAAATGGGAAATTAAAAGGGAAAAAAAAGGGACAGGAAAAGTCTGCTTGTGTGGTTTAGGCCATTGTGAACTGTGAAATGGTGACAGCAAAGAAAAAGACCTTGAGAGCATTGAGGGTTCAAATTGCTGTGACTTGGTGGGGCAGCTGGTATGTTGGAATGTTGGAATGGAAGGAGTGTGCCCAGAGGTCCAAGGTAAAGGGCTCCCTGTTAGAAAAGCTAGACCGAATTCTACAGATACAGTAAAAACAATTATTAGCAAAATGTATCATTTACATACCCAAATAATGCTCGTGAACCAGGATAACTTCACAGACACCAGACTCCTCAGAATCCAGGGGCAAAATTCCTGGGGAAAAAAAAAGAACACGGACTTAAATCTCACACAAGCAATCGTTCCAACCAAAGCACTCTCCCAAGGAATTCCCTGGTCCCACTTGGTCTGGGTTCCGTCCCCTCCTGGCAGGTTTGGGACAGGTAAGAGAACCTGGCCAGGTCCCGCCCGGGGTGTCTGTGGGGACGAGGCGGGTCCAGAGGTGCTTCTACAGCACTTTGGGATTGAGGGAGGAAGAATGGGGACACCACCAAGTGCTTTTTGGTGCTGTAGGTGTCATTTTTGTCTGGTGATGTCTGAACTCATTCCACACCCTGAGTGTTCCCATTCCACAGAGGATGGATCTGAGGCACGGAGCAGCCACCCCACAGCCCCTCTCCCATCCCAATTCCTGAACGTGTGGTTCAGCAACAAAGGCACAGAAAGAAGCAGAGGAAGAACACATGGGAATGTGGGAGTGCTAAAAAGCAGGAATAGGAAAAAGGACGTGCAGGAAAACCGAACTACCCAGGGAAGGCAGAGCAAGCAAAGGCAGGGTAGGCAGAAAAAAACCCTCCATCCTGGTCATAACCGAGCTTTTTACCTTCACTGGCCACAGAACTCTCCTGAACAGGAGGTTCTGGCACCTGCTCTGTCTCCTGGATTAATGTCCCCTCCATGCCAGGGAAAACCATTCTTTTCTTCCCTCTCCCACACAAATCTCACACTCCATTTAGACCAAAGGGCTTTGCCTTGCACATTTGGCTGCTGTGTCCAGTCTTTCACAGTTCCTATTAAAAATATGCTTGTGCACACCTGGAGCTGTCTCCAGGGTTTATCCAGGGAATAACCAGTCTAGAGGAGCTGCCCGGAGCAGCTCTTGTACAATGAGGGAATAATGCAAGAAGGACCACAATCCCCACACACACATTCTCCCCACATCACTCTCCACTCTGTCCTATTTTCAGAACTTCAGTCATCCTCTAATCCTTTGATTCAGCACACAAAATATAAACAGGTGTGAAAGAATGTCCCTAAGAAATAACTCTTCTCTCCTAAGGCATTCATTCACAATTTGTTGGTTAATACAACACCATATTTCAAATCCTAAGAGAACATTCTTAGAACAAATTTTCCATTTATAAGTTATTCATGTGACAGCAATTTAATTTTGAAAATATATGGTTAATTTAGCCTTACCAATTATTCTAACCTCAGTCATTCATTATAAAAAGATGACTGACTGTCAGTTGATGAGGCAAACAAGCATTAACTTACCCACCACTTCGTCATCTGGCTGGAAAAAGGTCACCTTGCTTCCAACTCACCAAGGAGAGGTGAAAAGGAGGAAAGAAGGGAAGAAGATAAATATTTATAGCTGGAATGGGATGTGCATTTGGAAGCACTGGTTATCACTAGCTCACAAAACTAAAGATACACATTTCTAGTGAAAAAAAGGAATTCTATTGATTACACACATACCAAGCCCAAGTGCTGAATTCCCTAAATTTCGGCACCTCAGCCACAGAGAGTTCCATGCAGGCACACCCAGTGTGTGTCTGAGAGCCAGGCTGGACACTCCACCTCAGGGGAGGGGCCCCAGTGCAGCACTGGGAGAACAGTCAAGGAAGCAAAGAGTTCCTGCTCCTAAGGTGCCCTACCCAAAGAGGAGTTCTTTGTTCTGACTGTAATCCCTGCTCCCTCCCCTCCCTGGGCACTGACACTCACTCACCTTCCAGCACAACTCCCGAAATCTCTCGCCCAACAGGCACAAGTTCCTTCTTCAGTTTAATTTCTGACAGGAGCTAAATGGAAACAATGCTTCCATCAGTCTTGCTATAAGGCTCTACCCTTGCATGTTTATTATCATCTTACAGTGTTGGATCACCACAGTAAGCTTGGGCCATTATCAAATCGTTATCTAAGGGGAAAAAGTACACAAATTCTTCAGTCAATACTAGACCATGGCACTGAATTCTGTATTTAAATTTAAAAGCACATTAAAAAGCAGGGAGTTACTACCAGCCAAGCCAACCTGTGACTTAGAGTGCAGATGAAGATAAAAGGGATTTACTGCAAGAGATCTCACACCTGACAACTGGTCTGTCTCCATCAATTAGGAACCAAATTCCAGATGCTTTTTATTCAGAGATGTGCAAGAGCCCCAGAGCAGTCCTGTGCCCGTTCTCAGCAGCAAGGCCACAGCCTCAGCTTGTGCCAGTCACCAGGCAAGGGCCATGGAAACCACAGACACCCCCAGCTTCTACAAAACACCGAGCAAATACCTTTGTATCCATCCAGCTCAGAGCACAGGCTCTGACCTGCACTTTCACATCGTGGTCTCTGGTGGGAGGAAGGCTCTCCTAGGACAGATTCACAGTTGCTACATTAGACAATGGATGTGCCCACGGGAGCTTCTCCAGCTCCTGAAAGCACTTCCCCACTTTTTAGATTGTTTTGTAGGCAGAACAGGCAGGTTTTTTCAAGGAAAAGAGGATTACCACACTATTTTGGATACATCTGTATTACTATTATTATTACTGCTATTATTATCCTCCTCATCATCATTATATTATGATAGTATTATTGCAAAGTGGTCACTAGACCTTACTTACCATTATAATCATCATTATTATTATATTACTATATTATTATTGCAAACTGACCACTAGACTTTACTAAACCTCATCAGACAATGACATTATTTTTCTGTTGAGGCCTTTTTTTCCCCTTTATCTGAGGCACAAATCCTGACAAACCCACTGAGGTCAATATTCAAGTGCAAAATGAAGTCCAAATGGCATCAAATAAACAACCCCTGTAAGAACTGTTGTTCTAATCCCAAAGCTGATAAATTCCTCAAGCTCTATTTCTACTTTTTCAGTGACCAGAAAATTCAGCCAGGAAATGTGGACCCAGGGTTCATTTTTCATGCCTGCAAAGCTTGTTTGTAAAATCTGGACACCAAAACTGCAGAGAAATCCAGGACTGGTCTTGGCAAGTGCTGCCTGATGAAAAAATACACCTCCCCTCCCTTCCTTTGGCTGCCTGTGTGTGCAAGGATCCTACCAGTCCTCTCCCAAGCCTGCAGAAGATTTCAGTGCTTCAATTCCCCCGTGGCATTCAGCCAAACTCTCCTCTCCCACTCCTGATGAACAGAGCTGTTCTGATGGGAACTCACTCTTTCCTGGAACACAAATGTCATTTCCTCTCCAGGAGAATTCTGCTGACCGTACAAGGCCTTCATAGCGACCTGAAAAAACACAGCAACCAAACGGTGACATCTGCAGTGTCTGTAGGGCAAACGAGGAATTAAAGCCCTGCTAAATTAAATTGGAACACTCTATAAGAAACACAGCAATTGTTTGCAGGCAATTTGAGTCTTTGTGATACAGAAGTTCTAAACCAGATCAACAAGTTTAGCTGGCCATAGCAGAGAAAATACACAGGACTGAGGATCACAGAATCCCAGACTGGGCTGGGTTGGAAGGGACCTTAAAGCCCATCCAGTGCCACCCCTGCCATGGCAGGGACACCTCCCACTGTGCCAGGCTGCTCCCAGCCCCAATGTCCAGCCTGGCCTTGGGCACTGCCAGGGATCCAGGGGCAGCCCCAGCTGCTCTGGGCACCCTGTGCCAGGGCCTGCCCACCCTGCCAGGGAACAATTCCTGCCCAATCTCCCATCCAGCCCTGCCCTCTGGCACTGGGAAGCCATTCCCTGGCTCCTGGCCCTCCATGCCTTGTCCCCAGTCCCTCTCCAGTTCTCCTGGAGAATCCCTTCAGGTATTGATAAACGTACAGCAGAAAAGGCACTGAATGACATAGGATTTACTGACGGGTGCCCCATGCAGTACAGGGAATCTTTGCCACCCAGCCACACAATTCAGACAGGGGCAGTGCAAAGGGAATACAGGGAATACAGGGAACACAGGGAATACAGGGAACACAGGGAATTCGAGTCCAGGAATACAGCGAACCTTACGTGTGACTTCACCAAAAATCACCGCTTGGGTTTCTGGTCTCCTCTCCCGACACGGCCCGTGTCGTCCTCAACAAGCAGGAACCTTTAAGAAAGGAAAAAAAATCCCAACAAAACTGAGTTAATAAGGAAAAATGAAAGCACGGAGCAGAGGCAGGAAATCATGCGACCATTATTGCAGCACTAATCCCTGAGGGACCACCCCGAGACCCCGCACATGTCGGGCCCGTGTTCGCTCCGCGACCCACGGGCAACCTCCTAAGGGCTCCGAGAGAACGCGCCCCGCACCGAGAGGCTCCAACAGGCCCGGGCCGACCCTCAAGGGCTCAGGGGCTCCGCCTCCGCGGGACTCCGGAACGCCGCGACGCGCCCGTGGTTGCCATGACGCTCCTTCACTTCCGCCTCTCCTCTCCGGCACCGCCCCCTCGGTCCGCAACCAATCACAGCCTCTGGCAGCCCCGACAGAGCTTGCGATTGGTCTTGATGGCCGCCACTCATGGTGAAAGCTGGAGCGCGATTGGACCCCGCGGATGTCACTCATTCCATGAGACGAGGAGGGAGGCTACGGCGCCCGGGCGGCCTCTGGGAAGTCGCCAGGGAGAGGGAGGGGACGCCACCCGCAATTACCTCACGAATTAACACCGTATGCACAACGAAGGCCCCGCGCGCAGGCGGCGAGGAGGGAGCGGCGGCCGCCCCACACCGCTCCCAGAGGGCTGACCCCCTCAGCCTGGCAGAGCCGTGATTGGTCGGGGAGGCGGGTCCTGCCGCTGTTCCGGTCTCTGATTGGTGATCTGCCCTGCCCGTCCCGCGGGGGGCGGGCGGAGGCCGCGCGTCAGAGCGGGGCTGTCAGAGCCCTGATTGGCCGGAGGGGGCGGGGCTCTTCCGTTTTTCCGGTCTCTGATTGGTGGAACGCCCTGCCAGTCAGGCGGGGGCCTTGGCCGCGCGTCAGTACGGCGGCCGCGAGGGGCTCCTCCCCCTCCCCTCAGACGGGGCGAGGGTGGCGATGGCGCGTCCGGCGGAGGCGTCTGCGGGTGCCGCTCCGGCCCCTCCGGCCCCTCGGTGCCCTGGCCGCGGCCGGGGCTGTGAGTAGGGCCCGCACAGACATGAGGTACGGCCTGGCGGGACGGGGGCAGCGGGGGGCGCGGGCTGCGAGCGGCGGCGGTTCAGCCCAGGCCGGCGGGGGGGCAGCGCCGCCTCAGCCCCTCACGGTGCCCGGGTGTGTCGCGGTGCCAGGGCCCAGTTTCTGCTCCTCGCTTCCTTCGGTAGCCGGGGCGGGCGGTGAGTGATGCTGCGCCCCTTGCTGTGGCCGGCTGCCTTCTCCTCCTCCTGTTACCGTAACGTGTGGCGGTACCGCCGCAGGGTTTCTTCAGCGCCTTAAGTCACCTTGGTCCCGCTGCGTCCGGCCGCTGCTCCCTGCACCCGCTGCGCCCTGAGCGAGGGGAAGGAGCAGGGCTATCCCCTGGGAATGCCATCCCTGGGGAGTGCCCTCCGTTGGGAATGCCATTCCCTGGGAACGCCATCCCTTGGGAGTGCCGTCCCTTGCGGCTTGGAAAAGGGCACCAGTGGAACGAGGAAATGTTGTCGGGGCGTCGGGAAAAGGAAGCCTGTCCATGGATGGGGTTGTGTCCCTGTGTGTGCCTCTGCCTCGGATGAGCAGACAAGTTTGTGGATGACATTCCCTGTGGATAGCTTTTGTTCTGATTCAGCTGCTGCTTTATTTGGGGTGAAGTATGGGGTTTGCTTGCAGAAAACAACGTTTTCTGTGAATTCTGTCTTTCTCTGCCCCATGAAGGGAAAACACTACCATGGCTCACCAGAGAGTATCGTTTAGTAAATAATTCCTATTAGCAAACCAGCTAGCATTTCAGGTGGGAGAGTGTGGTCCTTCTTAAAACAAGAAACACTCTGTCCTCTTCTACCTCTTCCCACTGCCCAGTTCCAAAGTGCTTTTTGTTTACAGCTTAGATGGCAATAGCTGTCGATATTAACTAAATATATATTGGAGTCAAGCTCCAAATGGATGCATTTTCTTTAATCAAAAATCCAAACTGTATTTTGGGTGTTGATGACTCTGGAGAGTGTTACTCCACACGGTTTCCTTCTTTCTTTTACCTTTTGTTGTAGTCACCTGTGACTTCCATTGCTGAATACGACCTGGTGATGTTCTCACACAGGAAGCTTCCTTAGGACCTGAGGAGCGGCTGGAGCTGGGCCAGGGCAGGCTCAGGCTGAGAGCAGGGAAAGGTTCTTCCCCCAGAGGCTGCTGGGCACTGCCCAGGCTCCCCAGGGAATGGGCACGGCCCCGAGGCTGCCAGAGCTCCAGGAGCGTTTGGACAGCACTGCCAGGGATGCCCAGGCTGGGATTGGTGGGGGGTCTGGGCAGGGCCAGGGGTGGGACTGGGTGATCCCTGTGGGTCCCTTCCAGCTCAGGATATTCTGTGATAGTTTATAGCAGTGAATTGATACCAAATTCTCCTTTGTCTTTTGAAATTCCCCACTGCACCCCCAGAGCCCTGCCTGAGAGTCTGAAGTGTGGGAGGAGGACTCTTGCATTTCTCTGCACCCCCATTCCCAGCTGCAGGAGGGGGGTACCTGCCTGTGGATGCTGAGCAGGTGTCCTGACTGCATCCCAACTACAGGTAGAGAAAACAGCTGCATTTTCTGTTCCCTCAGAGCTCAGGCTGTGCAGCTATGGCTGTAAATCCCAGCAGGCTGAGCCCGTCCAGCCTGCGTGATAAGCCCTGGTGTGCCCTCCCTGATTTTGGCAGCCTGACAGGGGTCATGCTTTGTGCAGACGAATGGTTTCCGAACAGTTTCTCCAGTGTCTGAGGCTCAGACTTCCCTGGAGCTGAGTGGGCTGCTCCCTGCACTGGCTGCCTCACAAACCACACTCCATTCTTTCAGTTCCTGTGTTCCCTCTGTAATATCCCACTGTCTTTCATTCCACACAAGATCCTTTGCAGAGTAGCTGTGTTGATAATTTTCCTTTATGTCCCGATTCTTAGATGAAGTAAGAATTGGGGTCTCAAAGCCGTGAGCTGCAGAGCCTGTTCTGTCTCTTGCTGCTGTTTGGTGCCCTTTCCTTAATGCCTCTAATAATGCAATTAGGGTAGATTTGGATTCAGGAAAGAATGTGAATCTAGCAATGAAATAATTCTAAATGATGACGTTGAATAGCCTTTTCTGGTCTGTCTTTGTACTCTAATCAGGGATTGTAATTTTAGCTTTTAGTAGGATGACAACAGGGAAAAGAGGAATAGAAGAATAAAGAAAAAAACGTTAAGGAAAATACAAGCAATGGGTTGAGGAATGGGGAGATCAGCGGGGTGGAAGTTTTCTGTAAGAAATCCTTCCCTGGGAGGGTGGGCAGGCCCTGGCACAGGGTGCCCAGAGCAGCTGGGGCTGCCCCTGGATCCCTGGCAGTGCCCAAGGCCAGGCTGGACATTGGGGCTTGGAGCAGCCTGGCACAGTGGGAGGTGTCCCTGCCATGGCAGGGGTGGGATGGGATGGGCTTTGAGGTCCCTCCCAGCCCAGCCCAGCCTGGGATTCTGAGGTCAGGAGTTACCAGCCATAGACATTTCCCCGTGCTGTGTGCAGTAACAGAGCAGAACGAACCAGCAGCAGATTGCTTTGAGGGGCGCGTTTCCGCTGGGGGCGGCTCAGAGTTGACCTGCTTGGAACCAAAGAGTTGTGAGGGGTTTTGGTTTCTTTTACCATAAACCAACCCAAGGGTTGCCTCAGCTGCTGTTGTGTGCTGGGAGCTTCGAGTGCTCATTGCTGTTGTGTTGGACACAGCTGCTGAACTTGGGATGCCCCCTCCACAGCAACTTGGTTTTGTTTTTACTTGCCAAGCATGAAATTGGGGTGGGGGGATGGTGGACAATCAGAAGCAGGGTCCAGGCTGAGATCTGGTGATAAATGACTTGTGCACAGAAAACCTCACTGTGAAGTGCTAAAACCTCTGTGGGATTTGTGGGACAAATCTGTTACCCTCTGTTAAAGTGCACTTTGTATAATTTAAAAAGAATATACTGAATTCCACTGATTATTTTTGGCTGGCATTGTCACTATAGGCATGTGTTGGGATTTTAATTGCAGATGGTAGGATTTATAACGGTATTTGCCAGTCCCTCATACAACAAACATAAGCTGTGAGGTTTTGGAGAGCACGTGGATGTGTCTGATGGATCCACCTGTCTGGAATGAGTCTCTCTCTTGAGCTCTGTGTGTGGCAGGGCTGGAGGTGGTCAGGTTCCTGACAGAGAAATTCCAGCTATAGCTGCAGGAAAGCACTAATTACTGATAGTAATTAGAAACTAATCTCTCCTATGCAAACAGGGCATTGTCTGTCCCCTCCAGAGGATCAGCTTCTTGACCAGAATAGAAAATTTCTATTTAATAGAAATTAAATAATTTTGAGTAGGAAGGAGTGAAGAGAGGTATCCTTGGGCATTCCCAGGAAGAAAGGGTATTCTAGTTTTGATGCAAAAGGTACATTTTTACAGTATTCCCTTCACTGCAATCAGTCAAAACACAGAAAACTTAACTGACATAATAAATCCTTGGTTTGGTTTTCTCTTATCAAACTTACGTGTGTTGGATATTGTATTTTACTTTTTCATGTGTTGTTTTTAAGGTAATTGAATTAATTAGTGTTAGTGTCCAAGTGGACATCATTTCTCTGTGAAGTCAGCTTTTCACAAGTTGTGTGGTAAAATGTGTGTCTGGGATTCTGAAATAATCATGAGCGTCTGAAACCTCAGTCTCTGCTGTGTGTTTCTCTTCCACAGCAGTTTCCTTTCCTTTCCTTGCATTGTCCCTCATGGTTGTGTGTGCCCACAGTTGTGAGAGCTGACCTCTCAATCCTGTGAATTTAAGAGTAAGGTTTTGTGGGATGGCAATCCTGGAAAATCAAGGGCTTGATGGTATATTCCATATTACAGGTAAATATACTGCTACTGGTAATGTAGATTAGCAAACCCTAATGACACTATTAAAATTATTTCACTGCAGACTCATTGTCTTAAAAGTTCAGGTTTTCCTTTGTGTTTTGATCCTTTGGATTTCCATGGAGATTCTCTCCCTCAATATCTTTGAAGGATCTAGCCCTGGGCATGACTAATTGGCTGTAAATGACTGGGCAAGGATTTAGCTTTGCATCATCTCAAGGTACAGTTTTACTTGCTTCATAGAAATGCACAGTTTGTAGGAATAGTTATTAATATACTTTGAAAATACACAGAACACCTGGATTTAAAACCTGTGGTTCCTGAAGGAGGGTTCCCATGGAGCCACCTGGAATGGTTGGCACCTCTCTGGAGGACTCAGAATGAACCTCCTCTGGAGCACATGGATTTCTGTACTTCCATACAGAACTGTAAATATTTACAGCATTTAAGTATTCCTGTAAAATAATCCAATCTACCAGAGGGCAGGGCTGGATGGGAGATTGGGCAGGAATTGTTCCCTGGCAGGGTGGGCAGGCCCTGGCACAGGGTGCCCAGAGCAGCTGGGGCTGCCCCTGGATCCCTGGCAGTGCCCAAGGCCAGGCTGGACATTGGGGCTTGGAGCAGCCTGGGACAGTGGGAGGTGTCCCTGCCATGGCAGGGGTGGCACTGGATGGGCTTTGAGGTCCCTCCATCCCAACCCATCCTGTGTTAGAATCACACGTGCTGTGAGTGTGTAGTCCAGGTTTCCCAACCTCCCTCTGGGATCCTGCAGGGCTGCTGACATCCAGAGGGTGCCCATGGCAGAGCCGCTTTGGGGAAACAAGAACTTTTAGTCTTTTCTCCCAGTACTTTTAAGTCTCTGTTTTGAGTCCTTAGAACCAGTATATGAGAGAAATGTTTAAATGGTGTCTGGTTGTATTTGTGCAAAAGAGCACCCACCATCTTGGGGGGAAGGAGAAGAGGCATCTCCTGTTTTCTGCCCGATGCTCATCCTGCCAAGCACACGTGGACTTTTTGTTCCTTGCCCTCCCAGCTGAATTGTGAAGGAGAGATTCAACCTTGGCTGCTGGGCAGGGAATTCAGCTGTGTCTGTACAGCCTGAACAGCCTCAGCTGCCCAGCTAGCTGAGGCTGGATAAAGGCAGCTGCACTTTCAGCTTTCAGAGGTCAAGGTGAGTTTGGGAGGGCTCTTTTGATGGCAATCTTTATATTGTGCTACAATATAACACCTATGATTGTGTGCTGGAAACTTACTGCTTGTATCTTAAGTGTTCACAAGACTGATCTGAAAACTGAAGATAGAATCGAGCTAATTTTGTGTTAATCACAAATTAAACACAGAACTCTGTTAATCATCATGTCTTTATAGTGATAAAGTCTCTTATTCTACCTGTAAAAATACATTTTTTCATTTATATTACAATTTCAAATTCCCAGGCACCAGGTTATGGGCTGGTCTGTGCAAGGTGCAATATTTAATGATTTTTAAGTAAGTTTTGCACCTGGCCTTCAGGTGTGGACAGATTCTGTAGGGATTCCTGTGGTTTTGGTGAGGAGGTGCAGCCAGGAGCTCAGTCACCCAGTTCATAAATCTTCAGGGTATTTTGGGGAAGTACAGTTAATTCTTACAGACAATCATAAAAGCTGACAACTTGAGAGCTGTGTTTTGTAACGAAATGCCACTAATCTGGTCATGTACTAAATGGGATGATGTAATCATTGAATTTCTTGAGCAAAAATCCTGACATTTTCCTTTGAGTCACATGTGAGCCCCAGCTGGATGAACTCAGCTCTCTGGAGCTCACAGACAGACAGGCTCCTGTGATACTCGGCGCTGGGGTTGCTGGCTGTCTGTCTTGCATGGACATTTGGTGTGATTTGGTTTTTTTAGAGGCAGTTCTCTGCCCTGCACCTTTGGTGCAGCTGCTGCCTGTGCCTGTGGTTGCTTTCCCAGCTCCCTGCCTGCAGCCATGCCCATTCTTACCTGTTCTTTTTTTCCTCTCTTTTGTCCTGCATCTTTATGTCTTCATTTTAATGGTCCCTTGAGTTTCAGCATTATCTGAAGGCTGGCAGGTGTTCTCTCCCTTACCCTTTGTATTTTGATGTTCATAGGTTCTGTTCTGTTGGTGATTGTAAGGGCCAATCCCAACCAGGAAAAACTTTGTAACTGGAACTGGGTTGTAGAGAGAGATCGGAAATACTTTAAAAATTTTCTTCCTTGTTAACACCTCTATTCTTCAGTGTGGGCTTGAATTTCAAACAACAGAATAAATGTCAAAGAGAAGAGGGCAGATGTTTTTGTTACAATAAAGTAGTGTGGCATGAAGTTACTGTAGGTGTTCAGGGTAGTATTAAATTTAAAAGCAGACATGTAACAAGGTTTTCCCCTATCCTTTTCCAACTGCTCCTCATAGTTGTCTTTTATATATATGTATTTTTTTAATTCTGGTTTGTAAAATTACTTTTCAGAGGAAGAGTTCAAAGCATAAAAGTGTTGAAATATGTTTTCACATAAGGTCATCTATCTTGAATTCATGGCAGGACATTGTGGATTTTTGAAGTATTTAAGGACAAAGTTGGGAATCAGCCATTACCCAACTTGGAAACTTCTGCATGTTCTGGTGTTCTGCTCTTACTCTGTTCTTCAAACCACATGAATATAATGTGCTCATTAAAGAACAAACAGCAACCTGCTATTTAACATAATGCAGGAATTTTAAGAAATATGACTGAAATCTAGTTTTTGTGGATATTTTCTGCTGAGAAATGAGATTGCTTCAAGGAAATGTCAAATAATGATGACATGACCAAAGGAAGAAGGCAAATGCAATTAATTTTTTGGGTGGTGTAGCACTTGATGCCGTGCTGGCATTACTGATCAGCTCCAGCTGGCGCTGGCTCTGGCTGTGCTCCGGAATCTCTGGCTTCACTGGGGTCAGTGAGTCTGTCTCAGGGTTGGAAATTCCTGTGGGCCAAGGCTTCTTCAGATGGCTTTGGTGGGACAAAAGGGGGATCTTGGGCTTGTGAAGAGGAGATCCTTAATTTATCCTCCCGTTTGGTGCTTCCTGGTCTCTGACCCCAACCTGCTGACAGGAAGCTGAGGTGTTGTCCATGCTCAGAATGTGCCTCCTTATCACAGCTGTTATCAGAGTAATCTGAATGGAGCTGAAGCTTGTGCAGCATTTTCACTTTACCAGCTCCATGCTTTTTTTAGGTTGTTTAGTCATCCTTTTTGCAGAGTCTGAAGTTATGGATGGCCAGTAAATCCCAGAGCTCTGTGCGGTGACTGGAAAGCTCTTGTGACACAGGAATAGGAAGTTCTCCAGCTGCAGTCTGGCAGGATTGCCTGGCATGGATTGTTTGGTGCTGCTCTTTCAACTCCTCATCTAAATCTGAGGGCATTGCTTCAAACTCGTGCTGTCTGCAGATGATGCAAGCAGAACAATTTTGCTTTGTGAGGAGGGAAGAAGCTGCATCCTTTAGAGTCAAGTGCTTTCAGTGTTACTCTGAGCTGCTGACAAATGCTATTGTATGGCTTAAAAAATCACTTTGTCTGTTTTAACTACTGGGGATATTTAACCCAAAGAGTTTAATCTGCTTTTTAGATCTTAAAACCAAACCCCCAAGTACCTCTCCTCTGTCCCCCCCAGCTCTACATGAACATGTGGTGCCCTTTCCTGGTCTTCCCTCTGGTGAGCAGGGGCAGGACCCAGGGAGCAGCTGGAGCTGGGCCAGGGCAGGGTTAGGTTGGATTTTAGGGAAAGGTTCTTCCCGCAGAGGCTGCTGGGCACTGCCCAGGCTCCCCAGGGAATGGGCACGGCCCCGAGGCTGCCAGAGCTCCAGGAGCGTTTGGACAGCGCTGCCAGGGATGCCCAGGCTGGGACTGGTGGGGGGTCTGGGCAGGGCCAGGGGTGGGACTGGCTGATCCTGTGGGTCCCTTCCAGCTCTGGATATTCTGTGATTCTATGATTTTAGGAAATCTGGCAAAGTTTTCTGTTTATCTCACTTGTAATTTGAATACAGTCTTTGTACAGCAAAATGTAATGTGGGATCTCTGAGCCTTTAGACACCACCATTTCACAGAATCCCAGAACCCCTGAGGCTGGAAAAGCCCTCCCAGCCCAGCAAGGCCCAGCCGTGCCCGATGCCCACCTTGTCCCCAGCCCAGAGCACTGAGTGCCACCTCCAGGCACTCCTGGGACACCTCCAGGGATGGGCACTCCAAACCTCCCTGGGCAGCTCTTGCCAAAGCTGATGTGTTTGTGCTGTGCTCCTTGGTCAAACTGCAGCCAAACCCTTGAGGTTTCAATTGGAGAATTCAGAATTTCTCAGGTGAACTGTGGGATTCTGAGCTGGTTTCACTCTGCTCCCGCTTGTCTCTCATGACAGACTTTGGAGCCCTTGCTGAGAGAGGAGGAGAACTGCAGGACTGAAAAGAGTAGGGATATGCAGGATTGCTTTTTCCTTGTTGGGATGCCCACTTGCTTGGAGGCAGGGATAGAGAACCGGAGCTCTGACCTTTCGGTGTCTTGGCTCATGTTGGTGGTTGGCTCGCAGAGTTGAGCGTGTTCCAGGGATGACATGTTAGCTGGAATCTCAGCGGCCTCACAGGCTGCACTCTGTTCAGCTGCAGTTGTTGCTGGGTGGACTCTGCTGATGGCTGAATAATAAACCTTGTGCCCATTGTGTGTTGGGGGGCTTTAAGGACTTTTGTAAGAGGCAGGGAGGATCTTCTGATGGGTGATAAAGTTGCTGCAGTCAGGAATCACATGAAGCTTCAGAAATAATGTTGCATTTTTTTCTGCTCTCTTTGCTTCAACCAGGAAAATGTTACTCTGTAGCTCCGAGGAAATCAGGCTATCCTGCTGGAGTTGCTCAATTCCTGGAGTTTCTAGAATCTGTTATAGTAATGCCAAGTTCCGGCTTTCCCTGGATTACCTTGATGCAATCCTGGATTAAACCACCTGGGGTTTTTTAGGGAAAGCAAAGCACGGTCTAGCTGGGGCAGGGCAACAACTACATGTGTGCAGGGAATATAATCATGCTGAATCTCTTCAATTGTTATGTTAAAATGAGACGTTCTGCTTGGGAAGTTCAAACCAGTAACAGAAATTTAGTCCTTGTGTTTAAAATACCCCCTTCAAAATCCTGCCAGCATTATGAATGAGAAATGCTGACTCAGTCCAGCTTTGTGCACTGAAATGAGACCCAGGAAACTTGAGCACTGAAATTCTGGTGACACTTTATTTCCTTTTGTGAGGAGGTTTATTGTGCTTTACTATCCTTCCCCAGCTTCCGAAGGGAGGGGGGAAAAAAAAGGGAAAGGGGAGAAATAAATAAATCCATATTAAACAAAAGTTCCTTGAATCGTCCACAGACCCATGTGTGCAATTCCTCTCCATCTGAGGTACCTTTTAGCTGGAGAGGTTTGGAAAGGCAGCAAATATTAGGGCTATGAAGGGGCAGAAGGCTGCAGCTGGCCTGGATATGCCAAGATGGAGCTTTCCAGGCTGGCTTTGCTCTGATGAATGTGTTTAATGTGGCAGCAGCAGTGTCTAGTTCTGTACCAGCCATGGACAAGGGGCTGCCTTGGCTTTTCTGGAAATCCCTGAATGGGTTGGATTGGGAGGGACCTTAAAGCCCACCCAGTGCCACCCCTGCCATGGGCAGGGACACCTCCCACTGTGCCAGGCTGCTCCAAGCCCCAATGTCCAGCCTGGCCTTGGGCACTGCCAGGGATCCAGGGGCAGCCCCAGCTGCTCTGGGCACCCTGTGCCAGTTCTCCAGTACTTTTGTGAAGTAGCTGGGATCCCCACAAGGAGCCAGGCTCTGCAGCTGGGGAGGAGAGCTGGGAAAACACCAGGTGAGCAGAATTAACCAAAAGTGGGAAATGGAATCAGTCTCAACTGAGGTACTTTTCAGTCCCTGGAGGGGCATGGAGTGACAGGACAAAGGGGAATTGCTTTAAGATGAAGGAGGGCAGGGCTGGATGGGAGATTGGGCAGGAATTGTTCCCTGGGAGGGTGGGCAGGCCCTGGCACAGGGTGCCCAGAGCAGCTGGGGCTGCCCCTGGATCCCTGGCAGTGCCCAAGGCCAGGCTGGACATTGGGGCTTGGAGCAGCCTGGGAAAGGGGATGAGCTTTAAGGTCCCTTTCAGCCCAAACCATTCTGTGATTTCGAACATTTACCCATTGAATTCTGTTGTTATCCCTGTACAATATTATGAAACCAGGTGAATACATTCTACCAATAATTTCATCTTGCTTTAGCTTGGCTTTGTCTCTCATTAAAGATTAAAAACTTTATTCTGTGAAGATTTAAATAGAAACAAAGCCTTGTTGTGATAGAAGGAAGCAGAGCTGTTACCTAGTTAGGTGGTTTTCACCTTTCTTTTGATTTGTAGACTTCTAAAATAAGCATTCCGAGGATGTGCACTTGGGCTAATGTACATGAACCTAATACTAGGCTTGATTTTCCTTATTTTTACCTGGAAGTTTCCTGTTTTGTGTTTGAGCTAAGAGAAAGCACACACATGAATTCTCATGGTGTCTCATTCTTGTTTTGCTGAGAAAAATGCTTCAACTGAGGTGCTTGTTGGCCTGCAGGAGGGAGGTTGGATCTTTTTATGTCTTTGCACATCAGGAAACGTAGAGCAGGAATGGCTTCATGTAAACATGGGGACAGCCAGATCACTGCATTGTTCTGAGAGCTTACAGGACCCAAATTACAGACAGAGAATCCCTGGGATCCCTGAGGCTGGAAAAGCCCTCCCAGCCCAGCCAGGCCCAGCTGTGCCCGATGCCCACCTTGTCCCCAGCCCAGAGCACTGAGTGCCACCTCCAGCCCTTCCTGGGACACCTCCAGGGATGGGCACTCCAAACCTCCCTGGGCAGCTCTTCCCAAGGCCTGAGCTCCCTTTCCATGGGGAAATTCCTGCTGCTGTCCACCCTGAGCCTGCCCTGGCCCAGCCTGAGGCCGTTCCCTCTCCTCCTGTCCCTGTTCCCTGGCAGCAGAGCCCGACCCCCCCGGCTGCCCCCTCCTGTCAGGGACTTGTGCAGAGCCACAAGGTCCCCCCTGAGCCTCCTTTGCTCCAGCCTGAGCCCCTTTCCCAGCTCCCTCAGCCGCTCCTGGGGCTCCAGCCCCTTCCCAGCTCCCTTCCCTGCCCTGGACACGCTCCAGCCCCTCCAGGTCTTTCTTGATGTGATTGATGTGCAGGTGCCACTGTAGAGCTGATGTGTTATGTGACTGCTTCACATCCCCGGAAGCTCCCCTGATAAACTCGTCCAAGGGACATGGAAATAGTAGTGAAGTTGGCCTCTTGGTTGTGGGAGTGTAACCAGTGTGGAAAAGCCTCATGGAAATGCTGCTCCAGAGGAGAGAGGCTGCTGGAGTGATGTCCTGGCAGAGTAACAGAAGGTGCACACCTGGGTGTCTGTTTACCTGCTCCTGGTTATCAGATTTGTTTTAAACTGCCTGAGTTTTGTACAGAACTTGGATTTACACTGTGTTTTGGATCACAGCAGTAAACATAGTTTTCTCCTCCCACTAGGAATAGCTAAATTTGTTGCGAAAATATTTGGCATTTGTATCCAGTTTGTTCTGTTTGAAAAATATCTCCACAGCTGGTTGCTATAGAATCATTATATTCCTTCCAGATTTAATGGTTAGTGTTGGATACAGTGGGGAAGTTATTGGCAAGGTAACTGAAAAAAATGTGTGAAGTTCTTTGTCCCTGGGGACGATGCTGGATCAGTGCCTCCTTGCAGGACTCCTTTATTCCTGGTATTCAATGGCTGGCGGGAGCAGTGCTGGTGGATCTCTGACCTCTGGCACTGTGGATCTGGTTACTCATATTTTTGGCCAGGCTGTTACATTTTAATGTTATGGCTCATTTTTTTTCCTCCCTTAGATCTCTGTGTATCTGTTCAGTCTGTCCAGTTTAGGGAGAAGCATTTAGAAAATGAGGTTTGCCTGAGTTTGTTATGGGTCTCAAACACTGAACTTTGCATTGAAACCAAATTAAATCTCTCCTGCAACTGTGAGATCCTGCTTGGAACATCTGTGATTCCCCCTCAGGCTTTTTGGGGCTTTTTTTATGTGTGTTTTTTTTCTTCATAGTGCTTAATTCACACAGGATTTCTGTGTGTTACTGGGGCTTGGTACTCTGCAATTGCTGTTTTCCGAAGCAGATCAATTCTTCTATCACACAGAGTATTTTCCAGGGTTCCACTGAATTCCCATATGCAGTCCCCTGGAATATCATATCTAAAGGTTTTGCCTATCTAATCAAAGCTTTTTAGTGTTTAGGGAAACCAGCCTGAAACACAGGGTGTGGGCAGGGCACTTCATGCCCTTCATCCTGTATCCCTTCAGGATTTATTAGGAATGTTCTCTCCAGGGTTTGGGGGAAGCCGCGTGTGGTATTTGCTTGTTCAGGCAGGTGTGTTTGGATGTGTCTTAATATTCTGCATGTTTTATTTAGAAGTGAGCTAACAGCTTCCTGAACTGTCAGCAATGAAATGAATTTCAAAGAAAGACGCACATAAGAATCTCCAAATTTTGAAGTAGGTGAGCAAAAGACAGAACTTAGTCCTCTGTGTAGTCTGATTTGGGCTACTGGCACAGGGTGCCCAGAGCAGCTGGGGCTGCCCCTGGATCCCTGGCAGTGCCCAAGGCCAGGCTGGACACTGGGGCTTGGAGCAGCCTGGGACAGTGGAAGGTGTCCCTGCCCATGGCAGGGGGTGGAATTAGATGAGCTTTAGGGTCCCTCCCAACCCAAAATTTCTGTGATTCCATGATTTCTGGCTTCAGCTCTGCCATGCCAATCTGTGTTTCAGGAAGATTTTCCTCCCTTTCCCATGGTTGTTAGGCAGTAGGTGTCTTCCCAGTGTTCCCTGACACGTTCTAGTGCACGTTGTCCTGAGGTGTTGTATTTCCTCCTCAGCCTGCAGGATTTGCTCTGTTGCCCAGGTTCTTTGCCTCATTCCAGCCTGATTCTCCCAGCTGGTACCTCCAGTTCCTGGAGGATTTTAACGCAGTGCTTTGACACCATATTGGCTGCTGGCAACCAGGATTTGGGAGGCCCCTGCAAGCCCCTGTTTGGGGCTCTTAAACAGGAACCTTTCATAAGGCTGAGGGAATGATCTCAGGGTTGGAAGATGCAGATTTTTCTGCTGGGCCCAATTCAAAAATCTTTCTCCTTTGTTCATGTTCTGAAGGAACGGGAGGTGCTGTTTGGGTTTTTTTTTCCCTTTCTCCCTACTCCTTGAGCATTCCAATTCCCAGCTGTCCAAGCAATGATTAAAAGAGCCATAGACAAACATATACCCCAGATACTTGTGTTATTCCTTCATTTGTCCTCACTTCAATACCAAGAGTTGAAATAATCAGTAAGATTCTTCAGCAGGGTTTGAATCCATGAGCTGTTGCCATATAGAGTTCCTGTAGCTTGAAAGTTGTCATGGACAATGTTTGCTGGAGAACTACAAATAAAAAGTAAAAAGAACAGAAGTGTGTGAGTAAATGGCCTCTTCATTGTAGAGTGTGAGGGCATCTCTTGCTGGGGGCCTTAATTGAAGATTATTTGCTGCTGCTGTTTTCTTTAACATATGAAGTGGCATTTTTTTATACTGGATTTTTTTTTTCTTGTGTAATTTGGGGTTTCCTTCTTGAAAGTTGCACCAGCCCAGCTGAACATTTGGAGGAGTGCTCTGAGTGCTTGGGTTCTCAAACTGTCAGCAGCAGCATTTAAGCAGATGAGAACTGAGGCATGTTCAGGTAGTTTTATCTCTACCGGTACTTAATTATTCATTTCTGTGAGAAAGCAAAGTGGATTTGATGTAATAAGTGCTCCACAGGGCCTGGTCCAGCTGGTCACAGCTTGGGAACTGAACACATCACCTGGAAAATGCTGTGAATCATCCGTGGCATGTTCAGTGCCTCCATTGGTTTTGGGTCAGGAAAGTACAACCCCCGGGATCAACCCAGGCTGGCATGAGCAGAAGGAGCAGCCCTGGGAGAAGGATTGGGGTGCTGTGGGTGAGTGCTGGACCTGCCCCAGCCCAGAGCCCCCTGTGCCCTGGGCTGAGCCCCAGCGTGGGCAGCAGGGAAGGGATTGGGATGGTGCCCCTGTGCCCCTGTGCTCAGGTGAGAGCCCACCTGCAGAGCTGCCCCAGCCCTGGGCCCAGCACAGGGAGGACGTGGAGCTGCTGGAGAGAGGCCAGAGGAGGCACCAGGATGAGCAGAGGGATGGAGCAGCTCTGCTGGGAGGAAAGGCTGCGAGAGCTGGGATTGTTCAGCCTGGAGAGGAGAAGCTTTGGGCTGAGCTCAGTGTGGCCTTGCAGGGCCTGAAGGAGCCAAGAGGAAGCATGGAGAGAGACAATTTCCAAGGACTGGAGTTGCAGGACAAGGGGGAATGGCCTCAAAATGAAAAATTATGGGTTTAGATCAGGTATTAGGAAAAAATTGTTCCCTGGGAGGGTGGGCAGGCCCTGGCACAGGGTGCCCAGAGAAGCTGTGGCTGCCCCTGGATCCCTGTAAGTGTCCAAGGCCAGGTTGGATGGGTTAGGGTTAGTGGGATAGTGGAAGGTGTCCCTGCCCATGGCACTGGATGAGCATTAAGGTACTTTCCAAACCTTTCTCTGGTTCTATGTATTCATTTTCGTGGTGTCAGTGGTGGTTGAGTGTTATTACCCTTTTCTTTCCCCAAAGAGGGGCAAGTTAATTTTGAGGCAAAAGTTCAGATTCCTTTCTCTGCAAGTAGCCAACTCTCCACCCCAGTGAGTTCATTTTGGGTTTTCTCTTTGCTTCAAGCACCAGTAAATGCCTGTGGTATTTTTCAGGAGGATTGAAAACTTCACTGCTGAGTTTGAAAAAGGCTTTTTTGACTGATGAAGGTTTGATTGTAAATGCTTCAGTATAGGGTGGTTTTGAATAGCTGAAATATTGACAACTTAATTTTTCCTGTACAATACCTTTAGGCTACACTTCTGCAGCCAAATGACTGCCATAAACTCATGCTTGCTGTTTCAGAAGATAATGATTGATGAAGTTGTGGATTCATCATTAGAATGCCAGTTTTCATTTTGAGGTCTCACTCAGAAGGCAAATAACCAGAAATATATTTTTAGCAGGCAGAGTTTATTTTGGAGATGCTGGCAGTTGCCAGCTCGCAGAGAATGCTGTGCTGTGCCGGAGCCAGGAGCGGGAGCTGAGCAGTTCCTGCTGGCTGCGGTGCCAGCTGGGAGAGCCTCTGCTCCTCTCGCTGCCTCCCCAGCTGTCCCCAGGCCCTGCTGGGGACTTCATGCTGCAGCAAGTGGCCCTTGAGCCATCTCCTCTTGGAGTCATAAGACTCCACTGCCAAGGTGAATTGCCCCTATTTTTAACAAGCCAGATGGAGAAATAAAGGAATCCTGATCCACAGTCAGGAGTGACAGCACCTTCAAAGTGGCAGCAGCTTCTGAAATTACCTGGATGAATTTGGATTGTTGGGTTTAATCCACTGCTGCAAGCATGAGCTATAAATTGTGCAGCTTGTTCCTCCTGTGCTATAAATTGTACAAACCTTTCATATCTGTCATTGTCAGGCACTGATCTCTGCTCCCTGTGAGCAGGTTCAGGACCTGAGGGAACAGCTCGAGCTGTGTCGGGGAGGTCTGGGCTGGAGATGAGGAAAAGGTTCTCTCAAAGGTGCTGTCAAGGCAAGTCAGACCCTGAAGGAAACTTCTGTCTTCAGATCATTGTTCTGTGGTGGGTGTAGCACCATCTTCTGAGCAAGTTTAATCTCTGCCCAGAGGTGTGAACCTTGGAAAGCTCAGTCTTTGGGAGGTTTGACTGGAGCTGTGGGAGTTGGAGGGAGGGAAGGGATGAGTTGTGTTTATACCATGGAGTTGCTGTATCCTGCCCTTCCTGCTCTTCCATCATTCCTTGGCCCTCCGCTCCCTTACCTCTCTTTACTATGTTTCATCTCTTCACTTACCTTTTTTCTCTCCCTGCCTTTGCTGAGGAAACATCCTGGCTTGGATCAGCCCCAATGTGTCCAGCAGGACCTGGCCAAGGATTGTGCCATGTGCTGGGCACAGAGAGGCCCCTCGAGGGCTGTGTCCAGTTGTGGGCTCTTGGGCTAAGAGAAACCCTGAGGGGCTGGAGCGTGTCCAGGGCAGGGAAGGGAGCTGGGAAGGGGCTGGAGCCCCAGGAGCGGCTGAGGGAGCTGGGAAAGGGGCTCAGGCTGGAGCAAAGGAGGCTCAGGGGGGACCTTGTGGCTCTGCACAAGTCCCTGACAGGAGGGGGCAGCCGGGGGGGTCGGGCTCTGCTGCCAGGGAACAGGGACAGGAGGAGAGGGAACGGCCTCAGGCTGGCCAGGGGAGGCTCAGGGTGGACAGCAGCAGGAATTTCCCCATGGAAAGGGAGCTCAGGCCTTGGGAAGAGCTGCCCAGGGAGGTTTGGAGTGCCCATCCCTGGAGGTGTCCCAGGAAGGGCTGGAGGTGGCACTCAGTGCTCTGGGCTGGGGACAAGGTGGGCATCGGGCACAGCTGGGCCTGGCTGGGCTGGGAGGGCTTTTCCAGCCTCAGGGATCCTGGCATTCTCTCTTGTGGGTGCAGAGTTCGGGGTGTCTCTGTAGTAACCAACCTGGTGCCGGCACACAGTGTCAGTGGGTGAGGATCAGGCTGTGACATCCCAGGAGAACCATTTGTGGGTGTACTTGGGCACTGATCATCAGTCAGCATGTTAAAAACTTGCGAATGTGAGGGTTTTAAGGAGGAGGTTTGTTTTCATAGCTGCCTTGGCTTTCTTTCTGAATCAAACTTGAAAGGTTTTTTGTTAAGGTTATTATGCTGGGAAATCAGCATCATGTTACAATTTTGCAGTTGGATTTTTTTCCCAGTCCAAGGCTGCCCCACAACCTTGTAGCAAATTTTTCTGATTACAGGGAACTGCAAGCCAGTCAACTTTTGAAGTACCCACAGGGGAGAAATTTGTGAGCTACAGTAAACAAACCTCCCCATACCACAGATTTGTGACTTACAGTAAATAAACCATTAGCACTAACAGCAGCCTTAATGTTCTTATCCTCTTGCAGGAAAAGGAATTTTTATCCTGGAAAGACGTATTAAAGCATTTCAGGACAGGAAAATTACTCTGCAGTGTTATTAACTGTCTAGAGTTCCTGGGTCATTTAGAGAAGGACCATAAGAGAGTTTTCCAGATCCAGCATGAAAAAGGCCCATGCACATGCTGCCTCCCTGCTGCATCCTTCAGAGCAGCTCCAAGTATTTACATGTTGAGGATGAGCATCTCTTCGCTGTTTGATTCAGGGCTCTTAAAAAAAAGAGACCCTGTCTTCCATATCCAGATTTTTCCTTGGAGTTGTTGGCTTTGTGTGCATGTCCTTACTCTCTCTTGCACAGCCTGAAATTATTCTCAGCCCTTGGCAGAAATGCAGAGTAGCTGGAACTTGGGGACACTTGGAGCCCTCCTGTTGCTCCTCAGCAGTTCAGTGGTGCTGCTGTGGGGCAGAGCTAAAGCTGAAATCTGGCTGTGCTCCCAGTAAAGTCTTGTCTTGACCTGTGGCTTTGTGTAGAGACCTGTGAACCTTGCTCTGTTTGCTTTGGGGAAGTCTTGTTCCATAAATCCTCGCACCTCAAGTGCAGTGAAATACATGGAAAGTCTTCCCTTGTTTTGTGTCTGTTTTGCTCATTTGTTTGCTCTGTCTGAACTTGTCATTTCCACTGGTAATGCATCCAGCAGGATTATTCCTGGCCTTGTATCTTAACATTTGAAGAGAGAAGGATTGGATGGGATACTGGGGAGAAATCCTTCCCTGGGGAGGCCCTGGCACAGGATGCCCAGAGCAGCTGGGGCTGCCCCTGGATCCCTGGCAGTGCCCAAGGCCAGGCTGGACATTGGGGCTTGGAGCAGCCTGGGACAGTGGAAGGTGTCCCTGCCCAGATGCAATGGGCTTTAGGATCCCTCCCAACCTAAAACATTCAGTGATTCTTTACTCCAGCCAAGAATAGAAATTTTTCCAGTTGTTGTTGAGATGCAGGAGCCTGATTTATGTGGATTTGTGGGAAAGCACAATTGTCATCTGGAAAGAGAGCTTGGCACATGCCCTTACACAATTTTTTTGTGCCATTCAAATGTATTGCAGTCAATTAATAATTCTATTTAATATAGAAATAGGATTTTTAGGTGGATTGTGCCTTTTAAAAATGTATGTGTATATTTACATATGTTCTATATGTATCTACATGTTGCATTTTATCTTGCAAACTGTTTGTTCTTTCCCTTATCCCATTGCATGTGTCATTTGCCTGGTTTTGTGGTCGCACCTGGGATGGTTTTGCTCTTGTTTGAAAACTGGTTCTAGGCATTTTGAAGGGAATTGATCTCCTGGAACCTGGAAACAGGAAACCCTTGCTTTGGGATATTCCTCATCTCATGCAGTGAAGCCTTTTTTGCTTAATTTCCTTAGAGTGTGCTTAAGGATATTTTAAATAGGAGACAGGAGCTCTAGCAATGGGGCTTTAGCATGTTTAATTCCTTGTTTAAGCTTTATGCAGCCTCTGCACGCTTGACCATGTGAGAGGGTCCCTGACCTTCCCTATGAACTGGTGCCTGCTCAGCCCCCTTTGTAGTGTAAAGAAATTCCTTGATTTTCCAAAAGCCCAAGGGCCTGTCATGTCCCTGTGAAAAACAGCCCAGGAAGTTTCACTGTCAGTTCCTCCAGCATTTGCATTTCTTCCCTATAAAGCTGCTGTTTCTTGCCTGTTGGACACCTTCTCCTGTTGGCCACCTGTGATCAACTGGTGCTGGAGCAATAGGGCTAAGTGTGACCAGAAGGAAGATGCATAACAGAAATCCTGGTCTAAATGCCACAATTTAAGTCTGTTCTTGCATCTGAAGAGCTCCTTGTGTCCTGCAAAATTTTGGAAGACAGAGCTTGGAAGAAATTCAGAGCAAAATGTCCTTGGGTGGGAGATAGGAGCTGCCTCAGGCAGTGGTGACGTGGGCTGACACAGCTATTGAGATGCTGATAAGGCTTGGTAGACGCTGAATGATTCTCCTATTAAACGACTGTTTGAAAATCTGCTTCCCAAATCTGCCCCAGCAGAGCCCTGCACTTATGTAACGGAGAGTTCAGGAGAGCAGCTGCTTGCAGGGCACAGAGTGACCTCCATGAGTCCTTCCAAGGACAGAGCCTTTGCTTTCATCACCAGCTGCAGCTTCTCCCTGCCCTACCAGACCTTTTATCTGCTGCTTTTGCCTCAGAGGAAGGCAAAGGGAATGGAAGTGCACATCCTGAACTCTCCTGACTCAACACTTGTGCTGACTCAGGGCTTTTCCTTCCTTCCTACCCTTCCCCCAGCAGAGCTGTTACTTAGTGGCAGAGGGAGAGAAGGTGAAGTGAAACATCTCAAGAACAGCCGATTTTCTTTTTTTTTTTTACAGTGTCCCCATTTCAAAGGATCAGCTCTAAAGTTGAGACAAGCATGTGGACTTTCACAGCGTAGCTAGGTGGGATTAGGTCAGGCCTACAAGTGATTAAATTTGGCTGGAAGGCCACCATTACTGTCCAAGATGGATATGATGGCTCTGACCTATTCCTTTGGCTTCCCTAATTCCTTTAAAAACATCAGGCTGGGTTGAAACATGGGAGGTCCTGCAGAGTTGTATCATGGGCATCTGTAGGAAAGGGAGGAAAGAAGTTTATCAGCCACTTCCTGGGATATTTCCATGATCTTCTTGATTTGGATGTGCTGCAGCAGTGTCCCCCTCGCTATAGGAGGTGGCCCGAGGTGGGTGGAATAGGTGTGAGAGTTGATGCAGGAATAAGGAAAGGGATAATCTGAAAAAAGCCACGTAATAATTTATTCTGTAGTTGGGCTGGTGCTTGCTGAGCTCCCAGACCAGATCCAGCAGAGATGAGGACGGGCCTGGAGCATCTACCTGCCCAGGAAAGGCTGAGGGGGCTGGGGCTGTTCCACCTCGAGAGGAGCCCCAGCTGAGAGGGGCTGTCAAACAGAACAGACTTGGAGGTCCAAGGGCACACAACACTCGCATCCAGCAGGGGCATCCTGCATCTCCTTGTCCTGCTTTCTGGATCATTCTTGAAGTTAATGTCAGCCAACAACTATTAAACTGAAAATAAAACAAGATACTTACTTTATTTCTTAATAAGGGGTTTAGAAACAGTTGAGTGATGCACTGGCTTTTCACTGTGTTAAATCTTCTAAAATAAGTGTCAGTCACCTCTTGAAAAGGGTGCTGTAATCCAGTCACAGTTCAGTTGGGACTGGAATTACTGGGGGAATGCTGTCAGGATTAAAACAAGCCCATGTGTGAGAGATCCCAGGATCCCTGAGGCTGGAAAAGCCCTCCCAGCCCAGCTGTGCCCAGCCGTGCCCCATGCCCACCTTGTCCCCAGCCCAGAGCACTGAGTGCCACCTCCAGCCCTTCCTGGGACACCTCCAGGGATGGGCACTCCAAACCTCCCTGGGCAGCTCTTCCCAAGGCCTGAGCTCCCTTTCCATGGGGAAATTCCTGCTGCTGTCCACCCTGAGCCTGCCCTGGCCCAGCCTGAGGCCGTTCCCTCTCCTCCTGTCCCTGTTCCCTGGCAGCAGAGCCCGACCCCCCCGGCTGCCCCCTCCTGTCAGGCAGATGATCTTTAAAGTCCCCCCCAACCCAAACCATTCCATGATTCTGGAATACAGAAGTGACTCCTCAGCAGTTTGATCATTGCCACCGGTGGTGGTGATCTGCAGTGGGGAGTTGTTTTGTTAATCTCATCTGGGTGCTTGGCACAAAGTAGAAGAAATGGCAGGACTTGACATTTGTGAAGGTTTTTACTTTCCCAGTGATTCCTGTAAGGAGCAGAAACCCGAAAAAGTTTTGCAGGCTGGTGACTGTGTTAAAATCTGATCTCCAAAGAGCAAGGATTAGAATTCCCTTAATGGCTCAAACTGCTTTTGTTTGCCAACATTGATCCAAAATTACCAGGTTTTGCTAAAACTCTTGAGTGCCTTGACTTGATCCTGGTCGTTCCCATGGAACACCTGCAAACTCCAAACCCTGCTGTCAGCATGGGACACTCTCATCTGATGTCCTGCTTGGAGGGATTTTGTTGTCATTTGGAATTCTTGGAGGATGTGGGGACTTTATCTGGTTGGGTTTGTCTCTTTTTTTTTTTTCCTGTAGGAGGAGGAAGGTGACTGATAAATGGCCTCAGGAATTAATTTTGGCATTCAAATCAAGAATTATCTCATGAGAAATTGTTTAGGAATAGAAATGCTGTGTTGCAGTTTAGGGAAAACAAAAATAGGGTCTTTTTTGTGTAAAATGTGTTTGTATAAAGACACACAACACTGAAATAGCTCAATTATTCTTAATTTATACGTCCTGTGGCTTTATTGCAGTTGTCTCTGTAAACATGGTCTCAGCAGAGCACAGATAACTTTAAATAGAAACTCTAATAAAGTTCTAAGCTGTGTTTTTAAAGTCGATGTATAATACATTGTGAAAGGGATTTTCATGCATGTCTGACTCCTATGAATAAATGTTTTTACTGGAGTTATTTTCAACCTGCTTATTTTTTCGAGGTAAAAACTTTCAACATCAGTACTTAGATATGATCTAGGATTTATATATATGGGGTTGGTCTCTATGTGGTTCAGTTTTATATGAACAAGTTTTAGGGTTAGGGTTTGACCCTCCTTGTTTTTTATAAGTTATATAAATACAAGCACTGCTTGTGTATAGAGTATTGGTTTATGAGAAGAAATAATCTGCAGTAAGGATCAAGAATTTGAATATTTCTGGGCTTAGCAACAGCAGTATAAGGTGGAAGAGAGAGGGAGCCCTGACAGCTGAGCTGGCTGAGCAGGGCCTTTCCTCCCTCACTCAGAGCTGGGGATAAGCAAATGTTTCTCATGAATGTCTGTTTTAACACTCTGTGTGTGTGAAGATAATTGTGTAGTGATGGAAGTTCCATTTGTACATAATATAAAAGTGGTGCTGTTGGAGTGCCTCGGTCCTGATGTTTGTTGTATGCTTTCCATCCCTGTGCCAGGGGGACATCTCATCATCCCCCGGGTCAGGCATGGGGAAAGGCTCCTTGTGCTCTGAACTGCATGGAAAACCGTGGCTGGGGAGGTTGTGGAAGGCAGGAGGGTTTCCTCTAGGGAAAGGTGTCCCTGTCCATGGCAAGGGGTGGCACTGGATGGGCTTTAAGTCCCAACCCAAACCATTCCATGCTTCTGTGATTGCACTCCCAGACTTTTTGAGCTTTCCACCTCCCAGGTGACACACAGGTCAAGCCCCTGAGCACAGGAGATGTTCAGTGCAATTGGAACAACTCTCACAACAGGGTCCTTTCTGCCTGCCCGGAACAGCACAGGCCAATAACCCCAAGCAGAAGGAAATCACACAGAGATCTGCGGAATGGTCCTGTGGGCATTCAAATTATTGATCTCCTGGAATGTCATTGATCTGTCACACTGCTCTCCCTGACCGGGAGCACCAACATGCTCCAGTGCCCCAGACCTGACAGGAGGGGGCAGCCGGGGGGGTCGGGCTCTGCTGCCAGGGAACAGGGACAGGAGGAGAGGGAACGGCCTCAGGCTGGGCCAGGGGAGGCTCAGGGTGGACAGCAGCAGGAATTTCCCCATGGAAAGGGAGCTCAGGCCTTGGAAAGAGCTGCCCAGGGAGGTTTGGAGTGCCCATCCCTGGAGGTGTCCCAGGAAGGGCTGGAGGTGGCACTCAGTGCTCTGGGCTGGGGACAAGGTGGGCATCGGGCACAGCTGGGCCTGGCTGGGCTGGGAGGGCTTTTCCAGCCTCAGGGATCCTCTGACCTTGGTGGGGCCTGTGGGATGGCTGCTGTTGGCACAACACTGGGAATTGGAAAGCTGGAACGTTTGCCTTTTCTGGAGGGTTGGTAAGTACAGAACTCGTGACTGATCCCAGTGTTCAGTGGTTTATACTCTGTGGATGAGATGTGGATCGCTATTCTTTAGGGATGAAGGGATTTGTGTTGGAAGGAGGTGTTTAATGTTGGATTGATTTGGCAAATCCCAGAGCAGCAATGGCTTAAGCTCTTTTGTGACAGGCACAGGTGAGTAGCTCAGTGTTCCTCGTTGTGCTCTCTAGAAGCAGGCCAAAGTATCTGTTGCATCTTCTGACTCTTGTGCAAAATGAACCCTTTGATGGTCTGACTGTTGGTCACATTTCCTTGCTGGCATGATTTTGCTGATGGTGGGAGTTGTGGGCTGGCTTCCCAAGGGAACTGTGTGCGATTGACTGACGGTGCAGTTGTGGTTCCTCTTATCATCTCCCCTTCTTCCTGTTTGAATCATTTTTGAACTTGTTGGTCAATGTCAGTTGAATTTGTTAGAGTTCAAAGCTGAAATTTGTAAGTTCCTACAAATACAAATATGAGTACTTGGAGTGAAATCACAGCTTTCCTGAAGGGAAGGGATGGCACAGAGCTCAGCTTATCCAGCCCAGGTTTCTGGCACCTGTCTGGGCAGTTGGTTCCTTCACGATTTTTGTTTTATCCCACTATGGGTTCTTTCTTGGGGATGCTGGGAGAGACAAGGAAGGCACAGGAGTGGAGTCAGTGCTGCTGGGGAACTGGTAGAGAGTGGAGAATGTGGAATGCACATCTAAACAACTGGTTACTATTGCAAAATAAGGTTGGAAATTGAGATGTCAGTTCTGATCTTCACTGCAATAGAGACCTGGAGGGGCTGAGCATGTCCAGGGCAGGGAAGGGAGCTGGGAAGGGGCTGGAGCCCCAGGAGCGGCTGAGGGAGCTGGGAAGGGGCTCAGGCTGGAGCAAAGGAGGCTCAGGGGGGACCTTGTGGCTCTGCACAAGTCCCTGACAGGAGGGGGCAGCCGGGGGGGTCGGGCTCTGCTGCCAGGGAACAGGGACAGGAGGAGAGGGAACGGCCTCAGGCTGGGCCAGGGCAGGCTCAGGGTGGACAGCAGCAGGAATTTCCCCATGGAAAGGGAGCTCAGGCCTTGGAAAGAGCTGCCCAGGGAGGTTTGGAGTGCCCATCCCTGGAGGTGTCCCAGGAAGGGCTGGAGGTGGCACTCAGTGCTCTGGGCTGGGCACAAGGTGGGCATCGGGCACAGCTGGGCCTGGCTGGGCTGGGAGGGCTTTTCCAGCCTCAGGGATCCTGGGATTCTGTGCTATTTTTTGTGCTTTACAATACATATATATGATAATTTATAATGTAACAGCTGTACCACATGTTTTTGGGGATAAATAATACCTGGTCTCCATCCCTGAGCTCTTCAACCCCGAAAATAGAATCACAGAACAACTGTGGTCAGGATGGACCTCGAAAGACCATCTGGTCCAGCCTTTGGGAGACAGAGTTGGGGCCCCTGCTGTCACCTCCTCAGTCACGCAAAATGAAACCTGTGGTTATGGAGCTTGGGTGACCATCAGCAATAAACAACAAACTCCAGCATATTCCAGTAAGGGAGATTTGTCTTTCCCTCAGTTTGATTCCCGTTGTTTCTCTGTCTGCAGTTGATTTTGATTTGGGTTTCAGTGTCTCAAATTTAAACACAGTTTTCTGCTCCTTCTCTCCATTCCCCCATCGTTATTTCATCTGGCTTTGTATTTTTTCTCTCTTTCTTCTCTTTTTTCTCCCCCTCTGGAAGTTCTTTGGAATAGTTTCTGCTTTCCTTGGCATCCAGCATGGGGCTGGTATTCAGACTTCCCACTCCCTCTCCTCTTCCTCCTCTGTTCAAGGTAAAGGGGAGTCAATTCTTTTGGAATCTTGGCAGTCTGTGGAGGAGGATCTTCCCTGAAGGGCTGAGCACTGTAAATGCTCTGCTGGTTCCCCTTGTGATAAAAAGGAAAAGATAATATGGAAACTGCCCGGGCTGTGAGAGGAGGCACTTCAGGGAGTTCTGCTTTTGGTTTTTCCTGTTTTGGGTTGGCTTTTTTTGGGGAGTTTTTTGTTTGCTTGGTTTTTGGTTTTGTTTGGTTGGGTTTTGGTTTTGTTTGTTTTTGTTTCTTGTTTATTTTTGTTTATTTTTTGTTGTTGGTTTGGTTTTGGTTTTTTTTTGTTTGGTTGGGGGGGTTGTTTTGGGTTTTTTGTTTTTACTTTTTCCTCCTTTTTTCCTCCTCCTTCTCCCCTCCTTTTTTCCTCCTTTTTTTTTTTCCTTTTATTTTTTCCTCAGGGTTTCCTTGCAGTCACAAAACCCAGCGGCATCGCAGAGTTCTTGCCCGCAGCAGAGTACAATAAGAAAACATAGGCAAAGATAAAAGTGCTGATCTTTCAGCACTTCAGGAATACTTTTGGGAGAGCCCCACACCTCAGGGAGCTCGTTCTGAACACTCTGGATCCTGGTGCCTGGAATTTGAAACTTTGGAGGTAACACTTGCTGTGCACAGAGCAGCACCAGCTGCATTCCCTGGCCTTGGGGACAAGCATTTGGAGTCACGTGCTTGGCCAAATTACGAGGAAAAAGAATCAGGATTGTGTCCATCATTCCCTAAATTCCAACTGCTGAGGAGCCTGGCTGGCAAAAGCACCAGGGGTTTGTTCAGGGACATCTGGGGAGGGGATGCAGAGGAGGTTCCCAAGTTGGAAGCCAGAAGAGAATGTGGGAAGTGTGAAAGGGGGATGGGGAGGGGAGCAAACAGGAATTCAGACAAAAGGAAATTGTTGGTGCAAGTGAATGCCTTTTCTTGGGGATATTGATAAATTTCTGCTGCTGTTCAAGCAGCCTAAATTGTTCTCCTTCTGATTCTGTTCCCTTTGCCTTTCTGCTGTTGCCTGGAAGACACGAGTGGAATCTCGCAGGACAAGAGGCCGTCGCTCATTGTTGTGCGGCTCCGGTGCTGGTCATTGTTCCTTGGCTCAGGCAGCTCATGTCAGGCTTTGTGTGCAGCAAGAAAAATGTTTTTCCTTTTCTCTGTCCAGATTAAATTTGGAGCCTGTGTAGTTGCTTTGTTTGCAGAGCCAGTGGTGCTCTCCTGGAGGCTCTCCCCGACTCCAACGGCACCTTGGGCACTTGGTGCTCCTCAGATCTGGAGCTGGGCTGGGGGTAAAGCAGCCTGGAAATGGAGTTTAATCTTTATAATGTATTTGGTTTCAACAAAGGGACACTGAGCAGGGCAGTGCATTTTCTGTCAGCAATAAAAACCAGATTGCTGACAATGTTGGGTTTCAACAGTTGGAAATGGAACCAGTTTCCCTCCTAAGCAGAGCAGGGATTGTAACATTCAGGAAAGTCATGGAGCCTGGAGCAGCATCCCTGGGTTCTGAGTGAGCTCTGTCCTTCCCTCCATCACTGATTTATAAATAAAGGCTGGTTTTGAGGCCATTCTTAAAGCAGAACTGAAAGGTAGCTGTTTCCTGGTAGGAAGATGCCCTCATGCATGCACAGGGAAGTGCAAAAATGAGACACTGAGTTCTGTAAGTCACAGTTGGTGTGGGAAGTATTGATACATTCCTGCTTCTTCACTGCTTTTTTTTTTTTTCTGTATTTTTTCTGTAATTAATCAGACAGAAAATACATGGAAAATGGAAGATACTGTGTTTGAATATCTCTTTATTATTTTTTTTTCTCCAGGCATCTATTAACAAGCTAAAAGTGACAGAACCATGGCTCAGTTTCCAACACCTTTTGGGGGTAAGTGGTTTCTGGTGTGTTCTGAACTGTTCCTATGTGCAAAAACTTGGCATAGATGTGTTCCTTTCCGAGAGTTTTCTACAGGGAAGTATTTGTGCAGAGTGCATCTCTCTGAGCTGAGAATTTCTCTGATTTGTGATGGCTTTGCAGACACCTCTCAGCCCACAGCACAGCAGGGCAGGATCGCTGTGTCCTGTATTGATCCCTTCCAGCCCCACACTCTGTCCCTGCAGGGCACATCCAGGCCACTCAGCCCCTGCCAGTGGGGCACCACCTCATTCTGCTCCACTTGTACTGGAGAAGTGCAGATGCTTTTCCCTTTCAGAGTTCCTGGACTTTTTAATTGCTGAAAGGTCCAGCAGATGCCTTTGGGTGTTACCTCTTCCAGTTTTTTTCCTTGTTTTCCCATCACTCATGTTTAGATTAGAACAAAAGTGACACATTTTTAGCTCTTCATTTACACCAGGGGAAGTTGCAGCATCTGTAACTGCAGTGAAAAATCCAGGATGGGCCCTGGCAGTGCAGTTGGGACAGTATTTTTGCTATTCACATGAAATCACAGAATCCCAGAAGGGATTGGGTTGGGAGGGACCTTGAAGCCCATCCAGTGCCACCCCTGCCATGGCAGGGACACCTCCCACTGTGCCAGGCTGCTCCAAGCCCCAATGTCCAGCCTGGCCTTGGGCACTGCCAGGGATCCAGGGGCAGCCCCAGCTGCTCTGGGCACCCTGTGCCAGGGCCTGCCCACCCTCCCAGGGAAGGATTTCTTCTGTATAACTCACCCAAATTTCCCCTCTTCCAGTCTGAAGACAAAGATTTTCCATCTGTGCTTGTCCTGTCACTCAGTTCCTGATGAGCAGTCCCTCTTCCTTGTAGGCCCCTTCAGATCCTGGGAATACATTTGGGAGTTCAGTTTTGCAGCTGATCTGCAGAAGGATTACAAAGATAAATGTCAGTGCTGAATCAGAGTAACTGCTCTGGTTCCACATAAAGGTTGCAGCTGTTCAGGGCTTTTCTCTGGGCAGGGTTGGGCGGGGTATTGGGGAGGAATGAGGTGCCTTTGCAGGTAAAGGCACTGGAATTTCAGCTCTGTGTGTGCTCTGGGGGGCCAGTGAGCTCCCACCCTTGGGTTGTTTGCAGAGGCCCAGAATGATATAATTGCAGTCAGATATCAAAGGAGGGTGGTTTTTAGGTAATGTTTCTTTATGTCATTTCTCAATTTCTTTTGAACCAGGCAACCTGGATATCTGGGCTATTACTGTGGAGGAGAGAGCAAAACATGACCAACAGTTCCATAGTCTGAAACCAACAGCTGGATTTATCACTGGTAAACAAACAGTTTTCACTTTTAATTTTGTTTAGTTAAATACTAACTGGTGAGCCTAAACAGACAGAGCTGCCTGGGAGACATATGGGCATAAGAATTAGAAAATTTGAACAGGTATTTCTTATTTTGTTCAAATGCCTTGCCACATCAGCCCCAACTTTTCTGTTATTTTCTGGTATTTTCTCTTCCCCATCCTGCTGCGGAAGGGAAGGGAGTGATGGGTTCTTTGTCTGTGCCTGGGGTCAGCCCACCACACTGAAACTGTGATGAATGAAAGGTCTGATTAAATAAAGGTGTGTCAATTTAACTGAAATCGGGTTTAGAAATTCAGTTTGTAAAGCACTGACATCAGCATGGTTGACCTCTTGGGAAGATCTAAATGCAAAACTGATTGAAGCAGTGGGAAGCAAAGCTCCAAATCAAGGAATTGCACATCCTTCTAAAGTTTCGTCAAAGTTTGGTCTCAAAGGCAATAGGAGGCCTCCTCTTTGTTACTGTTTTGTTACATTGAATTTTCTTAGTGCTTTGTACATGATCACCGGTCATGGAATGGGTTGGGCTTCTGTTGCAGGTATTTTTTGCCTCCTGATTCCCCGTTCCTCTGCCAGCTGTTTGGAGCTGTAGCTGAAGCCATGTCCTATTTATTTTACAGGTGATCAAGCCAGGAACTTTTTTTTCCAATCTGGGTTACCTCAGCCAGTGCTAGCACAGATATGGTGAGTGTGGAGGTGGGATACAGGGGTGTTTGTGGGACACACTGGGGTAGGGCTGAATGCAACTGGGGCTGGGCTCTCCTGGGCTCCTCAGGCTCAGGGTTGGGGCCAGGCCTGCTCAGTGTGTTTGTGGGGGATCTGGATCAGGGCTCCCTCAGGCAGTTCCTCGACAGTGCCAGGCTGTCCTGGCTGGGTGGGTGTGGCTGTGCTGGAGGGCAGAGAGCTCTGCAGGGGGATCTGACAGGCTGGAGCCATGGGCTGTGGTCAGTGGGGTGAGGGTCAACAAGGGCAAGTGCTGGGTCCTGCCCTGGGGTCACCACAGCCCCGTGGAACACTCCAGTCTTGGGAAAGAGGGGCTGGAAAGCTGGGAAAGGCCCTGGGAGTGCTGGTGACAGCACCTGGACAGGAGCCCAGGGGTGCCCAGGTGTCCCCAGGTGGGCAGGAGGTCGATGGCCCCTGGGCTGTCCCAGCAAATGGCATTCTTGAAGTTGGCAGTTTCAAACCCTCATTGCAAATTGCTAAATGCTTTCAGCTTTATTAAAGCTGGACTAATACAGTTGCTCAGCACAGTAATTAGTGTTAAAAATCTGTTAATGGGAGAGCATAGGCAAGACCTGGAGTATTTGTTACAAAAATGAAGATTGACATAGACTGTTTCCAGTGGAGTCAAAGCTTGGAAGCTGGAAATTTTTGTCATTCCTTGGTGAGTTCAGCCAGATCCAAATCTGCTGCCTGTTACACAGCACAGACATTCCTACACTGCTGGATTTTCCTGCAGGAATGAAGGTGCTTCTGCTCCAAATTCTTTGACCCTGCCAGACCTGGACCTGTGTGTGGAGGGCCAGGAGCCAGGGAATGGCTTCCCAGTGCCAGAGGGCAGGGCTGGATGGGAGATTGGGCAGGAATTGTTCCCTGGGAGGGTGGGCAGGCCCTGGCACAGGGTGCCCAGAGCAGCTGGGGCTGCCCCTGGATCCCTGGCAGTGCCCAAGGCCAGGCTGGACATTGGGGCTTGGAGCAGCCTGGCACAGTGGGAGGTGTCCCTGCCATGGCAGGGCTGGCACTGGATGGGCCTCCCAACCCAATCCATTCCGTGATTCTATGATTATTCATGATTTGCATTAATAATATTCCTACCAACACACATTTTGGTGCTTGATAGAGAGAATTAAAACTGGTTTTCATTCTAAATTGGTAAAGCAGCAGAGGGATGGAGAACTTTGGAGAAATCTGTTACCTTTTCCTCTGTGAGCTATTTGACAGGGAGTTCAGTGCCATTACAAAAACTTTCTGGTGCAGTAAGGACTGTTAAAGGCAGAATTTTGCTCTAATTGGAGAAAGAGGAGAATTATTTTATTGCTTTGAAAATCTGCATGCCCAGACCTACATGGCTTTTAAATACAGAGCTTATTTTCTTTTCTAATTATCTTCATCTTACAAATACCGAAGCTGGAGTGGTTGTCTTATTTACTGAAGACTCAGTGAGTGTTAAAATGTCCCTTTGGAACTTCTCTTGCCTCTGAATTAAGCAAGGAAAGAAGTTTTGTCTTAAACAAGACATCCTTTCTCCAAAAATCTTCCATAGGCATTGGCTTTAAATAGGTGTTAACAAAACCAAACAGTTGTAAACAGTCTGACTAAGGATCTCTTCCTCTCTGAATTATTCAGTTTTCCAGGCTCTTGAGAGGAAGGGAATCATTCCACTCCCTTTGGAGTTGTCATAGAGACAAGACCTGCACATTTTTGTTAATGAAGCTGAACTAAAACTTATTCAAGCTGCCTTTCTAAATCATAAAGCAGCTCATAGACATTCCTTTCTCTCTGTCTCTCTTATTTTTTCAGTCATCTCTGAATTAAGAGAAGTAAATATTTAAGTAAAAATCTTTATACAGATCCTTGAGTACTTTAGGGTGGGAGTTCTGGAGTAATGAGCCCAAAATCTCTGACAGATAGGAGCTGCAGAAAAGTGCTCTTCCATCAGTATTTACTCATGGAATAGCTGGGTTGGGGTTTTTGTAGGTAGCATTTGATTGTTACTGGGAGGGAAGGGCAGGTACAGGCGTCCTTAAGGAAGGAAAGTTGTAATTCTGAGTTGGAGCAGCTTGTAAAACTCTGAAATTAATTTTCTGATCTGAGAAATCCCAGAATCCCAGGATGATTTGGGTTGGGAGAGACTTTAAAGCCCACCCAGTGCCAGCCCTGCCATGGCAGGGACACCTCCCACTGTGCCAGGCTGCTCCAAGCCCCAATGTCCAGCCTGGCCTTGGGCACTGCCAGGGATCCAGGGGAGTCCGTAAGGAAGTGTCTGTATGGATGTCTGAGTGTTGTGTTTTGGAAGTGTTTTCCTATTCTTGATCATTCTACTGATTTTAACTGCAGCTGATTGTAATAATGTGAGAAAAGCCTGGCCTGTGTTTCCTAAAGGATCCCTCACAGCTGGAGGGACACAAGGAATAAATCTGATCAATCCCTCATTTCTGTGCTCATAAAAGCTTCCCCAGAATTCACAGTCCTTCAGAACAGCAGCATTGAGAATTCCTGTGTCCCTTGTACTCCTCATTCAAGGAAAGAAAAGTCTCTGGGACCTCAGTGAGCAAAGGAGTGAAGTATTATGGTCTGCCACGAAAGCTTCTGTGTTGTTCTACACTTTACCAGCTCCAGACTCCTCCAGGCTGGTGATCAATTAAGAAGCCTCTAATGAGGCTTTGAGCTGGGCCTGCAGTGGCTTGGGAGATAACTGTGCTTAAGCAGAATAATTTGCCTCTCTTTAGAGCCCTGAGGAATGGGGGTCTCAAAGAGCATCTCCTGTGTGGCCTGGCCCTCTGGAATGAAACGAGAACTGAAATAATCACTGCCAGGTGTTCTCCATGTATTTGGAGTTACTTATTTTGTCAGGACAGAGGCACTGGGTGACTTCCCTGTTCCTGACATCTGCTTCCCTCCCAGCCTTCCTAAATCTGTGTCCAAGGGTGGGCAAAAGCAGGGGTAATTCTGGGAGCTGTGACTTCCTGCACAGGCATTGATGGCGTGACTGAGGCCAGAGACCTGATTGCTGCTCACTGCTCATGGCTGAGCTTGTAACACAGTCTGGGACTGTGTAATGCAGTATGGGAATGTCCAGCTAAATCAGTCCAGATTTGGGAACTGCACAGAGATTCCTTGGTTTAACACGGTGCTGGTTTCATGGATAGATGGTTTGTGTGCTAATTACAGCATATTTGATGGGAAAACTGCCCATGTTCAGTTTCTGCAGCTCATAAATGCAAAAGTAATCAAGCTGGCTTTTCATTCTGCAGAAAAGATGAGAGAAAGGAGGAGGAAAAGATCCATGGGGAAGGGATTTGTCAGCACCTGAGCCCTGGGGTGGTGCTGAGCTCACTGCAGCTCTTGTCATTAGATACAGACACAAGCCTGGTCTATAAAAGATAATAAATATTTAGTCAGTGTTTAATCCATTTACTCTGCACTGGTTCCGGCCAGACCACAAATGAAGCAAATACAGGACACCACATTTTCCCAATTTCATTAGGAGCAGAAATTAGTGAAATTAGTTGGTATTTCCTGTCAGGCCCTCCCTGCATTTCAGGTGCTGTTTATTCCAAAGCAGCACAGTAAAATCCAGCAGCCTGACACCAACTCCTGCAACTAGAAATGAGAATGTGTCCTATTTTTGCAGGAAGATTCTGTCATACAAAAGCTGCTTTTTCTTTCCATGGTATAAAACTGGAGAAATTCTGGGGGGGTGCAGAGAACTCTTTGCACTGAAATTTGTGCTGGTAATTTCAATAGTGAAGCTGTTGGTGTAGAGTAAATGAGTTCACAGAAGGTCAGATGTTGAATGAAAAGCTACAGCTGCTGATGTGGATCGGAGTTCAATGAGAGCATGACACTGGTGCACATCAGTTTCTGATCACGGGGCAGTTCATGTTTTCCCATGTAGAATGCAAAGATTTGCTGTGTCCCAGTGGGAAAGGGTGCCTGGAGAATCAAGGTTCCTACAGGGTGATCTTTACTCTTCCTGCATTTTCCTGGCTGTGGATAGAACCCACTGAGGGTCTGTCTGTGCTTATAAATAGAAAGGTTTATGTCTTATAAATCAAAGTATTTGCAGGTGTAGAAGCCACTGGTAAGACTATTATGGGACAGGCTGGGGGAACTGGGGGTGTTCACCTGGAGAAGAGGAGGATCCAGGGAGAGCTCAGAGCCCCTTGCAGGGCCTAAAGGGGCTCCAGGAGAGCTGCAGAGGGACTGGGGACAAGGCATGGAGGAACAGGAGCCAGGGAATGGCTTCCCAGTGCCAAAGGGCAGGGCTGGATGGGAGATTGGGCAGGAATTGTTCCCTGGCAGGGTGGGCAGGCCCTGGCACAGGGTGCCCAGAGCAGCTGGGGCTGCCCCTGGATCCCTGGCAGTGCCCAAGGCCAGGCTGGACACTGGGGCTTGGAGCAGCCTGGGACAGTGGGAGGTGTCCCTGCCATGGCAGGGGTGGCACTGGATGGGCTTTGAGGTCCCTCCCAGCTCAAACCAGTCTGGAGTTTTGTGATTCAGCATCTTTCAGGCATGGGTGCAGCACATAATTTTAAGGATATCAGTATCTAAGTCTCAGTTTCCTCTCCAGACTTTCTGGAGAAAGAAATGCTGCTCCCAGATTTTAATTTCTGTTATTTAGCCCCATGACATCAGAACTGATGGTTTAAGGCAGCTACACCACTGAAAATCTTTTCTTAGGAGTACTGGAGAGGTTTGGAGTGTCTCTGATGCTGTTGGGGATCTAAACCTGTGCCAGTCCCTGCTGGGATCTGCCTCTGTGGAGGTTTTCAAGTTTCGGGGGGGTTTTTTTGGAGTGGGATGATTTCATTTTGCCACTGCCTTTACCTGGCTGTCTCCTTGTGTGTCAGTTATAAACAGCTGTCAATTCACTGGGGTACTTTTGGGATACCTTTCCATCAAGTTGCACAAAAACTTTCTTTGAGAGGGATTTGTTCCAAAATGAAGCTCTGGTTCAGCCACACTGCCCAGGGCCTTTGTGTTGGCACACCCATGACATATAAATAATAAATGCATGAACTTCAAAGTCTGTGTTATTCCAGTGCTGAAATCTGTACTTAATTCTTCAAACAAACACAAAGAAATAAGGACAATGTTTAAAAGTAAGTTTACAGCTAATTCTGTTATTTATGTGTGTTTACTCTGGGGGTTTTTGGTGTGCAGTGGCAGGAACTGACACTCTTCTTCCTGCTTCTCTCCCCACAAGCTCCCACCCCTATTCCCTGCTGAGCTGGGTTTTCTTAACTAGCAAGGGAAGGAACAAAAAGCAGACTGTTTAAGTCAGACTCCTTTCCCTGAAAGCCTATTCAAGGCCTAGGCTCAATGTTTCATCTTGAGTGCTATTGTTTAATTGAAAACACATTTGCACACTCGCAGATGGAGCGGTGCTGAGGGGAGTCACAGATTTAAAGAATGTTTTATTTTAAGTGTAGCTGAAGGACAGATTTGCAAAGTCAGTGATTTGCTTCTCTGTGGTGCTGTTTGAGGACCCTGTGCTTTCATTGGTGGGATTTTGCAAAGTTTTTGTATGGCTACATTTGTCCTTCTCTGGATGCTTTGCTGTTACTCCTCCAAGAGTAGAAAAGCAACTTAAAAATTATTTATTAACCACCCCAGGAAAGAAATTGAGGAGCTCTAAGTTTAAATAGTGTCTTATTTTTAGCCTGGCATAATTTTGGGTGAAAATTAGTGAGAATCCCAGAATCCCTGAGGCTGGAAAAGCCCTCCCAGCCCAGCCAGGCCCAGCTGTGCCCGATGCCCACCTTGTCCCCAGCCCAGAGCACTGAGTGCCACCTCCAGCCCTTCCTGGGACACCTCCAGGGATGGGCACTCCAAACCTCCCTGGGCAGCTCTTGCCAAGGCCTGAGCTCCCTTTCCATGGGGAAATTCCTGCTGCTGTCCACCCTGAGGCCTGCCCTGGCCCAGCCTGAGGCCGTTCCCTCTCCTCCTGTCCCTGTTCCCTGGCAGCAGAGCCCGACCCCCCCGGCTGCCCCCTCCTGTCAGGGACTTGTGCAGAGCCACAAGGTCCCCCCTGAGCCTCCTTTGCTCCAGCCTGAGCCCCTTTCCCAGCTCCCTCAGCCGCTCCTGGGGCTCCAGCCCCTTCATCAGCCTTGGATATCCATACCTGTGTGAGCCTGCTCCTCGGGCAGGGCCTGAAGTTCCTAATTCCAGAGTGTGACTGTGAAAATGGTGTGTCTTGCAGGGCTCTAGCTGACATGAACAATGATGGGAGGATGGATCCATTGGAGTTTTCCATAGCTATGAAACTCATCAAACTGAAGCTCCAGGGTTACCAGCTCCCGGCCACGCTGCCGCCCGTCATGAAGCAGCCGCCCCTCGCCCTGCCCGGTGCCCCAGGATTTGGTAAGATCCCTGTTTTCCTCCCTGTTTTCCTCATTGTTACCTGGGACTGCAGCAATTCCACTGTCATTTTGCAGTTTCTCCAAGAAAATTTTAGGAAAAAGTGCTTCTAAAAGCCTGTGGACTGAAACCCAGATGTTGCATGTGCACCGAGACAGATTGCACTGGGCTTCTACCCCGGCCCTGCTGAGCAACCTGAGCTGAGCTCCTGTTTGCTTCACGTTTGCACTGCTCCAAACAAAACCTGGCTCAGGTAGTAGGGCTAGTGCATTCCAAAGGGCCGGAGTTTTGGTTTAAGCTGTGGGCATTACTGGATCTCCAGCTTTGGCAAGATCAGCTCTGTTTCTCCTGAGTTTTTACAATCCCTGCACCTTCTGCTTTGATGAGCAGTGCTGCTTTGGTAGGAGTTGAACAGCTGCTTGGGGTGAAGTATTGCCAGTCGTCATCATTTCTAGGAAAAGAGTAGAGAAGATGGGATGGGGAAAGGAAAATAACTAAATGAAGGTGAACCTCATGTTTGACACCTTGGTCCTGTCGTGAGAGGTTCTTTCCCTTTCTGGTTTAGTCTTTTCTGTGACTCAACGCTATTGATGCCTGAGAATTATGGAATCACAGAATGGTTTGGAATGGAAGGGACTTTAAAGTCCATCCAGTGCCACCCCTGCCATGGGCAGGGACACCTCCCACTGTCCCAGGCTGCTCCAAGCCCCAGTGTCCAGCCTGGCCTTGGGCACTGCCAGGGATCCAGGGGCAGCCCCAGCTGCTCTGGGCACCCTGTGCCAGGGCCTGCCCACCCTCCAGGGAGGAATTCCTGCCCAGCATGCCATCTAGATATCCTGAGGAAAGGGAGCAGGGCCTTTGATGAACTGCTTGCAGCAGTGTGGTTTGATCCACTGTACCCCCCACAAGTTTTACTGTCAGAAATGAAATTCTTTGGAAGATAACAGTGAAACTGGACAGAGCAAATACAGGGTTAAGTGAGAAAAGGCAAAATAACATGAACCTCCCACAAACCCCAGCCAAATCCGTGATTCCCTTGTTTTTATTCCCTGTAGATTGATGTGAGCTGTTTGCACACCCTCGTTCTTCCCCTGGCACCACTGGCCCTCCTTAACCTCCCTGGTTCCCTGCAACTGTGCTTACCCCTCAGCCTCTCATTCCTGTGCTCTCCCCATTAGCTTTGCCCTGTCTCATCCCAACAAAAGGCTGGAGCACTAATCCCGCAGCTTCTGTGCCAGCCTGGAGGTTCACCCCTCCCTGGGGCTGCCAGTGCTGCTCCTCACTCAGTTCAAGGCACGCGATTCCTTTCTTAGCAGATGCTGCTGGACTGTTTGGGGCAGTCCCTGTGGCAGGTGTGGGGCTGTCCCTGTGCCCTGTGTCCCGTTCCTGTGCCATGCTGGCGCTGCCCTGGGCTGGGAGGGCTGTCCCAGGGGTGTGGGAGCTCCCACGGAGGTGTCTGTGACTGTGCAGCCCCTGCGGGCGGCGTCTCGGGTGTGCGTCACAACCAACCTGTGCTTTTCTCGCCCGTAGGTCTCGGGGGCATTGCCAACATGCCATCCCTCACCACTGTGGCCCCGGTGCCCATGGCATCCATCCCAGTCGTGGGGATGTCCCCCCCTCTGGTGTCCTCTGTCCCTGCAGCCGTCCCTCCCCTGGCTAACGGAGCTCCTGCTGTCATCCAGCCCCTGCCTGCTTTCGCTCACCCCGGTACGCTGCTCTCACTCTCTGTCTCCTGCTCCTAACAGCTCCCCTGCCATTTCCTTGGGACACATGGAATTAGCCACTCCGAGTGATGCCTTTGGGGAAGGACTGTGCTTTGCCTTAGCCCACTTGGCACACTTGGAGAAGAGCTAAAAGAAGGAATGTGGACATGGCCTCCCGCAGGAGTCCCTCGTGGTGAGAAAATAAAACAGCACTTGGAGGAATGACCTTGCCAGGAAACTGTTGCTTGGAAATTGGGCCTCTCCTGTCTCTTTATAGCTACTGAAGTACTGCTGTTTGTTAGGGTGGCTTTAATACTGAACTACATATTGTTTCTAACATTTATCAAAATATAATTTGGTATCAACAGGGTTTCCATAAAGCTGTGGAAGTAAAAAGACATGAGGGAAGTGCCCTTGTGTTTCCCCCTGTCCTGCTGGACTCTCTGATCTTTATATTGTTAAAGAGTTCCCTTCAGCCCCACAGTGCCTGTACTTGATGTAGGAGCTGAATGAATGTCATGGGAATTGCCCAGTTTCACTGTGAATAGCAATAAATCCCTGTTTTCTCTCTTCCCAGCCACTTTGCCAAAGAGTTCTTCCTTCAGCCGCTCCGGGCCGGGAGCACAGCTCAATGCAAAGCTGCAGAAGGCACAATCCTTCGACGTGGCCAGGTGGGGCTGGGGCACGGAGGGGCAGCCGGGGGGTTGGGTCCCCAGGGTTGCAAAAACTCCTTCCCTTTCACAAAGTGCTTGTCTGAAATAATAGTTCTGGCAGAAATCAATTCCTGCACAGGTACCACTTCAGCATTTTGTGGAGTGCTGTGGCTTTACAGGGAATGCTCCAGGAGCAGGGAATCCTGGAAATAAAACCATCAACTACTAACAGTGCTGAGACTGTCTTCACTTAATTTTTAGAACAGCGTTTGCTTCTGTAAACATAACCTGCATCATGCACAGACACTCCTGGTACTGTGAAAACAAGACAAGTAATATGTTATTTAAAATTAGCAACTCCAGGGTGGTTCCTAAAAGCAAAATATTTAATAGGTCTCATATTTTAAATGCCCTCCACATCACTGTTTCTTCTGTTTTCTTCATGTTCTGCATGAAAAATCACTTAAAGGGCTTCTAGATTATTCCAAGCCCTAGAAAAATGTGTGGTTGGGCAAAAAGGGGTTTACTCTGGTTTAAGAAAGTGGATCTAAAAAACTAAAACTTCCTTTGAGGAGGTAGGAGAGGGATTTCCCAAAGTCTTTATAAATCATCTCTCTCAGATCCGTGGCACAGGTTTTTATGCAAGAGGGGAATGGCTTGGGACACAATTTATTGCTTGGTTTATTTCCACTTCTTCTGCTGGCTTGTCTATTGCCCTGCTGTTAGATAAGTGACACTACTCATTATTGGCAAATAGAAATAAAAGCCTTTCAAAACAATTCATTTTCTCTCTGTAATCAAAACCTGCCAGGAGCAGAGTAGGGATGCTCTGGTAGAATTTAGGTATGATACAGGAGTAAACTTAATGTGGGGAACCCCCAAATCCAGCAAAAATGAGGAGGAATTCCTGTGGGTAAAAATTCAATATTAAGCCTTTTTTATTTCATTACTGAAGGGGCAGCTTGTTTTTGCTTTGCTCCCATGAAGGGATATTATTAAAGCCCAAGAGTTGGGAAATCAAAAAGAGAGATACTAGTTTGTGTCTTGTCATGTAAGAATGGTTTATAAGGTCAAAGAAAGGACAAAGTTTGAATGCACCTGAAGACAGAAAAACTCTGCTCCTTGTTTTTCAGAATTAGGACTTCTCAGCCTGGGAAATCAGCTACAAATCAACTCAACCTGTTATGGGAATGAATTAAAACTGTGAATATTACATTCCTCACTTGAATTCCATTATGAGAAACTTTACATTCAAATGTGGCTTTTCCACACCTTCTTTTCTACATTTTCAGTATATTTTACATTTG